>NC_041387.1:495152789-495235582 GCF_002162155.2 Triticum dicoccoides
TGAATCGGATTTGGGGGGAATTTTTGGGTGGGGTGGGGGGGGGAGGATTTTTGCACGGTGGGCAGGGGGAGTTTGGTGCATGGTCGGTTTCTCCAAGTGCAGTCCCACATGTCAGTGAAGAGGCAAGCCGAAGCGCGTTCCGTTTGCATGAGCCATGTGCAGGACCGAACGTGTGTGGGGTGCAATGCGACCGCGACAGGAGTGCTGTGAGTGTACCACCTTTTTTCGTTTTAAACTAGGTGCTTCGCCCCCTCAAAAAAAACTTGTTGCTCCGCGAGATCCATCGATACTACTACTAGAGTACTAGTAATCCGGTAATCCCGACTAAAACGGCGCGGCCGGGTCTTTTCCTGCGTGATATGCTGGGAGGTTGGCTTAGTTGGGTTTTTTAGGACGAGTAATGCTACACCTAGGTAATCCCAACTACATAATTAACGTAATGTGAAACGTGTGAGCTGTTGATTGTAGATTGGGGGAGGAAGGGGCCCACCACCATGAAAATCAGGGGAGGAGAGAGAGAGGTAATTTACGTTAACCCTTTCGTAGGTTCCCGTAGATGTAGAAAGATGTGAAATGCGTGAATGTGTAGTGGATGTACTATTGGAGTGCCTAGGATAAATTGGGTATGTATAGACCCTATGTGTTTATTTTACTTCGCATGTTAGATTTGTCTCGGTTGAATAAAAAGCAGAGTTGGTGATGATGGTGTGCCTGTCATCCTGCAATATAGGCCGTCCGATCTATATCTAACGGATAGGAAGGAAACTATGACAATTTACCCGCATTCCTTGTTCATCATTTTCTCCCACAAGATCTTGATCTTCCGTGCAACGCACGAGCATCTTGCTAGTACTCCTACAATATACTATATAATTGTGAAAGTTCATATACACCGACCGAGATTAATGCAAACACGGCAGATTTTCATTACATTTCGAACTTTTACAGGACAGAAAATAAAAGAAACCCGACCCTAAACCTATTCTACGGCGGCGACCGACGTCCTCCATCTGCGATCTCTATGTAAGGGGGCGGGGTTCAAGACCCGTGAAGTGAAGGTGCAGTCTTCGGCGAGGAAGAGTAGAACACGGGACACGGACCGGCCAGT
The DNA here is from genome assembly GCF_002162155.2 of Triticum dicoccoides. Lineage (NCBI taxonomy): Eukaryota > Viridiplantae > Streptophyta > Magnoliopsida > Poales > Poaceae > Triticum > Triticum dicoccoides. The sequence continues at coordinate 495,153,898 of NC_041387.1, forward strand.
TGGCACACCAGGCCCTGCCGCCTCCCATGCCCTACTCATCCTCGGAGGAGTCCCCGACCTCGGCGGTGCCGGACGTTGGACAACAGCAAGTAGGACGCGTGGATGACGGTGCTCCCGTCGTCGGCCGCCAGCGTGGCCACCGCTTGTGCGGTCGCGTCCGCATCCGGCTACACCGCTATTGCATCGCGAGAGGCGACTTGAGCGAGGGTGGCGACCTCGAGCTTCTGCCCCGAAGACAAGCTCTCCCATAGAGGACTTGTGGTCATGGAGGATGTGGTGCCAGGTAGGAGGACAATGCACTATGGTGTGGAGGTTAGCTGGGCGTTGCCGCTTTAAGTTGCGCATTTCGGTGAGGCCAAGTGTCCGGGTGCGTCATTAAGTCGCCGGAGTTAGTTCCTCGGGCACCGAGCCTCTTAACAACGGCATACAAACGGATGGCATGAATGCGAGCAGCTGGCGCCGGCTGGGAACGCACCGCGTGACGGTGTGAGGGACGAGGGTTTTGGTGTGCCAGGGTAGTCAGCTGCAGTCGTGGCAACGTTGGAGATGCCCTTTGCTCACATGCGATCCCCGCATGTCATTGAAAAAGCAAGACGACTCGGCATGGTATGAGGTCCTGAGGATGCAGTTGGCCGCGCTACACCACTCCGCGGACGCGTTGCGGCGCCCCGTGCATCCTCGACGATCTGGATGTTGGGGTGTGTTTGGATTGTGGCCAAAGTGCACCTTACCAAAATTTTGGTCATGACCCAAAGATTGGTCTTTGTTTGGATGGTTGCCATTTTTTGGCATGCCAATGAACTCTAGCCAACTCCAGTTCATTTTTCTTGCCAATGTCGGCGAAATAATGGGCAACGAATACCTCAACAAAATTTTTGGCTACCCAATGCTTTGATGGGGCAACCTTGGGCACAAACCAAACATACTGTTGGTCGTGTCACAGCACTAGCGCCACCCTCGGCACACTGAAACCGACCGTGTCTAGCGACGATATGAGCGTGTCGCTCACTGCGGTCGCCGTGTCCAGAGGCGGTGCTGGAGCTGCGCCATGTTGTTGGCCCCAACGACCCACATGAACGGTTGTCGGTTGGCAAGGAGGTCGTGGGCCAGCTCCTCCATTGGACTAGTCCGTGCTACGTTGTCCCGACGGGTGTGCCCCACATGTCAGTTTCCCTGTTTTCCTGGCCATATTCGAGCGTTAGTGCTCCGCGTTGCGCATTAGGCCTTTGACTATGTAGGCCAAGCGAGACAACTTGTTGTTTATTTAAGCCGTTCAAGTATAATCATGTGGCGTTTGCTTATTTCTCATTCCTCTCCAACCCTCTTCTCCGTCGATCGTGTCGCCCTCTGGTCGAGTCCATCCTCCCGCATGCCTCATTTGAACATTCCGACGAGTATCATTCGCATGTACCCACCCTAGTCCTCTTTCAATCGATCTCCGGACCCCGAGATGAAATTGAGAGAGAACGAGTGGGGGCACGTGATACCTAAGGCGGATTCAAAATTTTGAACCGGCGATCATAGCATCCGCAAATCATATATAAAGGGTATTCAATGTTCGTTTCGTTTTTGAACGTACAATATACTCCCTCCTATCCTTTGTAGTTTACATATAAATTTTATGTGTAGTCAAAGTATCTCTACTTTGATAAAAAAGTATCAACATTCAACAACGCCCAAGCAATATTGTTAGATTCGTACGTACTCCTAGATTTACTCGAGATGGTTTCCAATTTGTTTTCAACCACGTGAATGTGCTTGTTCTCGCGCATGCTCTTCCTACTAGGATTTCGCCACGTATAGCCAGTCCAATAGTAACTTTTTAAAGCTCCCTGTCCAATAGTACACGTGGAGTACTGACAACATCTGTAATAGAGTATGCAGTTCTCATTGTAGTACTCCCTCCTTCCATTTATATAGGGTCTATGTGGAGGAGAGAGATGTGAAAAAGTAAGGGGAGTGAGCTCTCATGCAAGAGCCTAGCTATATACGCATTCCTAGTTAAATACAATAAATATGAAGAAAGAGATAGAGAGGAGATGGGAAAAAGTACTAATACAATAGCCAACCTTTTTTTTTTGTGGAAAATAGCCAACCTTATAGCCCACACTACCGTATGAGTGCATATAATAGATGATGGCTATAGATGACATGGCAGTCCCTCATAGCCATCGACTAGCTATATTATTAACCATGCTCTAATGCGTTTTTAAAACCGCATTTGACTATTGACAAGATTAATAGTACATGAGATGTATAATGTGAAAATTATATCATTGGAAACTCCTTTCACATACGAATTTGACCGTATGCTTTGTGTAAGTTGCATGTCATATATTTTTACTCTAACATGTGGTCAAAGTTAGCCTGGAAAAATGCATTAGGCCGTGTATAGTAAATGGAAGGTGGGAGTAGTAGTGGAAGTGGATCCTCTGACGTAGGTATCCCAGCCTTACCCTCCCTTTTGGTCACTTACTAGCGGACCCCATGCTTGCTAGGCCCCGCATGTCAGTTACTCAATGGGTTCGGCGACGTCAGGGGATCCTCATCTGTAGTATACTCCCTCTGTTTTTATGTATTCCGCATAAAATGGAGGGAGTGGTAGTATAATAAATGACGCGGGCGGGGGAGGGGGAGGAACGTCGGTTTGCTCTCAACTGCGGTCCCACAAGCGAGCGAAAATGCAAGACGAAGCGAGTTCCATTCGGTGAGCGACATGGAGGGACATGGAGGGTCCAGCATGCCGGGCTGCAACGCGAACACGACAAGAGCGATGTACAGTTAAAACCGATTGACCGGTCGTCACTGGAACCACTATTCACACCAGAACCTTCGCTGCTCGACCTATGCCAGCCACTGCCCTAAAACCACACCTAATCTCCAGCCCATTCCCCCACCTTTCGATCCGCTAGCCCGCATCAAGCATCCCCTAGTTCGCCGGAAAGCCATGGTGCGCCGCAAGATCACTTATTACAAGATGTTGTCGCCGGTGCGCCACGCAAAAATCGCGGCGGCGGTTGGCGCCACATACCTCCGTTCCCACGCTCACTTTGTGGCGGGACAATCCCCGAGTTCTCTAGAGCCAAGCTAAGAGGAGGAGGAAGCCGATACAATGTTCATGGCGGAGGTCGCGGTGCAGAAGGCCCCCGATGGGTATGAGACGATGGACGTCGACTTCGTGCCGGTGTCCGAGTCCCCCATGGTGCAGGTGGACCAGCAGTTCAACATGGCGATACTAAAGGAGGACCGGGAGGCAGAGGTTCAACTCGACGCGGAGCGCGCGCATGCCGCTGCCATCGAGGCTCTCCTGCAGGCAGAACCTGATGTCATGGATGTGAACCGGGCGACGGAGGCTCAACTTGAGGCAGAGCACGCGGATGCCGCTGCCATCGAGGCCCTCCTGCAGGCGGAACCGGATGTCCTGGACTTGAGCCGGGCGGCAGAGGCTCGACTCGACGCGGAGCGTGCAGATGTCGCTCTCATCGATGCCCTCCTGCAGGCGGAACCGGACGTCCTGGAGTTGAACCGGGCGGCAGAGGCTCGACTCAACGCGGAGCACGCGGATGACGCTGCCATCAAGGCCCTCCTGCAGGCGGAACTGGACATCCTCGACTTGAACCGGGTTGTGCTCTCGTCCGTGTAGAGCACCCGCACGCTTCGCGTGAATGAGTAGCTGGAGGCCGAGGACAAACACGGTGCGGAGACACACGTCGGCAGCTACGGCTGGTTCACGCTGGCAGCCAAAGACGACGAGGCCGTCTCGTTCCATGAGCAGTGATAGTTTTTCTTTATGTTGTTGTTTTTATGGATCTTTTGCTGTGTAAAAACATATATTTTTTATGCAAGTCGCCTGACTTGGGTCAGTCTACCATTTCAGGTGGTTGGATGAATATCCTACATCTCCTAACCCTTCTTCCTCACCTCTTCTTCTTCCCCAATAGCTAACAGACCACCGCACGGGCCATATGGATACTCCCCAACATGCGGTTGGATAAACATACTCTATGAACGAAAATTATGTGTCAGCGGTAGGATGGCTGAGTTTGGTCTGTTCACATGCGACAACACGTGTTAGTGAGGGTGCGTTCCCTTGGTTGGGTTTTCGGCGTGCAGGAGCGACTGTGTGAGGGTGCGGTGCGACCGCGGTGTGCAGGAGCGATCGTGTGAGGGTGCGGTGCGACAGCGATAGCCGTGCGCAAGTGTACCTGCTTCTCATTTTGAAAACTTTAGGCAAGCTTGCAAAAATGTGTGGCGAAGTATGGCAATGCAAGGCCTAGACCGAAACATGACGTACTAGGAGTACTAGTGTTAAAAAAGAAAGGCGGGATTTTCCTTCGCGGTATTTATTGATACAAATCCTCGTTTTACGTGTCAATTAATGCATATTTTTTTCTCCAAAGACCAAAGAGCTAACCATCTCACTCCTCATCGCTTGATTAATGAGCGCCATGCAAACCAACCTTCTCACTTCCGCATGCATGCAGGGGATATTAATGTCCTTGGTTGCTAGTATGAGGCAAACCTGAAAGCACAAGTGCTCCCTGGGTGGTTTTGGTAATTAATGTCAATATATCTCTTGTTGGACTAACACTTCTACCTAGTATATTTCAGACAAGTTCAACAATGGAGTGGCATGGACTAAAGGATGTGGAACCCCTTCAAGATGCTAAGGACAAAGGATTGGCTCAAGCTTCAAGATCAAGACTCTGCATTTTATGTTTTAGTGATCCAAGATCACATTGAGTCTATAGGAAAAGCCAATACTATCAAGAAGGGATGAGGTGTTGCTTAATGAGTTTCTTGCTCCACAGTGCTCAGTGATATGCTCCAAAACCCTCAACTACTTTCCCACATCCACACATATGTCCTAAACCAAAAGTCTAACTCGGCCCCACTGATTCTTTCTATCCGGCGCCACCGAGTTCAGATGTCATAGCCACTGCCACAAACCCTAAGCAAATCGGTCTCACCGATAGGGATCTGGGTTTCACCGAGATGGGATTGTAATCTCTCTATGTATGTACATTATCAAAATCAGTCTTACCGAGATTGAGTAATCGGTACTACCGAGATTACAATGCAAACTCTCTGGTTAACTTATTACCAAAATCGGTCTCACCGAGTTTGAGTAATCGATCCCACCGAGTTTGCCTGACCAACTCTCTGGTTAGCTTATTACCAAAATCGGTCCCACCGAGTTTGTGTAATCGGTCTCACCGAGATTAGTTATGCCCTAACCTTAACCATATCGGTCCTACCGAGTTGCATGTCGGTCCCACCGAAAACCCTAACGGTCACATTGTTTACTGAATCGGGCTGATCGAGTTTGTTGATTCGGTCCCACCGAGATTGGTAAATTGTGTGTAACGGTTAGATTTTGTGTGGAGGCTATATATACCCCTCCACCTCCTCTTCATTCGTGGAGAGAGCCATCAGAACAAGCCTACACTTCCAGCATCCTATTTCTGAGAGAGAACTACCTACTCATGTGTTGAGGCCAAGATATTCCATTCCTACCATATGAATCTTGATCTCTAGCCTTCCCCAAGTTGCTTTCCACTCAAATCTTCTTTCTACCAGATCCAAATCCTATGAGAGAGAGTTGAGTGTTGGGGAGACTATCATTTAAAGCACAAGAGCAAGGAGTTCATCATCAACACACCATTTATTACTTCTTGGAGAGTGGTGTCTCCTAGATTGGCTAGGTGTCACTTGGGAGCCTCCGACAAGATTGTGGAGTTGAACCAAGGAGTTTGTAAGGGCAAGGAGATAGCCTACTTCATGAAGATCTACCGCTAGTGAGGCAAGTCCTTTGTGGGCGACGACCATGGTGGAATAGACAAGGTTGCTTCTTTGTGGACCCTTCTTGGGTGGAGCCCTTCGTGGACTCGCACAACCTTTACCCTTCGTGGGTTGAAGTCTCCATCAACGTGGATGTACGATAGCACCACCTATCGGAACCACGGCTCAAAAATCACCGTGTCTCCAAATTGCGTTTGAAATCTCCAAACCCTTCCCTTTACATTCTTGCAAGTTGCATTCTTTACTTTCCGCTGCTCATATACTCTTTGCATGCTTGCTTGAATCATGTGAAGATTGCTTGACTTGTGCTAAGATAGCTAAAATCTGCCAAAGACTAAAATTGGGAAAGGCATAGTTTTTAATTGGTCAAGTAGTCTAATCACCCCCCCTCTAGACTTACTTCTCAAGATCCTACAAAACCCCATCAATTTTGCCTCAATTAGTGTTAGTGGCCTTTTGCAAATTGTAATTTTGATATACTGGCCTTGTGTACAAAAAATGGAGGTAGTAACTATATTTTACTTCCTTCCCCATTGCGGTGACGTCGACAATATCTCGAATGTTGTGGTTTGGAGAAGTGCGTTCGATGGAGAACCCCATTGAGGCCTCGAGGGAGACCACGGTAAGCCGTTCGCAAGTGCCGCCTGCAAGCCGAGACAACCGTCTTATTTGCATCCAGGAAGTCCGTTGAACCAAAGGACGCGTAAATGTACTAGTACTACTAGTACACAATAGCGTTGTACGTCCAGCTTAGTGCGGTGAGATGGTTTCTTGAAGAAGACGATGGAGAAGCGGAGTCAGCGAATAGTGAAATGATGGTTGCTTCGTCCGTGCTTTTGTGATTTGACGCCTCACTGCTTTGTGATTTGTGATAGAAGGGACAGGGGAGTAGACTCTATGCTCATACTATACTACATGCATCCAAGCATGGGAGAAAGAGGAGAGACGTTGCATTTTGCTATTCCTTCAATCAATCAATCAGGGAGCTTCGGTTCCATCTTTTTGGCTTTGGCAACACCGCCCACAATGGTTCCCATGATGCCAAAAGCTATTTTTCACATTTGGCTACACATTGTGGATGCCCTTAACCGTATCACTTGGTTTTGCTCATGTGTGCTATCTTTACAAATCTCAATTATATTGATCTAAAAAATATAGAATCAAGATTAGTAAAAAGGAGGTGATTTTGCCACGTGGATGTCGGGGGAGGTTTCTTGTTTTTAGAGGATGTTGTCCTGGCGGTTTGCTAACATGCGGTCCCACGTGTCAGTGCTTTACCAAGCCGATCCGCGTCCCACATGAGGCAAAACAACGGCAGAAGCAACACGTGGTTAAGTTGAAGAAGATGAGGGAGAAGCGGATTCAACAACGAGTGAAATGATGGTTGCTTCGTCCCTCCAACCTCTTTTTTTTAGCATTATTACTTCGTCCCTCCAACTTAACTGCGGGAAAGGTGCATCTTTGTGATTTGACGCCTCATTACTCATTACTACACCGACACCATGACTGGGGTGCTTCACCCCGGCTGCTCTGCACTGTATTCTGATATGGCACGTGGACCTGGTAGCTTGATGTCCCACATGTCGGTGAAAGGGACTAGAAGATTTATGAAAGCGAGCGATCCACTCTTACGACGGAGGAGTACACGACACGACAGCCCAGTGAACTTTCACTTGTACTCTATAGTACTATAGTTTTGCTGTTTCGCATGATCCATCGATACAAACCCGATTAAACAGGAAAGGGCGGGATTTTTCCCGCGCGGTAGATGATACTAGCCATACATTTCAAAGGCAATTTTAATGTATACAAACTGAATAATTAAGTAACAATATGATATCTAGTAAAACTAAAAACACATATGATTTATTGTGTTAGAGTGTAGTAGTAGTATTGTATTGCATAGTTGTCTCTACTTATACTCTTATAAAAAACAGAGTTGGTGATGATGGTGTGCCTGCCATCCTGCAATATAAGCCGTACGATTTATATCTGACGGATATGAAGGCAAAATGGAAATTTTTCAAAAAGATACCCACACCCACTCAACATTTGCAAATAAGGCCTTCCCTCGTTCATCCTTTTCTCCCACAAGATAAACTACTCATACAAATGCATCTTGATGTTCCGTGCAACGCATGGGCATCTTGCTTGTTAGATGTAACATGCGAGTACGTGTAGAGATGTAGTTTTGGAGGGCCTACAGAGAGAAAAGCGTAATACGGTCACCGAACTTCAAAATAAGCTGATTACAGTCACTATATACGTTTTGCGGTGATTATACGGTCACTTGCTCACGGTTCAGCATCGGATTGCACTCTGTTGACTGGCCAAATAGTTTGCGTGGCGCCTTGTTGACTAGTTAAATTGACCATGTTCCTTGTGGGTCCCACCTGTCAGTTTGCATAGGGAAAAGGTCAGATAAACACAAATTTACGCAGGCGCGACAAGACTCCAACCCGTGCGCGGGAATCACCTAGTTGTGTATGTGTGTGTCAGGGCCTGATGTGTGCGCATGCACGTGTAGGTTGAGCACTTGAGTGTGAGAGTGTGTGTGTTGGTGGTGTGGTGTACTGGTGTGTGCATGCATGCGTGTGTGTGCGCGTGTGAGTGTTGCGTGCATGCGTGGCTGCGTGTGTACGTGTGAGTGTTGCGTGCGTGCGTGGGTGCATGTGTTTGTGTGAGTGTTGCGTGCATGCAGTTCGTGTGCATGCGTGCTTGTGTGTATAATCACCACACTAGCTCCTCTGTGTTAAAACTTAAAACAGACAGCTCAGCATACCGATACAAGGCCATCTTGTCCGGTGTGCCCGCGGTCATGACTTCGAACCACCGTCCAAATATATTTTTTGTCGTTTGTTTTCATTCTTACTAGCAAGATGCCCGTGCGTTGCACATAACATCAGGATGCATTTGTATGACTAGTTTATCTTGTGAGAGAAAAGGATGAACAAGGGAAGGCCTTATTTGGAAATGTGGGGAGGTGTGTGGGTACCTTTTTGCAAAATTGCCATAGTTTCTTTCCTATCCGTCAGATATAAATCGGATGGCCTATATTGCAGGATGGCAGGCACACCATCATCACCAACTCTTTTTTTATAAGAGTGTATTTTATAAGAGTGTAGATGTAGAGTAGATACAAGCCGACAGGTGGGCACCATGGTAGTGAGATAATGTGATGCAACACTGGAGGTGCCACGTGGAGCGTTTAACTGGTCAACTGGTCATGTCTTGAGCAAATACAGAGTTGTACGGTGAGCCCATGACTGTATAATAACCACTAAACATAAATGGTGACCGTAATGATCGTCATTGTATATATCGCGAGAGAAAGATGAAACATGCGTGAATGTGCTGGGCGCTTACTTTTAGAGGACCTGAAAATAGTTTGTGTGCATACATGAAAGGGGCGTACAGGGGGGGTATGCGATGGAGAGAGAGATGCTCTTCGTTTCTCTTTATTATGACTAACTTTGTATATAGTATAAAAATATACAATTCACAGTGCGGAATAAATATCAATGTGGGCACCATGCAATGCAAATTAGCGTTCGTACTCCTCCATATAACTCTGTAATGTTGTATATACATAGAAACTCTAAAATAATTTTTTGGCCACACTTTATTCAAAAGGAATGTTGTATGCGAAATAAACGTGAAGAAGGGGCTTTTTAGATCAATGGGGTACGTGATGTAACATGTGTGAATGTGTAGCACGAGAAATGAGAGTGGTCTACAGGGAGAGAGACGAATATCATGTCACGGCAAGAGATTCCCTTCCCTTGAGTGTGTATATGCAAGGGGGGAGGGGATAGAGGCACCAGGAGAAATGTTTTGTGTGTGTGGTGTTTGTGTTGGTATGTGTGGGTATGAGAAGATAATGAGACATGGGGGCAGAGGGTGTGTCACCGCGTGAGGTCCGGTGAGTCGAGGTGAGGCCCTTCGTTCGGTTCCTTCCTGCGCCACATTGGTCATCCTGTGACACATTTAGGAAGACCCATGGATGACTAGTCGTACAAGACAAAGATAGCAGAATTGTGAAGGACTCCGTGTCCACTGACAAAGCCGGCTAGGATTTGTAACCCAAGGTTCTCGGACTAAGGTAACCCCTTTATCTCTGATATTACTATTCATCCAACCTAACTTTAAGGGGCATCCTATAGAATGCTCTGCTAGAATCATACTCGTCGATTAGGAAGAGAGGTGTGAGATAATGCGTGAGAGACAGGCCTAAAGATAATGTGCGTACATGAGACACGTAGGCAGGTCCATGTATATAAAAAGGGTCGATGGGGATTGTGCATGTGTATGCTTGTGAGAGGAAGAGTGCTTGTGATAAAGGTTAGTGAAAACAGTTGTAAATGGTTACGAGAGGGAGGGAGGGTTATATCTAGAGCATGTGTGCGAGAAAGACACCTCGGGAGAGAGTGTGTGAGCATGTGTGAGAGACCACCGATGGAGAGTGAAACTACACGTAAAAGACCGTTGTACACATTGATTAAAGATATAAATTGTATCCAGATATTAGGATGGGATCATGATATTTGCAATTCGCGTAAGGAACGGTCATTGATCCATCAGACATCTAGATTCTATCGAATTTGAGCATGTCTATGTTATTATTCGACACAGTTGATCCACATAGTTAGTATTTTGAACTCCAGACAATGCATCGCTTTAGCAATCGAATATAAACATGAGTATAGTTCATGTTGTGTGTGTAAAGCACATCATACATAAGAAAGTTACACAATGAAAATTATAAATAGCTACCTATGAACTAGCATACATTTGAATTCAACTTAAGGTGGTTTAAAAAAATCGAATTCAATATGAAGTCCATTCAATTATTTGAATTTTATATCATGGAATTTTTAAATCATACCTAAATTATGGGGGCACCAATCTTTGTTCTGATTTTGTACATAATAGCATATGTAGTCGTGTACAAAATAGATTCAAATTTAGCTCCTCCATTCCAAAATAATCGTAGTTATAGGATTTTCAAGTGTCAAAATTTCAAAAAGAAGCGGATAATTTAATGAGGTTTTCAAACATACAAGGTCAAATATAACGTTGTCTATTTAGGTCAATCCTCATAGTTCAAGAGTGAATGCTTGTGTTTCAAAATTTCGAACGAAGCGCCAAAAGAGCCTCTACTCGCCCGAAACCGCGTGAGACCAATGTTTGGTAGTACAAGGAAATTACTTTTCTAATAATTCTGACTCGTGAAACCTACCGGCCCGACGTCCAAAGGTCTAAACCGGGGTAGGTTTGTAGCTTCATCTAGACGCCACACAACCGCCTCCAAAAAACATTCATACACAATGGCCGCCTAAGCACACATGCGCGCGGCCGAAATCGCTCCCGCCCACTATTTGGGACACCTGGGATTACCATCCTACCCCCGACCCGCAGTAGGTCCGAAATTTAAGAGGGGGGCAAAGTTTGTACTTTCCCCAAATTTCAAACAAGCGCGCCCCGTCTCCTATTCAAAAAAGCCAAAAACAAGTGCGTCCCATACCGAAACATGGTTCTCCTGTTGGGGAATGTAGTAATTTCAAAATTTTCCTACGCACACACAGGATCATGGTGATGCATAGCAACGAGAGGGGAGAGTGTGTCCACGTACCCTCGTAGACCGAAAGCGGAAGCGTTAGAACAACGCGGTTGATGTAGTCCTACGTCTTCACGGCCCGACCGATCAAGCACCGAAACTATGGCACCTCCGAGTTCTAGCACATGTTCAGCTCGATGACGTCCCTCATACTCCGATCCAGCCGAGTGTCGAGGGAGAGTTCCGTCAGCATGACGGCGTGGTGACGATCTTGATATTCTACCGTCGCAGGGCTTCGCCTAAGCACCGCTACAATATTATCGAGGAGGACTATGGTGGTGGGGGGCACCGCACACGGCTAAGAGATCAAGAGATCAATTGTTGTGTCTAGAGGTGCCCCCCTGTCCCCGTATATAAAGGATCAAGGGGGAGGGGGCGGCCGGCCAGGAGGAGGCGCACCAAGGGGGGAGTCCTACTCCCACCGGGAGTAGGACTCATCCTTCCCTTGTTGGAGTAGGAGACAAGGAAAGAGGGGGAGAGGAGGAAGGAAAAAGGGGCTGCACCCCTTGTCCAATTCGGACCAGAGGGGGGCTGCGCGCCTCCTTCCTTTCGGCCTCTCTCCTCTATTCCCGTATGGCCCAACAAGTCCTATATACTCCCCGGCGAATTCCCATAACTCTCCGGTACTTCAAAAAATACCCAAATCACTCGGAACCTTTCCGAAGTCCGAATATAGTCGTCCAATATATCGATCTTTATGTCTCGACCATTTAGAGACTCCTCGTCATGTCCCCGATCTCATCCGGGACTCCGAACTCCTTCGGTACATCAAAACTCATAAACTCATAATATAACTGTCATCAAAACCTTAAGCGTGCAGACCCTACGGGTTTGAGAACTATGTAGACATGACCGAGACACGTTTCCGGTCAATAACCAATAGAGGAACCTAGATGCTCATATTGGCTCCTACATATTCTACGAAGATCTTTATCGGTCAAAACGCATAACAACATACGTTGTTCCTTTTGTCATCGGTATGTTACTTGCCCGAGATTTGATCGTCGGCATCCATTACCTAGTTCAATCTCGTTACCGGCAAGTCTCTTTACTCGTTCCATAATGCATCATTCCGTAACTAACTCATTAGCTACATTGCTTGCAAGACTTATAGTGATGTGCATTACCAAGAGGGCCCAGAGATACCTCTCCAACAATCGGAGTGACAAATCCTAATCTCGAAATACGCCAACTCAACATGTACCTTCGGAGACACCTGTAGAGCTCCTTTATAATCAACCATTTACGTTGTGACGTTTGGTAGCACACAAAGTGTTCCTCCGGTAAACGGGAGTTGCATAATCTCATAGTCATAGGAACATGTATAAGTCATGAAGAAAGCAATAGAAACATACTAAACGATCAAGTGCGAAGCTAACAGAATGGGTCAAGTCAATCACATCATTCTCCTAATGATGTGATCCCATTAATCAAATAACAACTCATGTCTATGGTTAGGAAACTTAATCATCTTTGATTAACGAGCTAGTCAAGTAGAGGCATACTAGTGACATTATGTTTGTCTATGTATTCACACATGTATTATGTTTCCGGTTAATACAATTCTAGCATCAATAATAAACATTTATCATGAAATAAGGAAATAAATAATAACTTTATTATTGCCTCTAGGGCATATTTCCTTCAGTCTCCCACTTGCACTAGAGTCAATAATCTAGTTCACATCATCATGTGATTTAACACCAATATTCATATCTGTATATGATTAACATCCATAGTTCACATCGCCATGTGACCGTACACCCAAAGGGTTTACTAGATTCAATAATCTAGTTCACATTGCTATGTGATTAACACCCAAAGAGTACTAAGGTATGCTCATGTTTTGCTCGTGAGAGAAGTTTAGTCAACGGGTCTGTCACATATAGGGCCGTATGTATTTTGCAAATATTCTATGTCTTCAATGCTCTACACGGACTACTCTAGCTAATTGCTCCCACTTTCAATATGTATCCAGATTGAGACTTAGAGTCATCTAGATCAGTGTAAAAGTTTACACTGATGTAACTTTTACGACGAACTCTTTTATCACCTCCATAATCGAGAAACATCTCCTTAGTCCTCACTAAGGATATTCTTGACCGCTGTCCAGTGATCTACTATTAGATCAAAATTGTATTCTTTTGCCAAACTTAGAGAAAGGTATACAATAGGTCTAGTACACAGCATAGCATACTTTATAGAACCTATGACTGAGGCATAGGGAATGACTTTTCATTCTCTTTCTATTTTCTGCCATGGTCGGGTTTTGAGTCTTACTCAACTTCACACCTTACAACACAGGCAAGAGCTTCTTCTTTGACTATTCCATTTTGAACTACTTCAAAATCTTATCAAGGTATGTACTCATTGAAAAATCTTATCAAGCGTCTTGATCTATCTATATAGATCTTGATGCTCAATGTGTAAGCAGCTTTACCAAGGTCTTGCTTTGAAAAACTTTTATTCAAGTATCCTTTTATGCTATCCAGAAATTCTATATCATTTCCAATCAATAATATGTTGTCCACATATAATATCAAAAATGCTACAGAGCTCCCACTCACTTTCTTGTAAATACAGGTCTTTCCAAAAGTCTGTATAAAACCATATGCTTTGATCAACTCATCAAAGCGTATATTCCAACTTTGAGATGCTTGCACCAGTCCATTGATGGATTGCTGGAGCTTGCACATTTTGTTAGCACCTTTAGGGTTGACAAAACCTTCTGGTTGTATCATATACAACACTTCTTTAAGAAATATCCAATTAAGGAATGCAGTTTTGACATCCATTTGCTATATTTCATAAAATGTGGCAATTGCTAACATGATTCGGACAGACTTAAGCATCGTTACGAGTGAGAAAATCTCATCGTATTCAACACCTTGAACTTGTTGAAAACCTTTCGCAACAAGTCGAGCTTTGTAGATAGTAACACTACTATCAGCGTCTGTCTTCCTCTTGAAGATCCATTTATTCTCGATGGCTTGCCGATCATCGGGCAAGTCAACCAAAGTCCATACTTTGTTCTCATACATGGATCCCATCTCAGATTTCATGGCCTCAAGCCATTTTGCGAAATCTGGGCTCATCATCGCTTCCTCATAGTTCGTAGGTTCTTCATGGTCAAGTAACATGACTTCCAGAATAGGATTACCATACCACTTTGGTGCGGATCTTACTCTGGAAGACCAACGAGGTTTGGTAGCAACTTGATCTGAAGTTTTATGATCATCATCATTAGCTTCCTCACTAATTGGTGTAGGAATCACTAGAACTGATTTCTATGATGAACTACTTTCCAATAAGGGTACAATTACCTCATCAAGTTCTACTTTCCTCCCACTCACTTCTTTCGAGAGAAACTTCTTCTCTAGAAAGGTTCCATTCTTAGCAACGAAGATTTTGCCTTCGGATCTGTGATAGAAGGTGTACCCAACAGTTTCCTTTGGGTTTTCTATGAAGATGCACTTCTCCGATTTGGGTTCAAGCTTATCAGGTTGAAATTTTTCACATAAGCATCGTAGCCCCAAACTTTTAAGAAACGACAACTTTGGTTTCTTGCCAAACCACAGTTCATAAGGCGTCGTCTCAACGGATTTCGATGGTGCCCTATTTAAAGTGAATGCAGTTGTCTCTAATGCATAACTCCAAAATGATAGTGGTAAATCGGTAAGAGACATCATAGATTGCACTGTATCTAATAAAGTACGGTTATGACATTCGGACACACCATTAAGATGTGGTGTTCCAAGTGGCATGAGTTTGTGAAACTATTCCACATTGTTTTAATTGAAGGACAAACTCGTAACTCAAATATTCTCCTCCACGATCAGATCGTAGAAACTTTATTTGCTTGTTACGATGATTCCCACTTCACTCTGAATTTGTTTGAACTTTTCAAATGTTTCAAACTTGTGCTTCATTAAGTAGATATACTCATATCTGCTCAAATCATCTTGTGAAGGTTAGAAAATAACGGTACGCGCCACGAGCATCAACACTTATTGGACCACATACATCGGTATGTATTATTTCCAATAAATCACTAGCTCGTTCCATTGTTTCGGAGAACGGAGTTTTAGTCATGTTGCCCAAAAGGCACGTTTCGCAAGCATCAAATGATTGATAACCAAGTGATTCCAAAAATCCATCTTTATGGAGTTTCTTCGTGCGCTTTACACCGATATGACCCAAATGGCAGTGCCAAAAATCAGTTGCACTATCATTATCAACTTTGCATCTTTTGGCATCAATATTATGAATATGTGTATCACTACAATCGAGATCCAACAAACTATTTTCATTGGGTGTACGACCATCAAAGGTTTTATTCATGTAAACAGAACAACAATTATTCTCTGATTTTAAATGAATAACCGTATTGCAATAAACATGATCAAATCATATTCATGCTCAACGCAAATGCCAAATAACATTTATTTAGGTTCTACACTAATTCCGAAAGTATAGGGAGTGTGCGATGATGATCATATCAATCTTGGAACCACTTCCAACACACATCATCACTTCACCCTCAACTAGTTTCTGTTTATTCTGTAACTCCTATTTCGAGTTACTAATCTTAGCAACCGAATAAGTATCAAATACTCAGGGGTTACTATAAACACTAGTAAGGTACACATCAATAACCTGTATATCAAATATACCCTTGTTAAGTTTGCCATCCTTCTTATCCACCAAACATTCAGGGTATTTCCACTTCCAGTGACCATTTCCTTTGCAGTAGAAGCACTCAGCTTCAGGCTTTGGTCCAGCTTTGGGCTTCTTCACGGGAGTGACAACTTGCTTGCCATTCTACTTGAAGTTTCCTTTCTTTCCCTTTGCTTTTTTCTTGAAACTAGTGATCTTGTCAATCATCAACACTTGATGGTCTTTCTTGATTTCTACCTTCATCGATTTCATCATCATGAAAAGCTCGGGAATCGTTTTCGTCATCCCTTGCATACTATAGTTCATCACAAAGTTCTAGTAACTTGGTGATGGTGACTAGAGAACTCTGTCAATCACTATCATATCTGGAATATTAACTCCCACTTGATTCAAGCGATTGTAGTACTCAGACAATCTAAGCACTTGCTCACTAGTTGAGCAATTCTCCTCCATCTTTTAGGCAAAGTATTTGTCAGAGGTCTCATACCTCTTGACAGGAGCATGAGTATGAAATATCAATTTCATCTCATGGAACATCTCATATGTTCCGTGACGTTTCAAAAATGTTTGTAGTCCCGGTTCTAAGCCATAAAGCATGGTGCACACAACTATCAAGTAGTCATCATATTGAGCTAGCAAAACATTCATAACGTCTGCATCTGCTCCTGCAATAGGTCTTTCACCTAGCGTTGCATCAAGGACATAATTCTTCTATGGAGCAATGAGGAAAAACCTCAGATCACGGACCAAGTCCGCATCATTGCTACTAACATCTTTCAACTTAGTTTTCTCTAGGAACACATATAAAAACTTAGGGAAGCAACAACGCGAGCTATTGATCTACAACATAATTTGCAAAATACTACGAGGACTAAGTTCATGATAAATTAAAGTTCAATTAATCATATTACTTAAGAACTCCAACTTAGACAGACATCTCTCTAGTCATCTAAGTGATCACATGATCCAAATCAACTAAACCATGTCCGATCATCACGTGAGATGGAGTAGTTTTCAATGGTGAACATCACTATGTTGATCATATCTACTATATGATTCACGTTCGACCTTTCGGTCTCCGTGTTCTGAGGCCATATCTGTATATGCTAGGCTCGTCAAGTTTAACCTGAGTATTCCGCGTGCGCAACTGTTTTGCACCCGTTGTATTTGAACATAGAGCCTATCACACCCGATCATCACGTGGTGTCTCAGCACGAAGAACTTTCGCACCGGTGCATACTCAGGGAGAACAATTCTTGATAATTAGTGGGAGATCATCTTAAAATGCTACCGTCAATCAAAGCAAGATAAGATGCATAAAAGATAAACATCACATGCAATCAATATAAGTGATATGATATGGCCATCATCATCTTGTGCTTGTGATCTCCATCTCCGAAGCACCGTCGTGATCACCATCGTCACCGGCGCGACACCTTGATCTTCATCGTAGCATCATTGTCATTTCGCCATTTATTGCTTCTACGACTATTGCTACCGCTTAGTGATAAAATAAAGCAATTACAGGGCGCTTGCATTTCATACAATAAAGCGACGATCATATGGCTCCTGCCAGTTGCCGATAACTCGGTTACAAAACATGATCATCTCATACAATAAAATATAGCATCACGTCTTGACCATATCACATCACAACATGCCCTGCAAAAACAAGTTAGACGTCCTCTACTTTGTTGTTGCAAATTTTACGTGGCTGCTACGGGCTGAAGTAGGAGAGAAGGAAAGAGGGGGAGAGGAGGAAGGAAAAAGGGGCTGCACCCCTTGTCCAATTCGGACCAGAGGGGGGCTGCGCGCCTCCTTCCTTTCGGCCTCTCTCCTCTATTCCCGTATGGCCCAATAAGGCCCATATACTCCCCGGTGAATTCCCGTAACTCTCTGGTACTCCGAAAAATAACCGAATCACTCGGAACCTTTCCGAAGTCCGAATATAGTCATCCAATATATCGATCTTTATGTCTCGACCATTTCGAGACTCCTAGTCATGTCTCCGATCTCATCCGGGACTCCGAACTCCTTCGGTACATCACAACTCATAAAATCATAATATAACTATCATCGAAACCTTAAGCGTGCGGACCCTACGGGTTCGAGAACTATGTAGACATGACCGAGACACGTTTCCGGTCAATAACCAATAGAGGAACCTGGATGCTCATATTGGCTTCTACATATTCTACAAAGATCTTTATCGGTCAAACCGCATAACAACATACGTTGTTCCTTTTGTCATCGGTATGTTACTTGCCCGAGATTTGATCGCCAGTATCCAATACCTAGTTCAATCTCGTTACCGGCAAGTCTCTTTACTCGTTCCGTAATGCATCATTCCGTAACTAACTCATTAGCTACATTGCTTGCAAGGCTTATAGTGATGTGCATTACGAGAGGGCCCAGAGATACCTCTCCGACAATCGGAGTGACAAATCCTAATCTCGAAATACGCCAACTCAACATGTACCTTCGGAGACACCTGTAGAGCTCCTTTATAATCACCCAGTTACGTTGTGACGTTTGGTAGCACACAAAGTGTTCCTCCGGTAAACAGGAGTTGCATAATCTCATAGTCATAGGAACATGTATAAGTCATGAAGAAAGCAATAGCAACATACTAAACGATCAAGTGCTAAGCTAACGGAATGTGTCAAATCAATCACATCATTCTCCTAATGATGTGATCCTGTTAATCAAATAACAACTCATGTCTATGGTTAGGAAACTTAACCATCTTTGATTAATGAGCTAGTCAAGTAGAGGCATACTAGTGACACTATGTTTGTCTATGTATTCACACATGTATTATGTTTCCGGTTAATACAATTCTAGCATAACATTTATCATGAAATAAGGAAATGAATAATAACTTTATTATTGCCTCTAGGGCATATTTCCTTCATCTCCCCCCGTCCCCCATCCCCCCCCGCCCACCCGTCTGATTCCCCATTCGTACTCCGTGGGCGCCAAAACTACCTCTCCACTAGCCGCCCCATCCCACCCATCAACCGCCGCCCTCCTCCATCACGCCAGAGCTGATACCCCGATGTCGGCGTCCACCGCAACCTCACCCGCAATTCCCTCCACAGCTAGTAGTTGAAGCCGAGGCCGAGCAGTCCATACCCGAGCCAGTTCAACCACGCCGTTCTGCGCCTCATCGCTGCTGCTCCAACTTCGCCACCGTCCACTGCACCGAAGCTATTCCTGCTACACCATCCTTCGCCGCCTCAGATCTGCTTCCCCTCCGCCGATATACGGCCACGACAACACAGTCAACAATTTGGCCATGTGTTTGTCCAAGGAACCATGACTCTCCAAAACATCGGTTCCCCGGGAAAAACAAGAAGATCACCGCGACATATTGACACCACACTGGCAACCGATATGGGGTACTCCTCTTCCCTTATTCGTGCAAATCTTACGTGTCTGCTTGCATGATATTCGTCCCATAGAAGACACTAGTTAACCGCTTCTTCTTCATACTAGATGTTCCTAGTAACTCGCGATGCACAAGGTTTCTCCTCATATACTATTTCACCTTAGCTAGAGGTCCGTCGCCCCCCTGAATTTCAATTTCTGGCCAGTTGATTCCCAATTAAAGGAAGCATTCCCCAGCATAACAGGTGCTAGTACGCCTATTACGCCGAGGAAGCAGCGCTTTGGTGTTTATCTTAGGGGCGTGTGCGGCCTAGATCTACTGGCGCCCAATCTGGAGACTGGAGGTGGGCTGAGATTAAAGGGATGGCCTGGGGGCGCTGCCAAGCACGGCGGTGGTGTGAGGCCGAGGGGAGGGCGGGGCGGCGGAGGCAGGGGTCTGGGCCGGTGGTCGCTGGCGGTTCGAGAAAGATCGTCAACAGTGACTGGCGGGAGGTAGACGAAGGCCATCTGCCCGTTCCTTATAGATCAGATGGTTCATTAAAAAAATCGAATGACCTATTTATTTTCATTCGACTGTTATCTTAGATATGACCACATGTGGTGGTGTGCTGGAGGAGTACCTGCATTTCCTGTGCTCATATATTACAAAATCATATGGAGTAGAATCTAATTTTGTTTGCCATGCAATGTTGTAGAGCTATCATATGTCTCCTGCCATTTATATTTCAGCCACCTGCTATCTGCTACTTTTACAGTGCACTAGTTCTGCACACACTTCGCCCATACTTTCACTATTGTGTTTTTATGCATGGGTATTTCAGAGTCTGCCTCGAGGGAAGGAGAAAAGAAAAGAGAGAAGTTGCTCCAGCTTGCTATGCGGGTAGGCACGACACGTTACAGCGCTATAAAGGGTGCGGTGTCAGCAGATGGAGATGGTAAACGTAGCTCTGGAGTTGATGACCTCGCTCGCAATGAACCACCATCCCAGGTGCTTGCTTTAACTTCGCCGTGTCATATGTGGTTGCATGTTCCATATGGTGTCTAGCTTGTATTCGAAAGGCCGAAGTCGGTCTTTATTAAGATAAGGAAATATTTTTTTACATGAACCACCATCCCGTGAGCACCAGAAGACAAATAGCTAGTCAGGGCACTGACCGAGCCAGTGACATGCCCAGCAAAGACGGGCATCACCTGGAAGCCAACCAAAAAGCCGCGATGGTGGCGAAGCTGCCCGCCTCCCACCAAGCTCTCAGGTCCTAGATGATCATGCTCACCATTCTAGCCGGATGTCTAGCTTGTATTGCTTCCAATTTGGTTAAATTGCATCTGCTTAGCTTACACATTATACCTTTGAATATGACATGCCTTTCTGTTTTTGGTACATACTAGTACATCTATGTATTAACCATGATCTTACATCAAACTAATGTTCTTGTGTATCCCTCATCAGTCACTTATGATGAGCCAGTCAGGCAAGTGGACTACTCCTCATTTAAAGAATGCATCGTCAGCCTCCCAACATTATTCTCAAGAAACAACAAGGCTAGATGAAGATAGTGAACGTAGCTCTGTAGTTGATTACCACATTTCCCTTACACTAGCATAGCAGGTGCTTGCTCTAACTTGGCAACGTGATATATGGTTGCATGTTGCATATGGTGTCTAGATTGTAATTATTTCAATCTGGTTAAACTGCATGTGCTAGCCTGCTTAGCTTATACATTATACCTATTAATGTGACATGCCTTCCTGTATTTAGTACATAGTACATAGTACATTTGTCTATTAAGCATGTCCTTACATAAAACTATTGTTTTTTTGTATCCCGCATCAATTAATATGACGAGACACCTTTAGTATATGTAGTGCGATATTAGTTGCATCTTTCATATGATTTATAGCATGCACTGCTTCTAATTTGTTGAAATTCCATTTATGATGGGACGCTTTTAACTTGGTAGAGTCATATTGGTTGCATCTTTCATGTGGTGTCTAGCTTGCATTGCTTCTTATTTCTTGGAATGGTTTCTGCTTAGTTTACACAAACAGTTGTGAACATGCCATGACGTCCTGTTTTTCGTGCATATTCCATTCTGGTATCATGTGTTTGCCTTACATCAAAGTAGTGATTGTCAGTATCATGCATGAATGAGTTCTGAAGAGAGAATTTTATTGCTTTTTCTTGTCGATTTTACTTGACAATTCAAAATCAATAAAGCGGAAGGAAGTTAGCAAGGCAGCGGATAAAGGTGCTCCTTCCGAACGGAGGGCATCTACAGTTTCTACTCCTCCACACCCCCAAGACGATTTCCAAGACAACACATGCATATACACTCAACAAAGTTGTGTTTATGATGAGCACATCTCCCCTAGTGCACCATCACCGGTGATCCCTCTAACTTGGCACTGTTATATGTGGTTGCATGTTATGTGTGATGTCTAGCTTGTATTTCTTCTAATTTTGTTGAATTCCATCTACTTACTTTACACATTATACTTGAATAAGACACGTGTTCCTGTTTCTAGAACATACAATATCTGTCTATCACACCATGTTCTTACATCAAATTACTACTGTTGTGTAACCTGCAGCAATCACTTATCATAAGACACGTTTGACTTTGGAGTGTGATACAGGTTACATCTCGCATTCTTTTCTAGCTTGTACTACTAATTTGTTGAAATGGCACTTATGACTAGACAGTTTAAATTGGTAGAGTGATATTCGTTGCATCTTTCATATGGTGTCTAGCTTTCATTGCTTCTAATTTGTTGAAATGTCTTTTCCTTAGTTTACACATCATAAGCTGTGAATATGCAATGCTGTGAATATGCAATGGCACTAATGACGAGAGACCTCTAACATGGTAGTGTGATGTTGTTTGCATCTTGCATATGATTTATTTCTTGTACTGCTTCACATTTGTTTAAACGCCATTTATGATGAGACACTGTTAACTTGGCAGAGCGATATTTGTAGCATCTTTCATATGGTGTCTACCTTCCATTGCATTGCTTCTAATTTGGTGAAACGTCTTCTACTTAGTTTACACATCATAGTTCTGGTTATCTCTTCCGTCCTGTTTTTTGTACATATTACATCCTCCTATCATGTGGTTGTCTAACATCAAAGTTCAGTTTGTCTGCATCACGCATTAATTTGTTCTGAAGAACTAAATTGTTATTCGTTTTTCTTGTCGGCTTGACTTAACATGGCACAGAGAAAGAGGAAGAAACACAGAATGGCAGGGAATGAGAAGCGGATGAATCCTACAGATTCTGCTGGTACTGATGGTGCAATAGAAGGTCAAAGTCCAGCTGAAAATTCTACAAACAGGGCATCCCATGCTACACGAGCTGCAAAAAAAGCAAAATAGAAACAAATAGCTGCCACCAAACAAGCAGAGACAGCCCTAGTTCTTGCAACACCTTCCACAGTACTACCAGATGCATGAGTTACTCGTGCGTCAACTGAGCTAGCAGCACGTTCCCAAGCTCCCTTGCCACCTGACAGTACTTCCCAAGCACTCTTGACACAAGACGAGTTTGCAATATCAGATGAATCTTGTGAGCTTCAACATCAAGAAGGTAGTTGCTGGAGTCAAGTTACAGTTGCATGCTTCTTTATATGTAGTCTCACAGTTTGATGTACACTAACACTTCCTATGTTCATTGTTGGACTAGCACCTAGGCGCAAGAGGAAACAAACATCAGGGATAATGGTCGATAGGTTAACTAAATCTAGAGGAGGAAGAATGGAGATCCGTTTTGAGGCAGGTTTAAAAAGGCCACGTGATGCTACGGAGTCAGCCAAGTTAGTATCAGAGGCAGCGGTTGCCGTTAGGTGTCATGTACGTATCCCCCCAACATGGATTCAATACATGAATGACAAAGACGAAACCCAGTTCAACACCTTCCTCGTGTTGGGGAACATAGTAATTTCAAAAAATTTCCTACGTACACGCAAGATCATGGTGATGGCATAGCAACGAGAGGGGAGAGTGTTGTCCATGTACCCTCGTAGACCGTAAGCGGAAGCGTTATGACAACGCGGTTGATGTAGTCGTACGTCTTCACGATCCGACCGATCCAAGTACCGAATGTACGGCACCTCCGAGTTCAGCACACGTTCAGCTCGATGACGATCCCCGGGCTCCGATCCAGCAAAGCGTCGGGGATGAGTTCCGTCAGCACGACGGCGTGGTGACGATGATGATGCTCTACCGGCGCAGGGCTTCGCGTAAACTCCGCGATGATATGACCGGGGTGGAATATGGTGGAGGGGGGAACCGCACATGGCTAAGGAACGATCCGTAGATCAACTTGTGTTGTTGTGGGGTGCCCCCCTGACACCGTATATAAAGGAGCAAGGGAGGAGAAGGCCGGCCCTAGGAGGAGGGCGTGCCAAGGGGAGTCCTACTCCCACCGGGAGTAGGACTCCTTCTTTCCTAGTCCAACTAGGAGAAGGGGGGAAAGGAGGGAAGTGGAGAAGGAAGGGAGAGGGGGGCCGCGCCCCAAACCCTTTGTCCAATTCGGACTGCGCTTGGGAGGGGCGCGCG
The DNA here is from genome assembly GCF_002162155.2 of Triticum dicoccoides. Taxonomy (NCBI): domain Eukaryota; kingdom Viridiplantae; phylum Streptophyta; class Magnoliopsida; order Poales; family Poaceae; genus Triticum; species Triticum dicoccoides. The sequence goes on from NC_041387.1 coordinate 495,177,943, forward strand.
CCACCTCCTGGCTCCTTCCCACTAAGGCCCATTAAGGCCCAATACTCTTCCCCGTATCCCCGTAACTCCCCGGTACTCCGAAAAATATCCGAATCACTCGGAACCTTTCCAAACTCCGAATATAGTCGTCCAATATATCGATCTTTACGTCTCGACCATTTCGAGACTCCTGGTCATGTCCACGATCTCATCCAGGACTCCGAACTCCTTCGGTACATCAAAACTCATAAACTCATAATATAACTGTCATCGAAACCTTAAGCGTGCGGACCCTACGGGTTCGAGAACTATGGAGACATGACCTAGAACTATTCTTGGTCAATAACCAATAGCGGAACCTGGATGCTCATATTGGCTCCTACATATTCTACGGAGATCTTTATCGGTCAAACCGCATAACAACATACGTTGTTCCCTTTGTCATCGGTATGTTACTTGCCCGAGATTTGATCGTCGGTATCCAATACCTAGTTCAATCTCGTTACTGGCAAGTCTCTTTACTCGTTACATAATGCATCATCCCGCAACTAACTCATTAGTCACATTGCTTGCAAGGCTTATAGTGATGTGCATTACCGAGAGGGCCCAGAGATACCTCTCCGACAATTGGAGTGACAAAACCTAATCTCGAAATACGCCAACCCAACATGTACCTTTGGAGACACCTGTAGTACTCCTTTATAATCACCCAGTTACGTTGTGACGTTTGGAAGCACCCAAAGTGTTCCTCCGGTAAACGGGAGTTGCATAATCTCATAGTTACAGGAACATGTATAAGTCATGAAGAAAGCAATAGCAACATACTAAACTATCAAGTGCTAGGCTAACGGAATGGGTCATGTCAATCACATCATTCTCCTAATGATGTGATCTCATTAATCAAATGACAACACATGTCTATGGTTAGGAAACATAACCATCTTTGATTAATGAGCTAGTCAAGTAGAGGCATACTAGTGACTATATGTTTGTCTATGTATTCACACATGTATCATGTTTCCGGTTAATACAATTCTAGCATGAATAATAAACATTTATCATGAAATAAGGAAATAAATAATAACTTTATTATTGTCTCTAGGGCATATTTCCTTCAGTATCCCACTTGCACTAGAGTCAATAATCTAGTTCACATCGCCATGTGATTTAACACCAATATTCACATCTGCATGTGATTAATACCCATAGTTCACATCATCATGTGATCAACACCCAAAGGGTTTACTAGAGTCAATAATCTAGTTCACATCGCTATGTGATTAACACCCAAAGAGTACTGAGGTATGATCATGTTTTGCTTGTGAGAGAAGTTTAGTCAACGGATCTGTCATATTCAGAGCCGTATGTATTTTGCAAATATTCTATGTCTACAATGCTCTGCATGGAGCTACTCTAGCTAATTGCTCCCACTTTCAATATGTATCCAGATTGAGAGTTAGAGTCATCTGGATCGGTGTAAAAGCTTGCACCGATGTAACTTTTACAACGAACTCTTTTATCACCTCCATAATCGAGAAACATCTCCTTAGTCCTCACTAAGGATATTCTTGACTGCTGTCCAGTGATCTACTCTTAGATCAGAATTGTACTCCCTTGTCAAACACAGAGCAAGGAATACAATAGGTCTGGTACACAGCATAACATACTTTATAGAACCTATGACTGAGGCATAGGGAATGACTTTTCATTCTCTTTCTATTTTCTGCCATGGTCGGATTTTGAGTCTTACTCAACTTCACACCTTGCAACACAGACAAGAACTCCTTTGACTGTTCCATTTTGAATTACTTCAAAATCTTATCAAGGCATGTACTCATTGGAAAAATCTTATCAAGCGTCTTGATCTATCTTATAGATCTTGATGCCCGATATGTAAGTAGCTTCACCGAGGTCTTTCATTGAAAAACTATTATTCAAGTATCCCTTTGTGCTATCCAGAAATTCTATATCATTTCCAATCAACAATATGTCATCTACATATAGTTTTAGAAAATGCTACAGAGCTCCCACTCACTTTCTTGTAAATACATGCTTCTCCAAAAGTCTATATAAAACCATATGCTTTGATCAACTCATCAAAGCGTATATTCCAACTCCGAGATGCTTGCACCAGTCCATAGATGGATCGCTGGAGCTTGTACATTTTGTCAGCACCTTTAGGATTGACAAAACCTTCTGGTTGCATCATATACAACTCTTCTTTAAGAAAACCATTAAGGAATGCAGTTTTGACATCCATTTGCCAGATTTCATAAAATGTGGCAATTGCTAACATGATTCGGACAGACTTAAGCATCGCTACAGTTGAGAAAATCTCATTGTAGTCAACACTTTGAACTTGTCAGAAACCTTTTTGCGACAAGTCGAGCTTTGTAGATAGTAACACTACTATCAACGTCCGTCTTCCTCTTGAAGATCCATTTATTTTCTATGGCTTGCCGATCATCGAGCAAGATAACCAAAGTCCATACTTTGTTCTCATAGATGGATCTCATCTTAGATTTTATGGCCTCAAGCCTTTTCGTGGAATCTGGGCTCATCATCGCTTCCTCATAGTTCGTAGGTTCATCATGGTCTAGTAACATGATTTCCAGAATAAGATTACCGTACCACTCTGGTGCGGATTTTAATCTGGAAGATCTACAAAGTTTGGTAGTAACTTGATCTGAAGCTTCATGATCATTATCATTAGCTTCCTCACTAATTGGTGTAGGAATCACTAGAACTGATTTCTGTGATGAACTACTTTCCAATTCGGGAGAAGGTACAATTACCTTATCAAGTTCTACTTTCCTCCCAGTCACTTCTTTCGAGAGAAACTCCTTCTCTAGAAAGGATCCATTCTTATCAACAAAGATTTTGCTTTCGGATCTGTGATAGAAGGTGTACCCAACAGTTTCCTTTGGGTATTCTATGAAGATGCACTTCTCCGATTTGGGTTCTAGCTTATCAGGTTGAAACTTTTTCACATAAGCATCATAGCCCCAAACTTTAAGAAACGACAACTCGGGTTTCTTGCTAAACCACAGTTCATATAGTGTCATCTCAACGGATTTAGATGGTGCCCTTTTAATCGTGAATGCAGCTGTCTCTAATGCATAACCCCAAAATGATAATGGTAAATCAATAAGAGACATCATAAATCGCACCATATCCAACAAAGTGCGGTTACGACGTTCGGACACACCAAAACGTTGTGGTGTTCCAGGTGGCGTGAGCTGTGAAACTATTCCACATTGTTTTAATTGAAGACCAAACTCGTAACTCAAATATTCGTCTCCGTGATCAGATCGCAGAAACTTTATTTTCTTGTTACGATGATTTTTCCACTTCACTCTGAAATTCTTTGAACCTTTCAATTATTTTAGACTTATGTTTCATCAAGTAGATATACCCATATCTGCTCAAATCATCTTGTGAAGGTCAGAAAATAACGATACTTGCCACGAGCATCAACACTCATTGGATCGCATACATCGGTATGTATTATTTCCAATAAGTCAATAGCTTGTTCCATTGTTCCGGAGAACGGAGTTTTAGTCATCTTGCCCAAAAGGCACGGTTCGCAAGCATCAAGTGATTCATAACCAAGTGATTCCAAAGATCCATCTTTATGGAGTTTCTTCATGCGCTTTACACCGATATGACCTAAACGGCAGTGCCACAAATAAGTTGCACTATCATTATTAACTTTTCATCTTTGGGCATCAATATTATGAATATGTGTATCACTACGATCGAGATCCAACAAACTATGTTCATTGGGTGTATGACCATCGAAGGTCTTATTCATGTAAACAGAATAACACTTTATTCTCTAACTTTAAATGAATAACCGTATCGCTATAAACATGATCAAATCATATTCATGCTCAACGCAAACGCCAAATAACATTTATTTAGGTTTAACACTAATCCCGAAAGTATAGGGAGTGTGCAATGATGATCATATCAATCTTGGAACTACTTCCAACACTCATCGTCACTTCCCTTCAACTAGTCTCTGTTTATTCTGTAACTCCTGTTTCGAGTCACTAATTTTTAGCAACCGAACAAGTATCAAATACTTAGGGGCTACTATAAACACTAGTAAGGTACGCATCAATAACTTGTATATCAAATATACCTTTGTTCACTCTGCCATCCTTCTTATCCACCAAATATTCAGGGTATTTCCGTTTCCAGTGACCATTACCTTTGCAGTGTAAGCACTCAGTTTCAGGCTTTGGTTCAGTTTTGGGCTTCTTCGTGGGAGTGACAACTTGCTTGTCATTCTACTTGAAGTTCCCTTTCTTTCCCTTTGCCCTTTACTTGAAACTAGTGATCTTGTCAACCATCAACACTTGATGCTCTTTCTTGATTTCTACCTTCGTCGATTTCAACATCACGAAGAGCTCGGGAATAGTTTTCGTCATCCCTTGCATACTATAGTTCATCACGAAGTTCTAGTAACTTAGTGATGGTGACTAGAGAATTCTGTCAATCACTATCTTATCTGGAAGATTAACTCCCACTTGATTCAAGCGATTGAAGTACCCAGACACTCTGAGCACATGCTCACTAGTTGAGTGATTCTCCTCCATCTTTTAGCCATAGAACTTGTTGGAGACTTCATATCTCTCAACTTGGGTATTTACTGGAAATATTAACTTCAATTCCTGGAACATCACATATGGTCCATGACGTTCAAAACGTCTTTGAAGTCCCGATTCTAAGCCGTTAAGCATGGTGCACTAAACTATCAAGTACTCATCATATTGAGCTAGCCAAACATTCATAACGTCTGCATCTGCTCCTGCAATAGGCCTGTCACCTAGCGGTGCATTAAGGACATAATTCTTTCTGTGCAACAATGAGGATAAACCTCAAATCACGGATCCAATCCGCATCATTGCTACTAACATCTTTCAACACAATTTTCTCTAGGAACATATCAAAAAAAACATATGAAAGCAACAACGCAAGCTATTGATCTACAACATAATTTGCAAAATACTACCAGGACTAAGTTCATGATAAATTTAAGTTCAATTAATCATATTACTTAAGAACTCCCACTTAGACAGACATCTCTCTAGTCATCTAAGTGATTATGTGATCCAAATCAACTAAACCATGTCCGATCATCACGTGAGATGGAGTAGTTTCAATGGTGAACATCACTATGTTGATCATATCTACTATATGATTCACGTTCGACCTTTCGGTCTCCGTGTTCCGAGGCCATATCTGTACATGCTAGGCTTGTCAAGTTTAACCCGAGTATTCCGCGTGTGCAACTGTTTTGGACCCGTTGTATTTGAACGTAGAGCCTATTACACCCGATCATCACGTGGTGTCTCAGCACGAAGAACTTTCGCAATGGTGCATACTCAGGGAGAACACTTCTTGATAATTAGTGAGAGATCATCTTATAATGCTACCGTCAAACAAAACAGAATAAGATGTATAACAGATAAACATCATATGCGATCAAAATATGTGACATGATATGGCCATGATCATCTTGCGCCTTTGATCTCCATCTCCAAAGTACTGTCATGATCTCTATCGTTACCGGCACGACACCATGATCTTCATCATCTTGATCTATATCAATGTGTCATCACATGGTCGTCTCGCCAACTATTGCTCTTGCAACTATTGCTATCGCATAGCGATAAAGTAAAGCAATTATTTGGCACTTGCATCTTATGCAACAAAGAGACAACCATAGGGCTTCTGCCAGTTGCCGACAAAACATGATCATCTCATACAACAACTTATATCTCATCACGTCTTGACCATATCACATCACAACATGCCCTGCAAAAACAAGTTAGACGTCCTCTACTTTGTTGTTGCAAGTTTTACGTGGCTGCTACGGGCTTAGCAAGAACCGTTCTTATCTACGCATCAAAAACCACAACGATAGTTTGTCAAGTTGGTGCTGTTTTAACCTTCGCAAGGACCGGGCGTAGCCACACTCGGTTCAACTAAAGTTGGAGAAACAAACACCCGCTAGTCACCTGTGTGCAAAGCACGGTGGTAAAACCAGTCTCGCGTAAGCGTACGCGTAATGTCGGTCCGGGCCGCTTCATCTCACAATACCGCCGAACCAAAGTATGACATGCTGGTAAGCAGTATGACTTGTATCGCCCACAACTCACTTGTGTTCTACTCGTGCATATAACATCAACGCATAAAACCTAGGCTCGGATGCCACTGTTGGGGAACGTAGTAATTTCAAAAAATTTCCTACGTACACGCAAGATCATGGTGATGGCATAGCAACGAGAGGGGAGAGTGTTGTCCACGTACCCTCGTAGACCGTAAGCGGAAGCGTTATGACAACGCGGTTGATGTAGTCGTACGTCTTCACAATCCGACTGATCCAAGTACCGAACGTACGACACCTCCGAGTTCAGCACACGTTCAGCTCGATGACGATCCCCGGGCTCCGATCCAGCAAAGCTTCGGGGATGAGTTCCGTCAGCACGACGGCGTGGTGATGATGATGATGCTCTACCGGCGCAGGGCTTCGCCTAAACTCCGCGACGATATGACCGAGGTGGAATATGGTGGAGGGGGGCACCGCACACGGCTAAGGAACGATCCGTAGATCAACTTGTGTTGTTGTGGGGTGCCCCCCTGCCCCCGTATATAAAGGAGCAAGGGAGGAGGAGTCCGGCCCTAGGAGGAGGGCGTGCTAAGGGGAGTCCTACTCCCACCGGGAGTAGGACTCCTTTCCTAGTCCAACTAGGAGAAGGGGGGAAAGGAGGAAAGTGGAGAAGGAAGGGAGAGGGGGGCCGCGCCCCAAACCCTTTGTCCAATTCGGACTAGGCTTGGGAGGGGCGCGCGCCACCTCCTGGCTCCTTCTCACTAAGGCCCATTAAGGCCCAATACTCTTCCCCGTATTCCCGTAACTCCCCGGTACTCCGAAAAATACCCGAATCACTCGGAACCTTTCCAAACTCCGAATATAGTTGTCCAATATATCGATCTTTACGTCTCGACCATTTAGAGACTCCTCGTCATGTCCACGATCTCATCCAGGACTCCGAACTCCTTCGGTACATCAAAACTCATAAACTCATAATATAACTGTCATCGAAACCTTAAGCGTGCAGACCCTACGGGTTCGAGAACTATGTAGACATGACCTAGAACTATTCTTGGTCAATAACCAATAGTGGAACCTGGATGCTCACATTGGCTCCTACATATTCTACGAAGATCTTTATCGGTCAAACCGCATAACAACATACGTTGTTCCCTTTGTCATCGGTATGTTACTTGCCCGAGATTTGACCGTCGGTATCCAATGCCTAGTTCAATCTCGTTACTGGCAAGTCTCTTTACTCGTTACATAATGCATCATCCCGCAACTAACTCATTAGTCACATTGCTTGCAAGGCTTATAGTGATGTGCATTACCGAGAGGGCCCAGAGATACCTCTCCGACAATCGGAGTGACAAAACCTAATCTCGAAATATGCCAACCCAACATGTACCTTTGGAGACACCTGTAGTACTCCTTTATAATCACCCAGTTACGTTGTGACGTTTGGTAGCACCCAAAGTGTTCCTCCGGTAAACGGGAGTTGCATAATCTCATAGTTACAGGAACATGTATAAGTCATGAAGAAAGCAATAGCAACATACTAAATGATCAAGTGCTAGGCTAACGGAATGGGTCATGTCAATCACATCATTCTCCTAATGATGTGATCTCATTAATCAAATGACAATACATGTCTATGGTTAGGAAACATAACCATCTTTGATTAATGAGCTAGTCAAGTAGAGGCATACTGGTGACTATATGTTTGTCTATGTATTCACACATGTATCATGTTTCCGGTTAATACAATTCTAGCATGAATAATAAACATTTATCATGAAATAAGGAAATAAATAATAACTTTATTATTGCCTCTAGGGCATATTTCCTTCACCTCGACCATTTATCTGTAAGTATGGTTATGTATGGAAACTAGTAATATCGTCTTGCTCTGTCCCATACTTTCTAGGTTGCTGATAATGAGACTCCCATAATTTTCAATAGATGAGGTTCAAGTTGGATAGCCAAGATGATGCAACCAGACAAGCTTGCACCCATGTTTTCAAGTCTGCTCTGCGACAGTATCGGTATAGCTTGAGGAAAACTCACTTTGAAGGCAAGGCTAACAGTGAACTTTCCCAAACATCTCCAGTGGAAAATATATCAGATGAAGACTGGAGGGGCCTTGTTAAACACTGGTCTGATCCGAAGTATTAGGTACATTATATATATGTGATCAGATCACATGTTGAAGTCCTATTTACGCATGTGCCACACAAATCTAACTTCTTGTAGGTGAACTATTCAAAGAACAAGGCCAATCATACGAAAGTGAAATTCCAACAGACGACAGGATCTCGTAGCTATATTGCACACTGCGAGGCTCTTGTAATTAGCTGCTATTTCACTCTTTTCACTGTACCATATTATCAGATCTATATTGACTTTTTCGAAATGTAGAGGAAAGCCCGCAAGGACCAAAAAGTACCTAAACCAAATGTTGTGGAAATCTTCAAGGACTGTCACACCAGCAAGAAGAAGGGCATGACTACACCAGTCAAAGCCGCTGTTGTAAGTCCTTAATCCTCATGCCTTTTAACTACTACTTACTCTGACTTGTGCCTTGAACTGCATGGTTTGCAGCCAATGTCTATTACTCTTTTCAATTTTATACACAATTGTCTTAGCGTATCATTGCACCTTACAAGGTTTAAAAGAGAGGAGTAATGTTCCTTTGATCTTGACCCGTAATCTAGTTCCGTGCTGGACTTGCCCACACAATGTTACAATTGCCTGTTTGTCTGTTCTTAGTTGTTTTGTGATATGAATGATGTCATACTATGCTTACCGTATTATAAACTTCGTCTCTTTATCCTTAGCCCTCAATACAATGTGAAGAAATAGACAATACATTAGCGATGGTACATGGTCATATGTTTGGAACCTGGTTTTATTATGTACTTTGCAATAAAATACAACTAATATTTTACCTGGGTTCACCAGGATAAGTTCTGTATATAGACCAAAGCTATTTTGTTTGGTTTTGCTGCTCCTTAATATCTTCTGTTCTGGTACTACTAATGTAAAAACTCAATTTTTCAGCGAGCTATGGAAAAAATGGTGGAACCGCCACCTTCTGAAGGTGGCGAGGCAACTATAACCGCAATATCAGCTCTTGTTGCAGTGGGTCAGTACCTGTCCACTAACAGTGCCAAAAGCATGTTCCTACGTAATACTGGGTTGGTTGTTAAGGCAATCTCGTCCAAACTGCCTCATGATCAATATATGCAAGCTCAAAGCAATGTTGTATCTGCACTCCAGACACAAGTCCATTCCCTAACAGAGACCCTTTGTGAAACAAGGAGAGGCATTGTTCGATGTCGTCAAGATATGCATGGTTTTGAAACCAGACTATCAGACATTTTCTATGTTGTTCAGGAGCCTAGGAGAAATGAAGGCGAGGGTTATGGTGCTCCATCGGACAATACAACATGAAAACGTAACAGTCAGGTCAAATGAACTGAGGTTCTGAACTTCTGGTGGTGCATTTATCTGCTAGACTGTTAAGTTTTATGCCAACCTTCCTTTTGTTATATAGTTGTAATTTGTTTTGGTGCGATACAAAATTTGTTCTTAATGTGCAGCCACCGGCTGAAGAAAACAGCACGCCCATTTTGTATAGTGTAGGGTGTTCCCCATATTTGCACTGGTGGCGATCTTTGATGCCGAGTGGATGTAATCTGTGCAATCGCCTTAATATCCTAGCGTTAGTTTCGGCCTAATTTATTTCCTAGTCTACTTTTCCCCTGGTTTGTTAGTGGCCGCAACAACCATGGGCCATATACGGGCCGTAGGATCCATGGGTCTCCTACGAGCCGTAGGATCCATGGGTCTCCTATGAGCCGTCGATAAATGGGCCTCCATCAGGGCCGTAGAGTCGATGGGCCTCGGGTCATCGGATAAATGGGTTTACATGGGCCGTAAACGGGCGTAATTGGTATCGGCCGAGCATGGTAATGGGCCGTTAACAGTCCGGAGTACAACAAAGGCTTAATTCTATCATAGGCATAACGGGTCGTTAATGGGCCAGAATATAGGACGGGCTGGAAACGGCGCAACGGGTTAACAGGCCAGAAATAGGCCGACTCTTGCCATGGGCCGAATTTGGCCCATTAGGGGAATAGGCCAGTAATGGGCCGGAAGTAATCGAGGGCCGGAAAGGAGCCCAAGAACGTATGGGCCGTCAATAGGCTGAAAGCTAACATGGGCTGGAAATGGTGCAACGGGCTAACAAGCTAGAAACAGGTCGACTCTTGCCATGGGCCGAATTTGGCCCATTAGGGGAACATGCCAGTAATGGGCTAGAAGTAACCGAGGGCCGGAAAGGAGCCCAAGAACGTATGGGCCGTCAATAGGCCGAAAGCTAACATGGACTGGAAACGGCCCATGTGAATCACGGGTCGTTAATGGGTACAAAGAAAATTACTGTTCATTATGGGCTAGAGTCACCGTGGGCCTCTAAAGGGCCTAAAGATACGAAGGCCTCATGTGGGACGAAAGACATCGTGGGTCATACATGGGCCAAAAGTGAAATGGGTTGGTGTTATATTCGATGGCCCACATGATGTTGTTGGGCCGATTTCCATTAGGGCCTAACAGGCTGTGAGTTACCGTCTGTAAAATGGGCTATTTGCAAAGAGACCGTTAACAGGCTTTTCATGGGCCAGCCTGTTCACTTTTGACCAAGTCAAACGGGCCGGCTTTGTAAGCTAAATGGGCCAGTGGTGGGCCGTGGCACGTGTCGACATATCATAGGCACCTATCTGACCCACTGACGAGCTGACACGTGTTTCATCCGGCCAATAAGAATTTTACACATGGAAATTTCCCATTGGTCCAAGCTGTTAACGGGTTATCAAATCCAAAACCCGACCCGATAGCTTAACGGTCTTCCGTTATAGTGGATGCCACATGTCGGTCACCCTTGATGAAAGCACTTCTATGACGCGCAATTTATCGTCATGGAAGTGGACACTTCCGTGATGATAATTTTGGTAATGTCATGGAACACTTCTACGATAGCACAGGTGTGACTATCTTGATTCTGTCATAAAATCGTCATGGATGTACATGCATGACAAAAAACGTGACCTACTGTGACAAACACGTATCATCACGGAAGTGTATTCTTTTTGTAGTGATAGCTAGTAGCTAGATGGCTTCTTCTCTCTCTTTGATTCTCAATACCATGTTCTCCTCATTGTTCTTGGAGATCTATATGATGTAATCTTCTTTTGCAGTGTGTTTGTCGAGATCCGATGAATTGTGGATTTATGATCAGCTTCTCTATGAATATTATTTGAATGTTCTCTGAATTCTTATATGCATGATTTGATATCTTTGTAATTCTCTTCGAACTATCGGTTTAGTTTAGCACCCTAGATTAGTTTTTCTTGCAATGGGAGAAGTGCTTAGCTTTGGGTTCAATCTTGCGGTGTCCTTTCCCAGTGATAGTAGGGGCAGCAAGGCACGTATTGTATTGTTGCCACCGAGGATAAAAACATGGGGTTTCCATCATATTGCTTGAGTTTATTCCTCTACATCATGTCATCTTACCTAATGCATTACTCTGTTCTTCATGGACTTAATACTCTAGTTGCAAGCAGGAGTCGGTCGATGTGTGGAGTAATAGTAATAGATGCAGGCAGGAGTCGATCGATGTGTGGAGTAATAGTAATAGATGGAGGCAGGAGTCGATGTTCATAAACATTGCCTTAGATATCGTCATAACTTTGCGCTTTTCTATCAATTGCTTGACAATAATTTGTTCACCCACCGTATTATTTGCTATCTTGAGAGAAGCCTCTAGTGAAACCTATGGTCCCTGAGTCTATTTTCGATCATATTAGTTTCCGATCTACTATTTTGCTATCTTTTACTTTAAGATCTATAAATAAAAAAACCAAAAATGTTTCACCTTTTGTTTATCTATCTCTATTAGATCTCACTTTTGCAAGTGGTCGTGAAGGGATTGACAACCCCTTTATCGCGTTGGGTGCAAGTTCTTTGATTGTTTGTGCAGGTATTGGTGATTTGTGCGTTGTCTCCTACAGGTATTGGTGATTTGTGCAGGTATTGGTGATTTGACAAACCCTACCTCTTGAGCTTGCGTTGGTTGTTTCCCTTGAAGAGGAAAGGGTGATGCAGCAAAGTAGCGTAAGTATTTCCCTCAGTTTTGAGAACCAAGGTGTCAATCCAGTAGGAGACGATGCACAAGTCACCAAATACCTGCACAAACAATCAAGAACCTTGCAACAACGCGATAAAGGGGTTGTCAATCCCTTCACGGTCACTCGCAAAAGTGAGATCTAATAGAGATAGTAAAGTAAATATTTTTGGTATTTTTGTTGTACAGATTGGAAAGTAAAGATTTCAAAAAAAATAAACGAGATTTAAAGAGATGCAATATAATGGAAAAGAGACCCAAGTATCGGTGTCAAAACCGGCGGATCTCGGGTAGGGGTTCCCAAACTGTGCATCTAAGGCTAATGGTAACAAGAGGCTGGTGACACGATGTTTACCCAGGTTCGGGCCCTCTCGATGGAGCTAATACCCTACTTCTTGCTTGATTGATCTTGATGATATGAGTATTACAAGAGTGGATCTACCACGAGATCAGAGAGGCTAAACCCTAGCTAGCCTATGGTATGATTGTTGATGATAATGATGATCAGTCCTACGGACTAAACCCTCTGGTTTATATAGACACCGGAGGGGGCTAGGGTTACACAGAGTCGGTTTACAAAGGAGGATATCTACATCCGAATCGCCAAGCTTGCCTTCCACGCCAAGGAGAGTCCCATCCGGACACAGGAAGAAGTCTTCTATCTTGTATCTTCATAGTCCAACAGTCCAACCAAAGTACATAGTCCGGCTGTCCGGATACCCCCTTATCCAGGACTCCCTCAGTAGCCCCTGAACCATGCTTCAATGACGATGAGTCCAACGCGTAGATTATCTTCAGCATTGCGAGGCGGGTTCCATCTCTGAATACTCCAAGATAAATTCTGAACACAAGGACCGTGTACGACTCTGCAAGATAATCATTCCATATATCACAGTAAAGAGAATAATAATAATCCATGAATTCAATCTGCTGACAATTCTTTGAAAAGTGACACCATGCCACGGTCCGGTTTTTATTCGAACCATTTTCTTCAACCTGCTTCTGCACACATTACGAGGCAGTTCCTTTGGCACGTCTTGTCAAAGCAGAGATCGTGTCCCCTTATCGCGGGATTCTCTTCAATACGGGCATGGGTAGCCTAACTGTACCATCAATTACGGTAAGTGGGGAATGAGCAGGCTCCATTAGGCAGGTGGGGAGGCGTAAAGTTTTATCGCCTTTATAAAGGGGAAAAGCCTCCTCCTTTCTACCCACGCCTTCTTCTGCTTCTGCTCGCCCCTTTCCTTTCGTCTGAGCCCTAGCGCCCAAGCATTCATCCTCCCCACCGAAAAAGGTCCTCCGAAAATGTCCGGATCCGGAGCAGGAGGCAAGTGGATGGCCTCCTCCGTCCAGGAGAAGGATATTAAAAAGTTGCGGGCGGCCGAATATCTGGCCAAGAAAATCTGCCACCGTCTCCCAACGGCGGGACAGATTATCCCTACTCCGGAGCCCCATGAGAGAGTTGTTTTCCTCCCCCATTTCGTCCGCAGGCTCAGGTTTCCCCTCCACCCTTTCGTTCACGGCATCATGTATTACTACGGGATTGATTTCCACGATCTTTCCCCCAACTCTTTCCTCAACATCTCGACATTTATTGTCGTGTGTGAGGCTTTTCTCCGTATCTCGCCGCACTTCGGGCTATGGCTCAAGATCTTCAACGTGAAGCCCAAAGTGGTGAGTGGCGAACACGCCGAGTGCGGAGGCGCCATGGTGAGCAGGATGCCCAAGGTCACATGGCCGACGGGTACTTCCAACGACTCCATCAAGGAGTGGCAGCAACAGTGGTTCTATATCACTGAGCCGCGCGGCAAAAAGTGGGCCGCTGCTCCTGAGTTTTGATCTGGAGCCCCTTTGCGGCTTACATCCTGGCCCAAGAAGGGCATAAACTGGTCGTCGTCCGACGAACTGTTAGTGATCCAGGCGTGTGTCAAAGGTATGGAAGACAAGGCCATCAGGCTCGTTGACGTGGTCCAGGTGATGCTGGTCTGCCTGATACTTCCTTGCCAGCACAGAGGCTGTGATTTGTGGGAGTACGACCCGGCCGAGCACCAAACCCTGTGGGAGGTTTTCGGCTCCAAGCACAAGGACATCTGGAAGGTGCTCTTTAAGTCCGGCAAACCATGGCCGGACTCTACCGGAAACCGTGGGTACCAGTTGTCCCACCCCGCCAGTCCGGTAAGTCGTCATCACAACTTGGTTATTCGCATGTGCCGTTGCTATGTCTCGAAGGAGATGTTTTCTAACGTGTCTTTCCACGGTTGCCCTAGGAATGGACGAAGGTGGCAGGGCGGATTCATTGCCCGGCCCCGCTGCCGGAAGAACCGGCGGGACCTCTTCTGACGAACATGCTGGTCCTAGCGCCCTACAGGGCACCGAAGAAAGAGGCCAACAAAAAGGCCAAGGAGACCAGGAGCGGTCTCCGTCGTCGAGGCGCTTCGGACACGAAGTCCGAAGACTCTAGCGACCCTCCCTCCTCCAGAGAGAATGAGGAGGAGGAAGAGGATGAGGATGAGGAGGAGGAGGAAGAAGAGCCCGAGTCCCTTACGAGTGGGAGGAAGAAAAGGGCAGCCTCCTCATCCTTAGAGGCAGATTCGCCTAAGAGGGGAAGAACATCCGTCCCCGAGGCGTCCACCACGGCTACCGATAGCAACCCAGAGTGGGATCCCAGGGCCCAGCCCCTGGTAAAATCATAAGTGCACGAAATTCGGACACATCCATGCATCCAGAATTTACTAGAATGCAGTATTTTGATTCGCACCGTACTTTTTACAGTCCGGCGAGGTCTCCGGCCCAACAGGACTCATCAGAGGACTCGTTGAGTTCCGATGCCTTGCAGAGTGAGACCCCTCCTAGGGCCCCTTCCCCAAAGCCTAGCTGTGACACCGAGGTGTCATCGAAAAAGGACCTGAGCCAGGGGGGCGCACCTTGGAGGCCGGACGTGCGGGAGCGGCGGTTCCCATAAATATCGATGGCAGGGGCGATCGTGGATCCGGCCCACAGTCGGACATGGTTCCGGAGACCCTGACGGCTCTGAGATCAAGCAAGCAGCCCCCTTTGACTAGAGGGTGTGATCCTACTCCGCCTGCGACCTCCGTCCAACCAAAGGCGTCAGGCGGCCTATCGACAACACTGGAGAGTGCGTCCATTATTGATGAACACTGCGCCCTTATGGGCGTGGTGATAGAAAAGATTCCGGCCGCCGAGAGCGGACTGAATGAATCCTGTGTCAGCCTTATAAAAGGCTTGGAGGTATGTGTAGAAGACTGTCATAGTATCGATAGTAGCCCCTGATACACTATTTGGAGAGGACAGGAACCGGACAGGGGATTAACTTCCCGTCCGCAGGAGACTTAGCTAATGACATATATATATATATATATATATATATATATATATATATATATATATATATATATATATATATATATATATATATATATATATATATATATATATATATATATATATATATATATATATATATATATTGTGAGTCAGATGTCTGCAACAACTGCCTCCTCTCATACTGCGGAAGTGTCCGGACTCAAGCAGAGTCTGGTGTAGGCTGAAGAAGAACTCGACCGAGTGAAGAAGCGGCTGGAGGAGAAACAAGGTATGTTTGAAAAAGTTTTAGTAAGTTTTGCCACAAGTAAGTAGTTGTGACTATCTTAAAGTATATATATCGCACGCTCCAGGGGCGGATGCCGAAATTGAGGCACTCAACAAGGTTGTTGCCTTGGCCGAAAAGAATGCTGCCGCGGAGAGGACTCTTCGTGAGAAACACGAGGTGAGGGTCGTGGAAGCTGTACGAGAGCTTCAGGAAGCCATAGGGAGAAACGAGAGCTTGGAGTAGAGTCTATCGTTGAAAGAATCCGAACTAGCCCAAGCTCTCCGGACCGCGAGTGAGGCTCGAGAGGAAGCCCAGGCCGCGCTGAAGGATATTCAGGAGGCGTGGAAGATTGCGGCTGGTAAGGGGGGTTTTTGTTTTCTCAAGGTGCCTTACGCTTTCGCAGGGAAGATTCATGGCGACCCATTGAATCCTAATTTTTTCAGGAGCATTCGCGGATTTGCCGCGCAACATATCTGATGCTGCCCAATTTTGCCGAGCTGAGAAGAAGGAAACTGCGGAGAAGCTCTTCTGGTCGCAGTATTTGGCGCCGAACTATCCGGTGTCGTTTGTCGACCAGCTAAAATAGCTGATCGAGCTGCATCAGGCGGCCGAACTTGAAGGAAATATGCCCTAGAGGCAATAATAAAGTTATTATTTATTTCCTTATAATCATGATAAATGTTTATTATTCATGCTAGAATTGTATTTACCGGAAACATAATACATGTGTGAATACATAGACAAACAGAGTGTCACTAGTATGCCTCTACTTGACTAGCTCGTTAATCAAAGATGGTTATGTTTCCTAACCATGAACAATGAGTTGTTATTTGATTAACGAGGTCACATCATTAGTAGAATGATCTGATTGACATGACCCATTCCATTAGCTTAGCACCCGATCGTTTAGTATGTTGCTATTGCTTTCTTCATGACTTATACATGTTCCTATGACTATGAGATTATGCAACTCCCGTTTACCGGAGGAACACTTTGGGTACTACCAAACGTCACAACGTAACTGGGTGATTATAAAGGAGAACTACAGGTGTCTCCAATGGTCGATGTTGGGTTGGCGTATTTCGAGATTAGGATTTGTCACTCCGATTGTCGGAGAGGTATCTCTGGGCCCTCTCGGTAATACACATCACATAAGCCTTGCAAGCATTACAACTAATATGTTAGTTGTGAGATGATGTATTACGGAACGAGTAAAGAGACTTGCCGGTAACGAGATTGAACTAGGTATTGGATACCGACGATCGAATCTCGGGCAAGTAACATACCGATGACAAAGGGAACAACGTATGTTGTTATGCGGTCTGACCGATAAAGATCTTCGTAGAATATGTAGGAGCCAATATGGGCATCCAGGTCCCGCTATTGGTTATTGACCGGAGACGTGTCTCGGTCATGTCTACATTGTTCTCGAACCCGTAGGGTCCGCACGCTTAAGGTTACGATGACAGTTATATTATGAGTTTATGCATTTTGATGTACCGAAGGTTGTTCGGAGTCCCGGATGTGATTACGGACATGACGAGGAGTCTCGAAATGGTCGAGACGTAAAGATTGATATATTGGAAGCCTATATTTGGATATCGGAAGTGTTCCGGGTGAAATCGGGATTTTACCGGAATACCGAGAGGGTTACCGGAACCCCCCGGGAGCTATTTGGGCCATAGTGGGCCTTAGTGGAAAAGAGAAGGAGCTGCCCTAGATGGGCTGCGCGCCACCCACTTCCCCTAGTCCTATTAGGACTAGGAGAGGTGGCCGGCCCCCTCCTCCTCTTTTCCCCTCCGAGGAATCCTAGTTGGACTAGGATTGGAGGGGGAATCCTACTCCCAGAGGGAGTAGGACTCTCCTGCGCCTCCCCCCCTTGGCCTGCCAGCCTCCCCTCCTCTCCTCCTTTATATACGGAGGCAGGGGCACCTCTAAACACACAAGTTGACACAAGTTGATCCACGTGATCGATTCCTTAGCCGTGTGCGGTGCCCCCTGCCACCATATTCCTCGATAATACTGTAGCGGAGTTTAGGCGAAGCCCTGCTGCTGTAGTTCATCAAGATCGTCACCACGCCGTCGTGCTGACGAAACTCTTCCCCGACACTTTGCTGGATCGGAGTCCGGGGATCGTCATCGAGCTGAACGTGTGCTCGAACTCGGAGGTGCCGTAGTTTCGGTGCTTGATCGGTTGGATCGTGAAGACGTACGACTACTTCCTCTACGTCGTGTCATTGCTTCCGCAGTCGGTCTGCGTTGGGTACGTAGACAACACTCTCCTCTCGTTGCTATGCATCACATGATCCTGTGTGCGCGTAGGAAATTTTTTGAAATTACTACGAAACCCAACAGTTAGCAATTGCCGCATTTTATGATTATGAAATTTGGCAGATGGATGTCAAAACTGCATTCCTGAATGGATTTCTGGAAGAAGAGTTGTATATGATGCAACCAGAAGGTTTTGTCGATCCAAAGGAAGCTAACAAAGTGTGCAAGCTCCAGCGATCCATTTATGGACTGGTGCAAGCCTCTCGGAGTTGGAATAAACGTTTTGATAGTGTGATCAAAGCATTTGGTTTTATACAGACTTTCGGAGAAGCCTGTATTTACAAGAAAGTGAGTGGGAGCTCTGTAGCATTTCTGATATTATATGTGGATGACATATTACTCATTGGAAATGATATAGAATTTCTGGATAGCATAAAGGGATACTTGAATAAAAGTTTTTCAATGAAAGACCTCGGTGAAGCTGCTTACATATTAGGCATTAAGATCTATAGAGATAGATCAAGACACTTAATTGGACTTTCACAAAGCACATACCTTGACAAGATTTTGAAGAAATTCAAAATGGATCAAGCAAAGAAAGGATTCTTGCCTGTATTACAAGGTGTGAAATTGAGTAAGACTCAATGCCCGACCACTGCAGAAGATAGAGAGAATATGAAAGATGTTCCCTATGCATCAGCCATAGGCTCTATCATGTATGCAATGCTGTGTACCAGACCTGATGTGTGCCTTGCTATAAGTTTAGCAGGGAGGTACCAAAGTAATCCAGGAGTGGATCACTGGACAGCGGTCAAGAACATCCTGAAATACCTGAAAAGGACTAAGGATATGTTTCTCATATATGGAGGTGACAAAGAGCTCACCGTAAAAGGTTACGTTGATGCAAGCTTTGACACTGATCCGGACGATTCTAAATCGCAAACCGGATACGTGTTTACATTAAACGGTGGAGCTGTCAGTTGGTGCAGTTCTAAACAAAGCGTCGTAGCGGAATCTACATGTGAAACGGAATACATAGCTGCTTCGGAAGCAGCAAATGAAGGAGTCTGGATGAAGGAGTTCATATCCGATCTAGGTGTCATACCTAGTGCATCGGGTCCAATGAAAATCTTTTGTGACAATACTGGTGCAATTGCCTTGGCAAAGGAATCCAGATTTCACAAAAGGACCAAACACATCAAGAGACGCTTCAACTCCATCCGGGATCTAGTCCAGGTGGGAGACATAGAGATTTGCAAGATACATACGGATCTGAATGTTGCAGACCCATTGACTAAGCCTCTTCCACGAGCAAAACATGATCAGCACCAAGGCTCCATGGGTGTTAGAATCATTACAGTGTAATCTAGATTATTGACTCTAGTGCAAGTGGGAGACTGAAGGAAATATGCCCTAGAGGCAATAATAAAGTTATTATTTATTTCCTTATAATCATGATAAATGTTTATTATTCATGCTAGAATTGTATTTACCGGAAACATAATACATGTGTGAATACATAGACAAACAAAGTGTCACTAGTATGCCTCTACTTGACTAGCTCGTTAATCAAAGATGGTTATGTTTCCTAACCATGAACAATGAGTTGTTATTTGATTAACGAGGTCACATCATTAGCAGAATGATCTGATTGACATGACCCATTCCATTAGCTTAGCATCCGATCGTTTAGTATGTTGCTATTGCTTTCTTCATGACTTATACATGTTCCTATGACTATGAGATTATGCAACTCCCGTTTACCGGAGGAACACTTTGGGTACTACCAAACGTCACAACGTAACTGGGTGATTATAAAGGAGTACTACAGGTGTCTCCAATGGTCGATGTTGGGTTGGCGTATTTCGAGATTAGGATTTGTCACTCCGATTGTCGGAGAGGTATCTCTGGGCCCTCTCGGTAATACACATCACATAAGCCTTGCAAGCATTACAACTAATATGTTAGTTGTGAGATGATGTATTACGGAACGAGTAAAGAGACTTGCCGGTAACGAGATTGAACTAGGTATTGAATACCGACGATCGAATCTCGGGCAAGTAACATACCGATGACAAAGGGAACAACGTATGTTGTTATGCGGTCTGACCGATAAAGATCTTCGTAGAATATGTAGGAGCCAATATGGGCATCCAGGTCCCGCTATTGGTTATTGACCGGAGACGTGTCTCGGTCATGTCTACATAGTTCTCGAACCCGTAGGGTCTGCACGCTTAAGGTTTCGATGACAGTTATATTATGAGTTTATGCATTTTGATGTACCGAAGGTTGTTCGGAGTCCCGGATGTGATCACGGACATGACGAGGAGTCTCGAAATGGTCGAGACATAGAGATTGATATATTGGAAGTCTATGTTTGGACATCGGAAATGTTCCGGGTGAAATCGGGATTTTACCGGGTTACCGGGAGGTTACCGGAACCCCCCGGGAGCCATATGGGCCATCATGGGCCTTAGTGGAAAGGAGAAAGGGGCAGCCCAAGGGGGCTGCGCGCCTCCCCCCTTCCCCTAGTCCTATTAGGACTAGGAGAGGTGGCTGGCCACCCCTCTCCCTCTTTCCCCCTTGGGAATCCTAGTTGGAATAGGATTGGGGGGGGGGAGTCCTACTCCCGGTAGGAGTAGGACTCCTCCTGCGCCACCTCCTCCTGGCCGGCGCCTCCTCCCCCCTTGGCTCCTTTATATACGGAGGCAGGGGCACCTCTAAACACACAAGTTGACACAAGTTGATCCACGTGATCGATTCCTTAGCCGTGTGCGGTGCCCCCTGCCACCATATTCCTCGATAATACTGTAGCGGAGTTTAGGCAAAGCCCTGCTGCTGTAGTTCATCAAGATCGTCACCACGCCGTCGTGCTGACGAAACTCTTCCCCGACACTTTGCTGGATCGGAGTCCGGGGATCGTCATCGAGCTGAACGTGTGCTCGAACTCGGAGGTGCCGTAGTTTCGGTGCTTGATCGGTTGGATCGTGAAGACGTACGACTACTTCCTCTACGTCGTGTCATCGCTTCCGCAGTCGGTCTGCGTTGGGTACGTAGACAACACTCTCCTCTCGTTGCTATGCATCACATGATCCTGTGTGCGCGTAGGAAAATTTTTGAAATTACTACGAAACCCAACAGAACTAGCCATGAAGGATTTGGTTATCCGGCTGTGGCCCGCCGAGCCCATACCGAGCAGTTTCTTTGCGCTCGTGAAGCGGATTGGGAGGGCCTGCCCTCGGCTGAACGTCATTAAGCGGTCAGTTTGCATAGAAGGGGCACGAATGTCATTTGCCCATGCAAAAGTGCACTAGGGGAAGCTTGATGCTGAGAAGCTGATGATCGAGGGGCCACCGGAGGGGAAGGAGCACCGCAAGCCCGAACTATATTATGATGGCGTCCTGAAAGGCGCCCGCCTCTTGGCCGAGGAATGTACGAAAGACATTATTTTTCCCTGAAAGCAGTTGTGCTATGCTTTGTAAGGCAAAACAGAGTCACTTATATGTAGGTGTCTGTTATGTGTAAATTTTGTTCCTGTGCGGCCGTTTATTATGTTAGTCTTGAGAGTTGGCCAGTCGTCGGCTTCTGCCCCCACATAGGAACTAAGGGGGTGTTTGGGATACACCTGAACACTCTTTATCCCATTCTTGGGTCCATGAAGGAGGTGTTCAGCACAGCGAACCAGGCAATCGGACTATAAGGCTTTATTACTCTCACTTAGCCATAGGATTTCGAGTATGGGCAGTGCAGCCCCTGGTGTTTGAAAGACCGCACAGGGGGCTCTAATAGCGCCTGATCGGTGGACCGATCATTCGCACACTGCATTTTATTATGGAATTATGCGGAATAAATCCTTAAAGATTTGACAACCTCCCGAACAGCTGACCAGATCTCGCCTTATCATGACAGTCGGTTTTCGGCTTTCTCTACTAAGGTGTTCGTCTGGCAGAACCAGGACACAATCGCAGTAGTTCTCCCAGCGCTACCTTAGCCGATATTGCGGAATGTAAGGTACCGAAACATGGGAGCCGGGCAAACCTAGCCAATGACCCAAGACATGATTCGGAGCTGATGCATATAATGCTATAAGTTTGGGGTGCCGAACGACCGAGAAGGTGTTCGGACTTTAGACACCGTAGTACGGGTGCGATGAAGCCCGTGACGTTCGAAGGCATAACAAGATGTTCCGATGCCGTTATGACAAAATGTCGTTGAAAAATAGCAGATAAGCGTCAAATGACTCCACATGCTGTATTTAAGTAATACGTCTATGCGTATGGGTACGTTGCATGTTATAAAAGAGAGGCATGACGGCAGAACCTGTTGGGGACGGGCGGTGGTTGGCTGTGCGCGGGTCCGGAGGAATATCCGGATTGTGTTCAGGTGGGGTGGACATCCCCCTGTATGCGTCCGAGCTGATTCCAAGCCGCCGGTCTGGTTGTGCGCGAGGGTGAACCTGCAAATAGTGCTTAAGAGGCGTGTGTGAGCAGTGGCTGAGCCTGGATGTGATCCGTCCAGCTTATGCTAAAGGGTCTATATGATCTATGATTAGGTTGGGGTATCCTGAAGTAGTTCGGACTCCCTTGTCGGTGTCCAGGAGTTCGGCTGTCGAATTTAGGTTCGATTGAAGAAACCGTGACTCATTGCTTCAGTGAATAAACTAGCCTAATATACTTCAGCGTCGAGGCAAAGCTCGGTCTTGACCGCAATTGTGACATCATCACGTGGGTCTTGGGTGATAATGCGTTGAGTCACAGTGTGCCCTGGTGGTGCTGAATAGCTACTACCTAGAAGTATAAGACCGAAAGTTGGTATGACATTTTTGTCTATCTAGAGACCATCTCCGGGGTGGCGGGGCCTGGGTGGCCCTTACGCCTATGTGTGACACTCTAAAATGAGTTGTTTGGTGGGGCCTGATCCTCGAGTGGTCAGTCCCTGGACCTGATAATCTAGGCTGCTTGCCCCGACACTTCTTCATGCTCCTTCTGGCGCCGGCCTGCCGATTTGTTTAAAGACCCAGCATTCTCTATTTGTATGATTGGTTGCTGCTCCTGGGGTACCATGGATTTGACATGGTCGGTCAAGTATGCGGTTCAAGCTGGAGGGGCCCGGATTAAGATGTTGAAGTCTCTTCTCCCTCTCAACGGTTTGAGGATTACGGGCTCCTGTGTTGATCACCGTTCCCCAGGTGCCATTCTTTGTCTTGGGACGCTTATATTTGTTGCACCAAGGTTTGTAGACTCTGTTTCTGTCCGCTGATGCGTCCGGGGTACTTTCTATGTTACTGTTTGGTATGTAATGTTGGTCTTGTGCGCAGCCCCTTGCCGCAGTGTGCTGTCGGTAGGGTGTAGGCCCGCGTTTGATTTTCAATGCCGCCTCCTCGAATTGAGGTAGTAACCTACGCTTTGGGTAGTTTTTTGTTTGACACTTGAGTCCGTATTCTTCGGCTGCCCTGACCTTAGTCCGTCTGTCTGCGAGCAAATCTTGGTTAGCTTGGAGCTGCTGCTGCTTCTCTATCAGGCTTCTTGCAGTGGTTGTACCCCTGCGCCTGAAGCGCTCCTGCTCTATGGCATCCTCTGGTATGCCGAATTCGTCGTCACCGAGGCTCATCTCGTCTTCGGAGGGAGGCATATGGTTATCATCCTCCAAGTATCCGTCCATCGCCTATTCGTCTGGGGTAGCCAGCCCGTGTTCCTGTTAAGCTTGCTCTAAGGTGGGTTGATCAGGATCATATTCCTCTTCGGCACCATCTGGATTATCTTCTCCAGTGTCGGTATTGTTGTGGAGAGGCTTGGAGCGGCGCCGATGACGCCTGTGTTTTGCTTTCTTCCCCGAGGGGTTGTCTTCCGCTGCCTCATTGTCATTGGTTTCTTTGGGAGTATCCACCATGTATATATCATATGAACAGGTGGCAGTCCAGCGCCCTGTGGTCGGTGGTTCCTGTTCTTCTCCTGCATCATCGTCTATGCCGTCAATGTCTTCAGAGTCGAAGTTAAGCACGTCGGTCTAGTCATCGACCGTGGCTATTAAGTGGGTGGTGGATGGGAAACGAATTCCTTCATCGCCAGCTCCCCATCGGACCGGACATAGTTCGACCAGGAGTCTCCTGACAAAGAGAGAGAGAGAGAGCTTAAAGAATCTAGCACTTCTCCGAAGGGTGAGTGCTGAAAGATATCCGCGGCGGCGAACTCCATGACTGTAGCCCAGTCAGATTCGATGGGCACGAGTGCGCGCGGTCTGGAACACACTGCCGAAGATGAGTCCGGCGGTCCGGAGACACACATCCCTTTAGGAGAGGAGTCTGTGTTCGGCTCCAACGCCGAGGAGTGTGCGGCCTCTAGGGCGGGGTCCATCCACCCGTCCTTGGAAGGCACGACCCGCTCTGGAGCAAAGTCCGGAGCGGTAGCAGGTGCGATGTTCCGAATACTATCCGACTGCCGATCTAGGTCGTGCACGTCGTGATTGTTCGGCGCTCCTGACACAGGCCCGAACCCGTTAAAGATCAAGTC
Source organism: Triticum dicoccoides (assembly GCF_002162155.2). NCBI lineage: Eukaryota > Viridiplantae > Streptophyta > Magnoliopsida > Poales > Poaceae > Triticum > Triticum dicoccoides. The sequence goes on from NC_041387.1 coordinate 495,202,602, forward strand.
TCCGTGGATGTCGGCGGTGTAGTTTAGGTTTCCAAACCTGACCTGATGGCCGGGGGCGTAGCTATCGATCTTCTCTAGATGGCCAAGCGAATTGGCCCGCAGTGCGGCCGCCGAACACGAAGATCTGTCCGGGGAGAAAAGTCTCACCCAGGACAGCGTGGTTGAAGGATGGAGGAGCCATCTAGCCTTGTAGCGACGACACAGAGTAACTCTCAATGAAAGCACCAATGTCGGTGTCAAAACCGGTAGATCTCGGGTAGGGGGTACCGAACTGTGCGTCTAAGTCTAATGGTAACAGGAGGCTGGGGACACGATGTTTACCTAGGTTTGGGCCCTCTCGACGGAGGTAATACCCTACTTCCTGCTTGATTGATCTTGATGATATGAGTATTACAAGAGTGGATCTACCACGAGATCAGAGAGGCTAATCCCTAGAAGCTAGCCTATGGTATGATTGTTGATGATAATGATGATCAGTCTTACGCACTAAACCCTCCGGTTTATATAGACACCGGAGGGGGCTAGGGTTACACAGAGTCGGTTTACAGAGGAGGAGATCTACATCCAAATCGCCAAGCTTGCCTTCCACGCCAAGGAGAGTCCCATCCGGACACGGGACAAAGTCTTCTATCTTGTATCTTCATAGTCCAACAGTCCGGCCAAAGTACATAGTCCGGCAGTCCGGATACCCTCTTATCCAGGACATCCTCACCGGGGGCCATAGGTTTCACTAGTGGCTTCTATCGAGATAGCATGTACTATGGTGGGTGAACAAATTACTGCCGAGCAATTGATAGAAAAGTGCATAATTATGAAGACATCTAAGGCAATGATCATGAACATAGGCATCACGTCCGTGTCAAGTAGACCAAAACGATTCTGCATCTACTACTATTACTCCACACATCAACCGCTATCCAACATGCATCTAGAGTATTAAGTTCATAAGAACGGAGTAACGCATTAATCAAGATGACATGATGTAGAGGGATAAACTTAAGCAATATGATATAAACCCCATCTTTTTATCCTCGATAGCAACAATACAATACGTGCCTTGCTACCCCTACTGACACTGGGAAAGGACACCACAAGATTGAACCCAAAGCTAAGCACTTCTCCCATGGCAAGAAAGATCAATCTAGTAGGCCAAACTAAATCGATAATTCAAAGAGACTTGCAAAGATATCAAATCATGCATATAAGAATTCAGAGAAGAACCAAATAATATTCATAGATAATCTTGTTCATAAATCCACAATTCATCGGATCTCGGCAAACACACCGCAAAAGAGTATTACATCGAATAGATCTCCAAGAACATTGAGGAAAACTTTGTATTGAGAATTAAAGAGAGAGAAGAAGCCATCTAGATAATAACTATGGACCCGAAGGTCTGTGGTAAACTACTCACGCTTCATCGGAGAGGCAATGGTGTTGATGTAGAAGCCCTCCATGTTCGATTCCGCCTCTGGCAGATCGCCGGAAAAGGCCCCAAGATGGGATCTCATGGGTATAGAAGGTTGCGGCAGTGGAAAAGTGGTTTCGTGGCTCCCCCTGATGTTTCCAGGGTATAAGAGAATATACAGGCGAAAGAAGTACGTCGGTGGAGCTACGAGGGGCCCACGAGGGTGGGGGCGCGCCTACCCCCCTGGGCACGCCCTCCTGCCTTGTGGACGCCTCGTGTCATTTCTGACTTCAACTCCAAGTATTCTTGTTTGCTTTCGGTCCAAGAAAGATCATCGCCAAGGTTTCATTTCGTTTGGACTCCGTTTGGTATTCCTTTTCTGCAAAACTCTAAAATAGGCAAAAAAACACAAACTGGCATTGGGCCTCCGGTTAATAGGTTAGTCCCAAAAATAATATAAAAGAGCATATTAAAGCCCATTAAACATCCAAAACAGATAATATAATAGCATGGAACAATCAAAAATTATAGATACATTAAAGATGTATCACTCACTGAGATGAGGTTTTGCCCTAACCCTAGCGCATCGGTCTCACCAACTTGATGTTGTCGGTCACACCGAAATGCCTAATGTTCACATTTAGAACCAAGTTGGTCTGACCGAGTTTAACCTTTCGGTCCCACAGAGTTTGGGGTTTGTGTGTAACAGTTAGATTTTGTGTGGAGGCTATATATACCCCTCCAGCCCCGTCTCCATCCGTGAGAGAGCCATCAGAACGTGCCTACCACTACAAAAAAAGACACATCCATGACATTTTGGGTCGAACGAATTTTTTTTCTGTCATACTTATGACACTTCTATGACGATAGTTGTGACAAATCCCGGTATCATCATAGATGTGGTGGGCTCCTACTTCTATGACAAAAAATCATCACAGAAAATGGGCTTTTCATCCTGGGCGTGCCGGAGATGCAGCTGCATGACATTCTTTGGGCCGTCCATGACGGAAAAAACCATGGTAGAAGCGAGAGCGAGGAAAATATTGGGGAGTTCCCGGTTATGGTGGGTGGCCGGGGGCCGAGGGATGCGTGTTTATCTCGCACCGTATGCCTGTGGGTGCGAGGTGTTGGGCTCTAACTGAACCCTAGCAAGGCGTCGCCTAACTGAACCCGAGCGATTGCACTGTAGGCTACACATTACTGAACCCAAGCGATCGAGTGATTCCTTCGCTACTGCTGCTAACTGAAGCCGATCGATGCTGCCTCTGGATGAACAGTGAGCATTGCTAGGGGGGTTTGGATGAACAGTGAGCATTGCTGGGGGGGGGGTTGGATGAACAGTTCCCGATGGGGGTGGATGAACAGGACCCCGTGGTTGCATCTGGATGAACAGGGCCCAGAGTGATCGAGCCGGTTGGGGCTGGATGAACAGGACCCCATGGAGGGCTGGATGAACAGGACGACCCCGTGGAGGGCTGGTTGAACAGTAGCCGGTGGAGGGTTGGATGAACTGTAGCCCGTGGAGGGCTGGTTGAAAAGTAGCCGGTGGAGTAGCGCGTGGTGGAGGCTGGATGAACAGGAGCCCGTGGATGAACAGTCGCAGGTGGAGGCTAGAGGAGGTTAACGGTGGATGAACAGTAGCATGTGGAGGCTGGAGGAGGTCGACGGTGGAGATGAACAATATCCGTGGAGTCCCGTTTTGTAGTACGCCACACCCCTCTCAATGAACAGGACCCCCCGTTTCGACCGTAGCGCTCCAACACAAGTCCGTTTCCTTTATTTTGTGGTACGCCGCACCCCTCCCGATCAACAAGACCCCATTTCGACCATAGGAGGTCCAACAGAAGTCCGTTTCCTCCGTTTTGCAGTATGCCAGACCCCTCCCGATGAACATGATCCTGTTTCGAACGTGCCGGTCAAACACAAGGCCGTTTCCTCTGTTCTACGGTACGCCAGGCCTCGTTTCCATCGACTGTTCCGTCCAAGCCCTCCTGATGAACACGACGACACATTTCGTTCCGATCCAGCCGATTGGCTCCCCATGAACACGACGACGTTGTTTCTTAGTTCTGACCCAGCCATGTACACGAGCCCTGGCCGTATGTATGCGCGAGTAGGCGTTTGAGACCCCACCCGTGTGTGCGTACGTGGCCGTATTTACTTTCTTGCACCCTGGCCACTGTACGTACGTGTACATGCTACGTGCGCGCCTCTAGTACGACACATGTGTGCCTCTACATCGACCAGTATGTACGTACACGTTCGTGACCAGAATGAAAACACTACATACGCTTCGACCAGGTGGGTCCCAACTGTCAGGCACTTCCTTGCGTGCGAAGATGTAGCTGGTGGGTCCCAGCAGTCAGGGGGCGAATCATTTTTTTGGCCTGTAATATGGATGCACTTCCTTGCCTGCGAAGATGTAGCTAGTAGGTCCCAGCAATCAGGGAGGAAACGTTTTTTCGCGAAATATGGTGGCTCGTCTGGTGGGTCCCTGCTATCAGGTGGAGGAATCATTAGTTTCCGCGTAATAAGGAGGCACTTCCTTGCTGCGGCCGTGGACCTAGCTGTCAGCCTCTCCACGTACAGTGCTCTTCCGATGGAAGTCGGTCATTGACCACATTGACCACGCCGCGCCGAGAGCACCAAGGCGGTGGACGATGGCGAGGCCTAGGAAGGGGACGACGTGGAGCCGGGGAAGACCGGCAGTGGATGCCCACGCGGAGAGGAGTATGAGGGTTCACTGGTTCGGCTGCAGTGTGAGGCTGCCATTGCCGCAGAATAACAGGGGGTGTGGGTGAGCGGAGGGATGGCCTGGCCAGCGGTGGGAGTAGTAGGGGGCGGTGAGGCCTCCGCGGCAGCACAGCCGGCCACGGGAGGCAGGAGCAGGTGGCACGACCGACGCTACTTTGGGTGGCTGGAGCAAGAAGATCAGAGGTTGAAGAAGCACGATGGCCGTTGGATGGACATCGTATGGTCACTGCAGGTAGAATCGTTTATATTGACTAAGTTGACAAAGCCCTTGGTACGCCTCAACTTAGTAGGCTCATGGGTCAGCTTTTGAAATGGTGCACCCCAGATGTCAGGGGAAAGAATCATTTTTTGGGCGGGTGAAGCTAGAATATCTGAGATTGAAGAAGAAGTACGACATCCGTTGGATGGACATCCAACGGCCACTGCTGCTAGAACCGTGTGTTGACTATAAGTTGACAAAGCCTTGCATATGCGTCAACTTTTTTTTAGAGGGGACGCGTCAACTTAGTAAGGCCACAAGTGTGTGGTAGAGAACTTATAGCCCATTTGAGATTTGTAAGAATGCGCAACCCATTTTTGAATTCTAATGGAATTTACTACAACCCATTTACAGTTTGTTAAAAGTACAACCCATTTTCTAGCTAGGGCAACAATTAATAATTTCAACCAACCGTTCAAAACAGAATTCAATAAAATTTCCCACATGTTGATGGGATCCGAAATATTTTTATCTCGAAATTTCTAGTCAGATTAAACAATTTCAATATAAATTTGTATTACGTAAAAATCCAACGAAACATTGCGCGCACAATAATTAATGAAATTAAAATTTCCAATATCCAGAAATAATATTTTATAAAGTAATTACGTGTTTGGTGCATTTTTTTATAGTTACTGCCCAATTTTTATAATTACATCCAATTTATTATTTCTTAAAGCCCATTTTCTTGTTAAGCCTAATGCATCCCTGCTAGGAAAGATTTGCAGCCCAGCGGGGCAAAGAATAACAACTTGACCTTGCCTGGGTATTCCTAAAAAAAGTATAGCTCGGCTAGCCATTTTCAGCTTGAAAAAAAATTAATATCTAGGCTGGATTTATGGCCTGGGCTAGACGGGCCACAACCCATCTAGTTAATACCCTGCTCCCTCCTTTGAACAACAACGAAAACTTTGCTCAAGAAAAACTCTGCAGTGCTCACACCTCAAAAACACAAATACTGCTCGAGCTGCTTGGTCCCAGCTGTTGTCCGCTGCTTGTGCAATTCTCTCATTTATTGACTACATAGGTTGACAATGGTGTGGGACCATGATGTCAGGAAACTAGGAGGAAGCAAAAGACATTATAGTTTTATATAATAAGGAACCAATTGCGTACGTGCGGCTATGGCCCTGGTGGGTCCCCACTATCATCCTCTCCAAGTAAAGTCATCTCCTTATTCCTCATGTCCGTTGACCATGCTGACAACGCGAGACGACAGCGCCACGGCGAGCGCAACAACTCGAAGGACGATGGAGAGGGCCTCGCGGGCCCTACGAATGGTCTGATACTGCGCCCGCTGCTCATTCGGGAAGCCAGGTTCATAGGGCCACATGTCCGCGAGGGCATTGTCATTCGCTTGTTCACCGGTGCTTGTTGAGGAGACGGAGGTTGCAGCACAGGTCCTCCTGCGCTGGTAGCTCTTCTGCCATTAGGGCGTCGAAGTGCGGCCGCACCTGCTCTATGGTGAACATGGCATGAACCGACTTGGACAGTGGCGCCGGCTCCTGATCGGAAGCTACGTCCATCGTCTGTTTGTCGTTTCTCAGTTCGGCAAGCTCGCTGGTGAGCCAGCATGTACGGCTGCTGGACTGACCTACTGCCAAGCACGAGTCTGACCGCCCTGGCCCACCCAGATCGCCTCCCTCGTCCACGTGCATTTTCCGCCCAAAACGATCAGTGCCGCCCGCCCCGCTTCCCGGTGCAGGCGATTGCTCCGCCTTCAAACGACACAAGTGTCATTCATCCGTCCATCTGCCGCCCACATTAATGATATGCGGTTGCCGAGGCGGCTACTTCGGTGCCACACGTCCGTCCCTACGCCGCCCACCATTGCTATATAAACTGCTGTGTCGGCCATAGCCGCAGTCATCCGCATCCGTTCCCTTTCTCCTGTCCACACCACTACTGCCCAACATGGCTTCCTCACACTCAAACGCTCTTCGGGACGGGCGGACAACAGACCACAAGGAGCTGGTAGCCATTGCCGCCGACTGGCTGGCCGACAGGTAGCCGGAGGACAACACGTCCCAATGGAGAACATGGTACTCGACAATCCGGTGCCAACCCCCTCCTCCGTGCCATCCTCGCTGGTGCATTGCACCACGACCATCAGCGAGGCCCGTGCCCAATACATGGACACAGTGAGGCAGAAGCCTAAGGAGCAGTTCCGGGAGGCGAAGGCCGACACCGCCTACAACCACCATCTCCTCCAGGAGCACCTGCAGGCAGAGGTGCAGATCATCTTGGAGCGGGCGGAGCAGGAGGCGCTGCTCGACTCGTACTGCTCCACCCGTAAGGGCCGCCTCGAGCGCTGGCGGTACCGCATGCGGGTGGTGGAGGCTGTGACCGCCTACAAAGAGGGCGATGAAGTGGGCGAGGCGCTGTTTGGCAAGACCGAGGACGAGGCAGAGGACAATGCCGGCTCCGACGAGTCCCCGCTCCACTGGCATCGAGAAGGCCCTACTCCACCGAGGCCCCGCGGCACCAACAACGAGGCAGAAGACACTGCCGGCTCCGCCGAGGCCCCGACCTGCCAACAACGAGGCAGAGGACATCACCGGCTCAGCCGAGGCCCCACCCTGCTGGCAATGAGGGGGAGGATTTCCCCTACTCCGCCGAGGCGCCGCCCTGCCGACAACAAGACAGAGGACATCACCGGCTCCGCCGAGGCCCCGCCCCGCCGGCATCGAGGAGGAGGCCCTACTCCGCCGAGGCCTCGCCCCGCCAACAACGAGGCAGAGGACATCGCAGGCTCAGCCGAGGCCTCACCCTGCTGGCAATGAGGGGGAGGATTTCCCCCACTCTGTCGAGGCGCCGCCCCGCCAGCAACGAGACAGAGGACATCGATGGCTCCGTCGAGGCCCCACCCCGCTGCCAACGAGGCCGTGCCACACAGAAAACAAGGAAGAGTAGAACACGGTAGGTCAACACCGCTCGGGTCCAAGTAAGGCCACCACTGCTACCCTCCGGTTGAAGCCAAGCTAGGCGGGTTGACCATTGACGGCTGATTAGCTTCTTGGCGGCGACGTGGAGTCGGAGAGCTACGTTGGAGAAGGACGCTGCTTCTACTTAACTGCTGGTGCAGTTGGCTGACTGACACGTGGGCCCAATAGGCATCTAGGCCACATGTCAGTTATGCAACTGCACCTGTAGTTAAGTCATTGAAGCTTCTGTTCGGCTCAGTCGGACACAGGTGGGTAGCTTCGATTAATTAATTATACCTCCAACGCACCCCTTTTAGTTGAAGAATGTATAAAATGTAATGAAATCCGGCATGTTTATATGAAATCCGACCGTGTATGAATGAATTTATTTCGATTAGTTCAAATTCTTGTATCACTGGCATTGGATGAACATGCAAAACAATACTTACTAGCATTATTCCGAGGGTGATCACCTCGTTCGCAGCAGTTTCACATGTACTCCTTCTGGTCCTTTCTAGTCTGCATGCAAGTTTTGTCTGCAGTCAAAGTATCTCTACTTTGAGCAATCTTATAGAAAAAAGTATGCACTTTCAGAATGTGCGAAGTAAAAAGGAATAGAAGGAGTATAAAGAGTTTGAGCAGCTTTTAGCGTTCCTATACATTGCAATCAAACACACATGCATGGCAATTCATAGAGAACATTCAAAACAATCGATGATTATGCATCTCAACGATTCACATGTCAGAGCCAATATTTACTTCACAACTAAAGAATAAAGAAAAATTGATCGACGCGGCTAACAGCAAAGGGCGTCCCATTCGAAAATATCAAAGGCAGGTCTTCTTGCTAACATCAATGAGCAAAATTTGACAAGGTTGTCACATTCCAAAATACCAAATGCCTACGATTGTGGAATGGCAGGGTTTGCCATCAGTTCAGACATTGACATGGCACCTCGTGCTAAATAAACTAGTTGTTCTTTTTGAATAATTCCACCAAAATCACCCAAATTCGCGCGTAGCTTGTATGATTTCGCCCTTATATGTTGCAACACCTTGAACTTATCGACACCTCCTTTCTTGTGGTGGAAATGAATGATTCGATGTATTCATGAACATTTTGTGCAGTTCCCATTCAAATCAAGCTGAGCACCCCTGTTTGCACAAATACCAAAAAAGTTATTAGTATAAAGCAAACTGTACTATGAATTGACAGTTTAAACAGGCACCTACATGGTCCATGTAGAGCACACTTTGAGAAAAATGGAACTCACCGGAAAGAATCCTAGAACAACATTGTACTTGCACATCACAACAAGAAAATGGAGATTTATTAGTCCTTCTGAGCTGAATTTAGTTTGGTCTTGTGGGGAGTAATGTAACCATCCTTCAACTGCTCCTTCTGATGAGAAGATAGACATGGCTTCTTCATCCAGGCATAATCGGAACTAGTCACTTCACGTACTCCATATTCGTCTTTAGAAAAGGATGATCCTGTTGTGCAAAGACAAGAGGACAACTTAATGCTAGCATCCCTGTTTGCTCGAAAAAAGGAAAGGAAATATTTAATACAGCACAGATGAAGCACTTCTCAAGGATAATACCACTTTTTCATGACATTATCTAAACAGTAGCACAACACCAATAGAGATGACAAAGCTCAATCATATGGATGAAATCCATGGGCCAGTACCAACCTTTGTTAGGAGGCTTATTATGTAGAATTTACAGATGAAGCACTTCTTTGGAACCATCTGTTGCTATCTAATGTGGTGGCCATGCTTACTATATACTCCTCGATTAGTTTACTGTTTCCAACATCTTCTTGTGCAGTTCCACTAAAATATATGGTATCTTCAAAGAAGATCCCTGTTTGCACAAGTAGAGATAATTACGTATTACATTAAGAGTGGCACCAAATCAGTGGCAAAACAATTGCTCGTTCCAGCCATAGCAATAAATTAAGATGCAAAACTATATCATTACTTGTGTCATCACACTTCCAGTGCTTCATTACAGCACCCAGAGTTAATTTTTGTTTTTGTTCCGCTTGTTCTTCCCCTTCATCACTTGGTTCAATAACAGACAAGCTTCGCCTACAATGTAAGATTTGGCATGTCAATTAGGGAGCACAAGTATAGCACTAAACAATGACATTAATTTTCTGATGAAAGTGGCAAAATACAGGCCAACAGTTGTGAAATATCCTTATCTTACCTCAATGGGATATTACGGTGCACATACAGATTGGAAGTCTTGTCTCCATTTGTGCAGTTCACCAAAATCAAGCAACATTACCGTACAAGTAGCACAACATATGAAAGAACACTGCAGAATCATGTGAAAGAAGGCTAGTACTGACCTCTCATGATGCGGAATTCAAACAACTCACAAGAAGATCTGAACCAAATTTGCCAACACGGATAGGAAGTAATATCTCCTCTTGTGCAGTTCCACTAAGATCAAGCAATCAAGCAACGTTGTCGGTGTGACATTTGGGTTGAACTGCACAAAACACTCTTAAAACAAAAGTGTTTTGTGCAGTGCAACAAAAGGTCACAATGGCACGAGGTGAAGTAGATAACCCTGTTTACACAGAGGTGCAAAGGAAACAACTAGTGGTCAATAATGGTGGATGACATAGAAGCCAACAAAAAGAAGCATCTAACTTATCTAAATGGGAAAGAAAGCAAGACAGTAGCATTTCTCAAACGGTGGCATTGATTAATATTAACAGAGAGATTATATTAACAATAAAATTCATTTAACATGTAATTTGCTTTTAACTGTGGCATTGCATCAATTTTTCAGCGGCATTATTAGAGGGTTTTTGTTTACTTGACATTTTGGTGTAGGGACTAAAAAAACTCCATGTCAGTCCCATCTAAACCAAACAGGAGGGACTTTTAGGGACAAAATGTGGGCATTTGGGACTAAAGAAAGAAGACCCCGAGGGAGAGTCTTTTTGGGACTTTTTCCAATAGTTGCCCCTGCCACGCATTGCACCTTGTCTCTATTTGTTCATTACTAGGGATAACATGGTCTTTTAGCATGTCCTTTAATAACCTCTAGTCCATGTTTAGTCCCTGGAACCAAGCAGGTAGGGACTAGGGAGTTTTTAACCAAACATGGCCTTAAATTAACAACAGCTAAAGAGTTGCACGGGACAGTGGACGCACCAGCACCATGTGCATCTACCAATGTACTGGGGTGATGCACAGTCTGTTGCAACAAAGAACAAACAACCAAGGAGCATATTTGTGTTGGTCCCAGTTTTGTTATCTTTAGACACCTTTCCCTGTGTGAGTGCAACAAATCTAGTCCTGCTCAAACTCTACAGCCTTGTCCCCCAAAACAAAAGATTAGTTTTTTATAGATGTGCGTACTGTATTTGTCATTGTTTTCCCTTTTCGACCAATGTAGGTGCTGGATAGCCAGTCTGTACTAGTACTTCCCCCCTTCCTTTCCTCTTTGAACCACATCCTAGATTTATGCTATACAACTTTCTCCACTACTTTCCCCCATTCATTTCCTCTTTGAACCACGTCTTAGATTCATGCGATACAATTTTCCGCCCTACTTTCCCCCCCTTACTTTCCTTTTTGAACCACGTCCTAGATTCATGCTATACAACTTTCCCACTACTTTCCCCCATTCTTTTCCTCTTTGAACCACATCCTAGATTCATGCTATACAACTTTCCCCACTACTTTCCTATTTGATCCAACACCTAGATTCGAGTGCAGAAGCAGAAAAAGCCCACGTGCAGCTAGAGCAATGCATGTGGAATAAGTAAATTATACCTTAAGGTTCTTGGGGTGTGGTTCGGTGGGCGACCGGAGGCCGTTCGGCCCATATTATGTACGACGGCGAAGAAGAAGGGGTCGGAGGTCCTATTGCACCCCCGCTGGGTGAAAGTGAACAGCTGCACCGGTACAGTGTTAAACCTCCTTCCCTTCCCGGTGGACGGATCCTGCCGGCTCTTTGACCAGCAGTGAGGGGAGAGAGAGAGGCCAATAGAGTCTTGTTTAGATCTGGAGTGGGTGAGAGAGTGTGAAGAGAGCAACTACAAGCGCTGAGGCTCCAGCGTGTATATATATATACTGGAGAGAGTGTGTGAAGAGTGCAAACCCTAGAAAACAAGTGCTGAGGCTGCAACTTATACATGATGAGGTGATTATACGGTCACTACGAGATCGTATAGCTCCGTATCCATCCATTTTGACCAATCAAAGAATCCCCCTGGCACGAATTATGCTCAAGTGTAGTTATCGAACCCGAGACCTCAAGTTTGATGAGCGAACAGGCTAACCAGCTACACAACCCTCCCATTATGTTCAATGAGAGGAAAATAACCTTTTATACATTCCTGCATTCATGTGACAAGCATGCCATGTTTTCGTGTGTGTGGGAGTCATTGGGATTTAAATCATAATCGTGTCATGTGGCTTTGGTGGTAAGACTATCCACAGTGGTGCAGAAATAATGCAACCCTAGTCACCTTACCTCTCTCCATGTAGTACGTTGGGTCCACCAGTCAGAGGGTGAAACAAACAAATTAATAAGAAAAATCAAAAGCGCCAGCGATGTATCTTACCTCACACATCTCGCTACTGCTCGTGAACACTGTCCAATTGATCCCTCTGTTCGCTCACGTACTATTTTAAGTGAATCCTTATTATAACATTCATACAATTTTGGGCACTTGCATTCGACCTAAGTTAGTGTGCCACCGTATCTCGTACTACTCCCTCCGTCTAGGTGTAATAAGTAACGTTAGAAGGTGCAGTGGGACCAAGGTGCAAGCAGATTGGAAGAGAAGGAGAAACTTGACCGGTCATTCCTCCAATCAGAGCCCTGATTTCTATCTCTAAACGCAACAGTTAATCCAAACTACTAAGAGATGCCATTTTAGCTACCATGCAGGGCCACATATTAACTCGCATGCAAGCCGACTTTGATTTCTTGACTGATCAACGCGTAGTTGCGCTCCATGCATTTGGTTTCCGGGGGAGATAACAAGGCAGAGTAAGGAGCGTTTGGTTACATTGCTTAGGCTGGTAAAAAAGTGGTGAGTAACTTGGACTAGTAACATGCATATGTTACTAGTCTATGTTACTACTACACGAAGTTTGCCATCGGAAGCGAGTGGATCTGGCTCTCTCTGAGCTAGCAAGGTTTTTCTAGCCCACCAAGCTAGCTGGCCCACAAAAGCTAACATATTTTAACAGTTCCAAACGCCTAACCTTGCCCGGCTATGCTATAAGTTGTTCTTGCTAAGGATCCAAACGCTCCCTAAGTAACAACGCTCGCTAGCAACGAGGCCAGGAGGGGATTGAGATGCGAAGTTAATGGATGACGCCTAAACATTTTGGGAATGTCTGATTCCGTAAGATGACTTAACACCTAGATGGAGGGAGTACTACTCCCCAGTCTAGGTTTGATGGAATATTGGTCACCTCTTCTCTTCTTGTATGTACTCCATTTGTATCTCACTTCCTATGGCTTCGCACTCGCATGATTTTCCTATTCTATGAACCTGCGTGTGTGTGTGTGTGTGTGTGTGTGTGTGTGTGTGTGTGTGTGTTTAACAGCATGTGTGTGTTAGAGAGAGTGTCGGTGTACCAAAGTAGAGGCACTCCTTTGTACCCCTTACTTGTGCACGGGCAGTTAGAGCCGCGCCCACGGCCACACTTAGCAGGGCATAGGGAGGAGTCAAAGCCGCAAGATGGTCAAAGCAACGCTAAGATACAAAGACAAAGAGAAAGAGGGCAGGGCAGGCTCCCCCGGCAAGACCTTTGCCGGGGCAGCCTCCGCAGCTCCGGTAGGAGCCTTGCCGGGGTAACTTGCCCAACGCCAGTGGAGCGCGCCACCCTTGAGCCCCAGGTTTTCCAACACCACCAACCACGTTGGGACCAAGGCTCGGGAGGCGCCTCCACAATGGCCAGATCTTTGTGAAGATCACGAACACTCCAAGTCAGATGAGGATTAGAAGACGACGAGCCTCGGCAGAGTCCTTGCCGAGGAAACCCACAAGATCTCCAGCAAGATCCTTGCTGGGGACGGCCACGACACCACAGCAAGACCCTTGCCAGGACCCGGCAAGGCCCTTGCCGAGGACATCTGCAGGGCCACAGCCAGGCCCACGCCCGCCAAGGTTCCACCACCACTCCCATGTAGCTGCCAGCTCACCAGCTAGGCAGGCACCTGCGTGTCGACGTGAGGCTTCCAGGCCAACTCGGCGAGTGCCTACGTGGTGGCATGCAAATCTTCGTGAAGGCCCTACCACCGCGCCACCTCAGCAGCTTGCCAGCCTACATGGCACCATGCGCACTGTTGGCCTGGACGCATGTCGGAGCGAGGTGGGGCAGCAACGGACGGGACGGGGGCTGGTTTCCGTCCCGGATAAAGTGAGGGGGACACCTAAGGGGCGCATTGAATGCGTCTTGTCCCGTAATGGCTAGCGATAAGCTTAGCCACTGTACACCGATGCCACCTCCTGTGTGCCACTATGGTGATCCCCTTGACTATAAAAGGAGGGCCGAGACATCCAGGAGAAGGATTCGGACCCTTGGACAAGTTACACTCATCGTAGCTAGCTTAAGAACTCTAAGAACACTCAAATACACACCAAAGCAGGACTAGGGTATTACACATCCTCGCGGCCCGAACCTGGGTAAACAACCCGTGCACTTGTGCTGATTGCTGATCCCGCTCTTCTCATGACCCCGCGCCCCGCAACAGTAGTAGGGATTCCCATGATCCCATAGGTGTCGTTTCCACCGACATCTCTAGCGCCACCGCCGGCTCTTGGGAGGGAAGGACACACTGTCAAGCAGCGACCCTCGACACCACCGTCGAAGCACTAGCGCATCCTCTCGTCATCACGGGAGGAGGAAAGAAGCCAAGGAGAGAGGATGAGGATGGCGAAGGATTGAGAGGTGCCGCCCTCCCCCTCTCCTCCTTATAAAGGGGCGGATTCGGGTTCTGGCCGCCTCTCTCAACCAGTCTGGCTCATTAAGGTGGCAGCAGGCGGGGCCGTCGACCACCCTCCTCGCCCAATTGAAGGCGCGTGGGTGCTGACCCACGCGCATGCGCCTTCCCGTATTCCATGCGCCTATCACCCACCCCACGTCGTGCATGCGGTGTACGTGGCGCAAGGGGCGGGCGTAATGGGAGACGTGGAACGATGGCCTTGCAGTTCCCAAGGGACGCGCAGGCCACCTCTTCACTATTCACCCCGGGATGATGCAAACATGCTTCGATCATCCCTGCGCATGACCCCCACGTCACACATTCAACATGGGTCGTGGGGAAGCGCAGCGGACAGAAAAAGTTACTGCGGTAAAAACCGCCCCGCCTACCCGCGCACCGTTTTGGGCCTAGCCCAACAATGTGTTGTGCTTATGTGTGGCCTAGGCCCGGGGGCTCCTGTCAGTGTACCAAAGTAGGGGCACTCCTTTGTACCCCTTACTTGCGCACGGGCAGTCAGAGCCGCGCCCACGGCCACACTTAGCAGGGCAGAGGGAGGAGTCAAAGCCGCAAGATGGTCAAAGCAACGCCAAGATACGAAGACAAAGAGCAAGAGGGCCGAGCAGGCTCCCCCGGCAAGACCTTTGCCGGGGCAGCCTCCGCAGCTCCAGAAGGAGCCTTGCCGGGGCAACTTGCCCAACGCCAGCGGAGCGCACCACCGTTGAGCCCCAGGTTTTCTAACATCACCAACCACGCTGGGACCAAGGCTCAGGAGGCGCCTCCACAATGGCATGCAGATCTTTGTGATGATCATGAACACTCCAAGTCAGTTGAGGATTAGAAGATGATGAGCCTTGACAGAATCCTTGCCAAGGAAACTCACAAGACCTCCGGCAAGATCATTGCCGGGGACGACCACAACGCCATGGCAAGACCCTTGCCGAGGACATCTGCGGGGCCACAGGCAGGCCCATGCCCGCCAAGGTTCCACCACCGCTCCCATGCAGCTGCCAGCCCACCAGCTAGGCAGGCACCTACGTGTCGACGTGAGGCTTCTAGGCCAACTCGGAGAGTGCCTACATGGTGGCATGCAAATCTTCGTGGAGGCCCTACCACCACGCCACCTCAGCAGCTTGCCAGCCTACATGGCACCATG
This sequence comes from Triticum dicoccoides, assembly GCF_002162155.2. Classification (NCBI taxonomy): domain Eukaryota; kingdom Viridiplantae; phylum Streptophyta; class Magnoliopsida; order Poales; family Poaceae; genus Triticum; species Triticum dicoccoides. The sequence goes on from NC_041387.1 coordinate 495,218,075, forward strand.
CGCACACCTGGACACGTGTCGGAGAGAGGTAGGGCGGCAACAGACGGGACGGGGGCTAGTTTCCGTCCCCGATAAAGTGAGGGGGACACCTAAGGGGCGTATTAAATGCGTCTGGTCCCGTAATGGCTAGCGATAAGCTTAGCCACTGTACACCGATGCCACCTCCTGTGTGCCACTGTGGCGATCCCCTTGACTATAAAAGGAGGGCCGAGGCATCCAAGAGAAGGAATCAGACCCTTGGACAAGTTACACTCATCGTAGCTAGCTCAAGAACTCCAAGAACACTCAAATATACACCAAATCAGGACTAGGGTATTACACATCCTCACGGCCCGAACCTGGGTAAACGACCCGTGTGCTTGTGCTGATTACTGATCCTGCTCTTCTCACGACCCTGCGCCCCCAACCGCAGTAGGGATTCCCATGATCCCATAGGTGTCGTTTCCACCAACAGAGAGCGACAGATCGACCTACTCCTACAGAGATATGGAGTGTAGTTTATGATTTTAGATGCGCGAGTCGGTGCATCCTCTCGTTTCCGGGCGTCCGGTAGGGACAGACGGATAGCTCCCACGCCCGCTCCTGACCAGCCTAGCCCACCCCAAGCCCCTCCATCGCCCGCGCGCGCTTCCCGCTCGAAATGGTCAGTGCCGCTCCAAAGAATCGCTGCCGCATTCATGCTCGGGCAGAGCGGACGTGACCTCTCACTGGCGCCTGCATTGAAGGGAGAAGTGGATTCAAGAGTGATGGTTGCTTCGTCCGTCCAACTTACTGCTGGGTCTATGTGATTTGACGGCTCATTGGTCATTATTACTGAGGTGGTAGGACTGCTGGATGTCCCACGCTTTTGGCGAAAGGAGGTACTACTAGATTACAATTTTCTCCATTCTAACAGCAAAGGAGTGCAAGAGTAGTGAAAACACGCAGGCTCAATGATTACATGGCCCACCTCACACTATCACCATATTTTCTGGACACCGTGTGACACCTAAGTCTTTACATAGTACTAGTATAGTACGTACTGTAATTTATCAGCGAGATAAATTTGTACAATGCTATGAAGCTTCCAGCTTCTGTTACATGTATCTTGCATCTAAGGTTGCTCGTTGCAACATTTCATCAATTACAAAGGAGACTAACATGCATGCTATTGCATCTCAATGATTGACAGATCATAGCCAATATGTACCCCCTCCGTTCCAAAATAAGTGTCTCAACTTTATGCAAACTTTAGTACAAAGTTGTACTACTACTAAAGTTGACACTTATTTTGGAACAGAGACAGCTAAAGAAAAAAAATGATCCATGCAGTCCCTAGCCCTTGAACCGTAAACCCTAACCAGGCTTTAAATTTGCTGGCAACATTGGAGCTTCCCAAGAAATGAAGTTTGCAACCCTTTGACCATTGGATCATTTTGTGCAGTTTCACCAAAATCGAGATGAGCATCCCTGTGGCAAAGAAATTGAAGAAGCGTGATTAGAATAAGATTATTGGGACTAGTTGATGAGACATAAACTCATCACAAATACATTACGTAGAAGCCAGTAGAGGTATGTGCGGGGCAAAGAAGTAGAGAAATATCCACATGGAGTGATGTGGGCAGCTGGAGCAGTGGTGCAAGCCGGCTGTAAAGGGAGTTGTACCTCAGGGATGTCAGGACGTACCTCAACCTTGAGGAGGGCGGCGGGAGGCGGCAACTGCCCATGTTGCGGCAGTGAGCAAGGGACGAAGGCAACCTCACCGGCTTTGTGAGAGAGAATGGCGGGGACCCCTGATCGGGACGTGCCGATAGTGGGTTTTCACCATCGGCGACAGCGCCCGCATCTACACTAAGCATCCACCCTTCCCCCGGCAGATGTGATCCGCCGAGATGTTAGAGATGTGTCCACAGTCATTTTGTGCGAGAGAGTGTGAAGAGAGCAACCCTAGAAAGCAACCATGTAGGCTGGCCCATCCTGACTATGTATATAGTGGAGCGGTTTCCTTTTCTCTCCATATGAACCTATTATATTGCGTACGTGCCACTGAAGAAAAAAATATATTTATAAATGATGTGGCACCTACTACTCATTATCCTATAAACCTTGCGCTTGGCATCTACAAAATATTAACCTTGCGATTGGCTCTTCGCCTCTTCGGGAAGTCGAGCAATAACGGTACTGCAGTATATATCGTCTGGCTATATGAGACCGAATGAATTTCTGCACGTCCACCACGTGGGCGAGGGTCGAGGGGCAAGGGAGAGTACGTACTATTACGTATGTTTCAATATGGACTACATATGAAGCAAAATGAGTGAACCTACACTCTAAAATACGTCTATATACATCAGTGTTTGGAGTATGTACTAGTAGTTCATATTGAAATCTACTAAAGGACATATATATTCCAAACAATATGATAATCTCTCTAACCAAGGTAGGGACGAGGAGTAAACGGAGGGAGTAGTAAAATTTTCTCCTCGTCCTGCGAGCCACCATGCGCGTGGGCGAGGGAGTGGGCGTAAGGCGTACAGTACTAGGAGTACTAGTAAGCAAGCTTCACCTCATCCTGCGAGCCACCGCACCCGTGGGCAGGGGAGACGGTGTACTAAGCAAGCTTCTCCTTGTTCTGCGAGTTGACGGGACACATCAAAATTACTCCAGTGTATAGAGCCTTGCCTATAAGGTAGGCTCCACATGGTTTGCCTCTTTTTTAACATAACGCGTCAAGTCACAATTTGTTTGTTCATACGTGGTAGACGATCCTCCCTCCATCAAGTGGACAACCAGTACACGTGTCAAATTACCACGTGGGTTGCCTTTTCATACAGAAATGAGCTCCACAGTGTACCCGCGCGGGTGTGGTTGGGAAAGAGACGAGAGTACATGTGCGGGGCATGCACCTCTTCTCTTCATGCACGCCCCCACCTACGTGGGTGTGTGTGAGAGAGATACAAACCTAGATAGATGACATGTGCGTTTGTGCATGTTTTTTGTTTGGGGGGGGGGGTGATTTCGTGAATGTATTTGTGGGAATATGTGTCGATGACATCTCAAACACATTTTTGCATGCAATGTGTGTGAAATGGAGGCCTATCCATATCATATATAGAGGGCCGAGCAATCCACAAGAAGAGAGGGAGGGGTCATAGATATCGATAGAGTCGAAGAGAGGATCAAGTGGGTGGGTGCGAGATCGATGAAGAGAGCCATCGAAATTGTGTGTGTGTGCAAGTCAAAGCTATAGGGCGACTGACCTAGCAGAACGTCAGAGCACACATGTTAAGTTTGTGTGTGGGAGGGATACATGACTAGAGCGCTTGATGTATCGGTGTGTGTGTGTGTGTGTGTGTGAGGGGGTGGGGGGAGGGGTAGGCAGAGGCCTAACTATAGAGGTAGAACGACTCGTATATGTGTTGAGAAGGAGAGACCCAACTATGTCTTGAGGGAGATCGGTCGACATCCATACATAACTAAAGGACGGAAAATAGGATGGGACACACACACACAGAGAGAGAGAGAGAGAGAGGAGAGAGGGATGGAGGGAGAGGGGTAGAGTGCTGGATGGGTGATGAAGTTGCTTCTCGAAGATGGTGGGAGAGGCCTACTAGACAAACTGAGGGTGGAAATGCAATATTATCAATAAGAGTGGGGATGTGTTTCTGTGTGTGCCTATGCGTGATAGCTCTGTCGGGACGCATCCATGGATGACGAAGGGAAACCATGTGTTTGGTAAGCAGACCTAACTAGATCGGTAGATCAATTGTTGTTTGTAGGAGGAAGGGAGAGACATAACTAATGAGGTAGATCGATCGACGCGTGGGGAAAAACGAGTTATAAGGACCTAGCTACCTATATGTATAGCGGGAGATCGGTCGGTGTACATCCATTTGTTAGAGGCAAATAGGGCCCAGCGAGACAGATAGATAGAGAGAATGGAGCTAGGAGGTGGTGCAAGAGGTCCAGCTACTAGCTAGATAGGGGGAGGAGTGTGTGGTTGTGAGATCGATGAAAAGAGGGGCGAGAGTTTACACGTGCGTGGGACCATATGAGAGACACGAGGCAAGGACACATAAAGGAGGAGATTGAAGGTGCGTGTGTATGTTGTAGGCAGACATCGCTGGAGAAGTTTATCGATCGGTGTGTGTCGAAAAGGAGTCGTGAAAACTCTGGGAGAACGACCTAAAGAAAAAAATGAATGTGCGTGATGGATAGGCTGAGGGAGGGGGAGGGCGAGGTGGGCATGTGCATGCACGAGAGAAAGTTAGTGGTAGCTACAAAGTTAGAGGATTGTGTGGGTGTAAGAGACTAACAAAGATCATAATTTGATATGAAAGTGGATTCATATATTTGAATAGGAGATCATAGTGTTATAAACATATGCATGCATGAATATAGCGGTGATACGCGTGTTGTGGTTTTGCACATGTTATACCATAATGTGATAAAGCATGGCGTTTGCAACTCACAGCTAAATGCCGAACAATCTAAACCATACTATACATCAAACAATCTCACATTTTATTTGAATTTGTGATAATGTGTAGCGTTTGTAGCTTACAACTAAATATCGAACAATCTAAACAATACTATATATCGAACATTCTCACATTTTATTTGAATTTGTGGTAATGTGTGGTGTTTGCAAATCACATCTAAATACTTGTAGGCGTAGGGGGCGGGGCACCATACATTATGTGATAAACACATTATACATATGAGACATGTTTTAGATTATGAAGATCTAGCTACAGCTTGAAATGTATTTGATTTGAAATCAACATAAAGTGGATTCAAAAAATCGAGTTCGAGTTCATATAGTACACATAGTTCATATGTAACTCGAGACTAATCATGTGGTGTGCTGTGAAGATAATACACAAATGATGGTTTAACTTGACAATAATGATGATTGTAGATATTATTAAAATAGAGAAACGAATTCAAATGGTTTGACTTCACAATAATCATTATTGTAGATCTTATTCAAATAGAGAAACGAATTCAAATTTATTTCATATTGAAGCGGTAGTATATACGTTTGGAATGCACTAAAACGTTCATTTGAGTAGTAGGTTGCATGCATTATACACGTAGCGAAATATTTTAATTGAACATAACATGAATTCAAAGTTTTGAATGACATTTGTAGTGCGAATTGATTTGGTACAGTACATGTTAGGCTTGTTCAGAAATTTCAACCCGCGCCTTGTTAGCCCGAAATATTTAAGATATATCTTTGTCTCGTTATGCTCCGACAACACCCTCCATCTGAACCCGCGCCTTGTTATTCCAAAATTACAATGCGCGCGAAAACTCCCACCTCCTGTGAAATCCTGACACGTGAAATGCCCATGATACCCCTGAACCAAAAGAACTGCCTCAAATCGGTGGGGGTACTTTCCTAACTTACCCCACATTTCGTACAAGCGCGTCCCTAAGCCATGGTTCCCCACTCCCATCCATCCGCCCACCCATTCGTACATTGAGGCTGCGAAAACACGCGAAGCCCCACACCCTCCTCCGTCCGCCACCCAGCCGGAGCCTCTTCCACGATGACGTCATCCACAATAACACCTCGATGTCCCTCATCCATCGTACCGGACGAGGATCCGTCGTCGATCTGGTCGTCCCGTCGGTTGTGTCGGATTTCGGGTTCCGGCAGACCTTTAAGGTTCGAACTCTGGGGTGCGCGCGGAGATCACTCCTCTACCAACTCACGTCTCGTCGCCTCGCAAAGGATCTAGGCTACACGAAGAATAACACAAGGGACGCAAGGTTTATACTGGTTCAGGCCACCATTGTGGTGTAATACCCTAATCCGATGTGCGGTGTGTGGATTGCCTCAGGGGCTGATGATGAACAATACAAAGGAAGACAACCTCGCGAGGGGAGGAGTTCTTGTGTTGGTGTGGGTGGTTCTGGCTAAGGTTCTATTGGTCCCTCCTACCTTGAGAATGGCTAGTCCTATTTATAGAGCGAGGCCCTGGTCCTCTTCCCAAATATTGAGCGGGAAGGGCACCAACAATTGGCCATTTTGAAGGGGAACATCTAGTACACTTATCCTGACTAAAGTTGGTCCTCGCCTGCAAAAGACTCTGACGATGACGCCGTCCTGGGGTCCATGATGACCTCCATCCTGCCGTTCTGCTGGTCTTGGTCTTGTTGCACTGAAATGGTAGCCTTTGCTTGATACCTTGGCCTGCGCTTGCCCCCTTTGCACCAAAGAGGAAACAAGGACACTGCGCAGGCCGGCGCCCGCCTGGCGCCTGCCTGGCTTTGGTCGTCATGGCTTGTGTCACGGGCAACTCGTGAGGTACCCCGCCTTGATCTCTCCGCCTCCTCGCGAGCCAGCCAGACGATACTGCACCTGAGGAAGCTTCCTGTCGTCCGCCCCGCGAGGCTTGGCCCCTCGCGAGGGTCTTGAGCTTGTGTTGACGAAGGTGGGCTGTACTGGGCCACTCCTTGAGCCATGCTGCAGGCCGCAGGCAGGCAAGTCTGGGTACCCCCGTTCCCAGAATGCAGACAGTAGCCCTCGGGCCCAAGGCGTGCCCGGACTTGGCTTAGCAGAGAAGCGAAGGGGCAAGTGCGAAGCGCCGTGGGCCCAAACAGCCTGGGGCCCTGGGCGCCGTGTGGCGGTTGATTGGACGTGGGCGTCCCCGCTTCCCCACAACGCCTCGGTAACTGCTTGACAAGACAAGTCCCTGCATGCAAAACGGGTCATAATTACCTGTGATCGTGGAGGCCGACGGTTGGCCTCCTCCGGCTATAAGTACGGAACGCCGCGTGCCCTTCCAGTCCATCTCTCCTTGCTCCGCTCCTTTTTCTTCATCTCGACAACAATGGCGCCAATTCGCCGGTTCTCTGCTGAAGAAAAGGTGAAGGCCCCCCGCGAGGGGCCCGTCCCACTCCCACTGAAGAAGCGGCCAGTCTCCTACCGCCGAGACGAGGGAGCTCGGCAAGAGATGTCGAGGCCTTGCTGCGAGTGGCCTCCTCCTAGATATCCGTTGCCCTTGTAAGCCCAGGCTGAGATCCCTGGGGAAGAAGGCGTCGAGCGGTGCCGCCCGCGTCGCCGGCGTCGCCGACGGATCACGGCGGTACGCATCGTCCCTTTTGGAGTCCATGCGGCAAACTCCTCCCGCGAGCTCGTGCTTCACGCTGCCATGCCTCCGAGCTCCTGGATCCGTCTTCCTGCATCCTTCGCCTTCGAGATACCGCTGAGGGGGCCTCAGGAGCTCTAGCTTCAGCACACCCACTGCAGCGCCCCTGCGACCGAAGCTGAGGTCGAGGTCGTCGCCCTTGGGAAGGTCTACATGACCCGAGGCTGGGCCGAGATCGCTAGGATCTGCCGATCGGAGGGGGCCCTCGTGATCCACCTAGATTACGATGGCGCCTCCCTGATGCTCTTCAAGGTCTTCATCGAGGAAGGACGCCGACTGGAGTGCTGCCCCAGAGGCAGCGGCCAAAGCTCCGGAGCGGCGAGGACCAGCCTGCCGCCCGCCCTTCCAGCAGCTCCTCTGGTGGCAGCGGGCGTGTTGGAGGGTCCAGCGACTCTTTCGGACTCTTCCTGACCCCGGCGACGAGCGACGACAGCTACGAGCCCCTGAGCTCGCGCCATGCCCGAAGCAGTGCCGGCGCGCGGTCGGCGCGACTGATCTGGATGGGGTTGGCGTTGGCCTTGCATGGCCGACTGTTGATGATGGCGTCTGCCGTCGCGGTTCCTGTAGTTTGGACTCCTTAGGATTCTCGTCTTTTGTCCCTGCGACGAACCAAGAACACACCCCGCGGGGGTTTGTAAGGTGCATGTAGTTTCTTTTGTTAATATGATCGTCATCGTGAAGCAATGTGAGATGCTCGTCCCGTCTCAGCTTGGTCCCTCCTTTCTAACCTCGCGAGGGCTTGGTGCTCTACGCCGACAGGTTTCGGTCCCCAGGCAGGCTTTAGCTGTCGTTGGTATGCCAGGTTGCGATGCCGTGGTCAAGGCCAGGAGGTGAGCGGCCCGAGGTCGAGTAAGAGCCCCCGAGGCGCGATGCTCGGGAGGTCCCCTTTAGCGCTCAAGCAGCCGCCGCTCAGTGAGAAAGGAGCGCAACCATGCCATTACGGGGCTGCATTAGGTGCAAGGTTGGTGTTGCGATAGCTAGTAGTTCCGGAGAATGACTTATCTCGGGAGCTTGAAGCCATTCTCGGCGCGGCGCCAAGCCCGCGCGTCAGCAGCTGAGGAGTTGCCTAGCGAGGTACTCGCGAGCCTCCTCCCTCTCTCCTTTACTCCCCTTCGTGCTCTACGTCCTCGGGTCCCGGCCCTCGAGCGAGCATAGCCGTCGCTGGTATGCCAGGTCGCGATGCCGTGGTCAAGGCCAGGAGGTGAGGGCTGGAGAGCTAGTAAGAGCCCGTGAGTCGCGATGCTCAGGTGCCCCCCTTTAACATGCAAGCGGCTTGCATGGGCGAGAGGGAAAGAGACATCGCGAAGGCCTCGCCTGACGCTACTCCTTAGAGGGATCCTGCGAACTCATCACAAGGAAAACAAGAGTTGCCGTTACAATTGCCAGCCGGCTACTGGTTGCTCTAGAGGGGTGACGAGGGCACTGAGGGCCTGGTGAGGTGGCACCTTGCGGGGCTGCCACGGCTAGAGCTCATCCACTCAGGTTTGTCGATGTTGCATGGACGGACCCATGCACAAGCGTCGTGCTATTGCGGAGCAGCTCCATGAGTTGGTGTCAATCGAGCGGGCGATTAAGTCAGGCAGGTTAAGCATGAATGGGTAAGTTAGCTTAGGCGGGTCAAATGCACGACCTGAATAGATGCGAGAAAGATACATGCCACTGGGTCAGGCCCGAGTGGCTCGGGGATAATGCAGCCCGAGGGGCGCCCCCAACAAAGTAACCTAGAGACATGAACAAAAGAGATACATGCCGCAAGGACGGACCCACGCGGCCTGGGAATGATGCAGCCCTGGGGGCGCTCCCAGCTGAAAATGAAACTCGAAAGATGTCACCTGATGATGTTGGAGATGAAGGAATGCTGAAGTAGCGGACGACATGCGCTGCGGAAGCCAATCCTCACGAGCCCCCAAGCCCAGGAGCCTCGGGAGACTCCGGGGGCGCAGGCGGCTCCTCGAGGACCATCTCCATCTCCGCCAAGACTGCGGAATGCCTGACCTCCTGAGCCTCCAGAATGCTCCTCAGAAGACGCTGACATGCGGCAGTCGCATTCGGTAGGCCGAAAGGCATGCGAACACAGCTGTGGGACGGAGCCCCGTAGCATCCCACGCGCGAGGGCCAGAGGCGCTCCTGAGAGGCGGCTCGGTTGAGCCCTGGTACATCGATGCAGACGCGCAGCCCTCCATCCTCGCCTTGATGGGGAGCTACGGCGGGTAAGCGGCGGCTGCCACTCATGACTCTTGACTCCCGCAGCTCATGAATGATCTCGCTGATGAACTCCTGAGGGTTTGGCCCTCCTTGCCTCGTACCTTCCTGAGGGAAACATGCTTTGAAGCACGCCTCCAAGTGGTGCCCGAGTGCCTCCCTCGTGACCTTGGCAAAGTCAGTGGCCCTCCAGGAGAGAGCCCCTGAGCCTTGCCCGAGGAGGGCGCCGGGCACGCCTTCCTATGCGATAGAAGGAGGTGCCCCTTGAACGGGCGTGGAACCTGACACAACACCGCTAGAGGGGCTTGCCTCCCGATGGTTCGGACCAGGCGATGCCTTCTTCTTCTTAGGGACTGCTTCGGGGAGACTCCCGCTCCTGTGATCTGGGTGTTCGACTGCTACGGCCTGGAAGGCACGTTCGAGAGAACACACTGCATCCTTCTCCTCGCAGGGGACTATGATGACTCCATCGCTTCCTGGCATCTTGAGGACATTGTAACCATGGTGACTCACCGCCATGAACTTGGCCATGGCCGGATATCCAAGGATGGCGTTGTAGGGCAGGCGAATGTAAGCAACGTCGAAGCTAATGAGCTCTGTGCGGTAGTTCTTGCACTGTCCAAAAGTGAGAGGGAGGCGAACCTGCCCTATTGGGGTGGTAGAACCATCAGTGACTCCTGAGAAGGGCTTGGTTGGCTGAAGCTGGTCATACGACACTTGGAGATTGTTAAAAGTTTCGACGGACAGGACGTTGAGGCCTGCTCCACCATCGATGAGGGTCCTGGTGACCTGCACTGTCACGCCTAATATGCGATACTATCCTAAAGAGACTCGAAGGTCCCACCAAGGATAGAACCGCATATTGAAATGCTTTGCAAGGTGGATATCATTACATCAACATTAAATAATAGATGGGGATACATACATAAGGCATACAATGCCACACGAATACAACATCATCTTACATAAGAGCACCATCCGACTACAGATGAAACACAAACAGAAACTCAAACGACATCCACCCTGCTAGCCCAGGCTGCCAACCTGGAACCTATCCCCTGATCGAAGAAGAAGCAGAAGAAGAACTCAACGCAAGCAAGCATCGCTCTCGCGTCATGATCATCGCATAACCTGTACTCGCAACTGTTGTTGTAGTAAACTGTGAGCCACGAGGACTCAGCAATCCCATTACCATGGGTATCAAGACTAGCAAAGCTTAATGGGAAAGGAAGGGGTAAAGTGGTGAGGTTGCAGCAGCTACTAAGCATATATGGTGGCTAACCAACGCAAATAAGAGCGAGAAGAGAGCAAGCGGAATGGTCGTCAACTAGCAATGATCAAGAGGTGATCCTGAACTCCTGCTTACATCAAACATAACCCAAAACCGTGTTCACTTCCCGGACTCTGCCGAAAAGAGACCATCACGGCTACACACGCGGTTGATGCGTTTTAATTCGGATCTGGTGTCAAGTTATCTACAACCGGACATTAACAAATTCCCATCTGCCCATAACCGCGGGCACGGCTTTCAAAAGTTTAAACCCTGCAGGGGTGTCCCAACTTAGCCCATGATAAGCTCTCGCGATCAACGAAGGATATACCTTCTCCCAGGAAGACCCGATCAGACTCGGAATCCCGGTTTACAAGACATTTCGAAAATGGTAAAACAAGACCAGCAAAGCCGCCCGATGTGCCGACAAATCCTAATAGGAGCTGCACATATCTCGTTCTCAGGGCACACCGGATGAGACATCCTACGAGTAAAACCAGACCTCGAGTTTCCCCGAGGGGGCCCCGCAGTCTACTCAGTTCGGACCAGCACTTAGATAAGCACTGGCCCGGGGGGGCTAAAATAAAGATGACCCTCGGGCTCCAGAAACCCAAGGGAAAAAGGGCTAGGTGAGGCAAATGGTAAAACCAAGGTTGGGCCTTGCTGGAGGAGTTTTATTCAAAGCGAACTGTCAAGGGGGTCCCATAAATCACCCAACCGCGTAAGGAACGCAAAATCCGGGAACATAACACCGGTATGACGGAAACTAGGGCGGCAAGAGTGGAACAAAACACCAGGCATAAGGCCAAGTCTTCCACCCTTTACCAAGTATATAGATGCATTAATTAAATAAGAGATATTGTGATATCCCCACATAATCCTGTCCACCATGGAGAAATCTTCAACTTCACCTGCAACTAACAACGCTATAAGAGGGGCTGAGCAAAGCGGTAACATAGCCAAACAATGGTTTGCTAGGAAGGGTGTCAAAGGTTAGAGGTTCATGGCAATTTGGGAGGCTTGATGAGCAAAAGATAGGTAGCGCAGCAAAGCGATAGAACGAAGCAACTAGCATAGCAATGATAGTAGTGAGATCCAGGGTAGCGGTCATCTTGCTTGAAATCCCGCTAGGAAGAAGAACGAGTCCATGAAGAAGACAAGCGGACGAAGTCAAATGAATCCTCGCAACTCCAGAACGAAACCAAAGCTAACGAGAGAAGCAAACCGGAAAGAAGCAAACAACATGGTAAACACATAAGCATAATCATGGCATGATGCTCAATCAAGTATGATGCATGTCCGGTTTAATGAGGCATGGCATGGCAAGTGCAACAAACAATACTACAAGTTAAGTGGAGATCAATATGCAACGAGTTGCATATTGACGAAACACCACATCAATTAGTTAGTTCTCTCTCGGTTTTGCTACTAATCAATATTAAATGTTGTTAAACATGGCAAGGGGTGAAGCATAATGAAACTACCTAACTAGGCAAGTTTAAATGAGGCCGGAAGAACAAACAACAATTCCGGAAAATCCTCATGTCCATATTTTTGAATTTGGTACTGTTCTACCCTAAAACATATTTTATTGTTGTTAAACAGGAAAATAAAGTGCACCATGTTAAACTATGCATTTTTCTACCCCATTTACATATAAAGTTTATTAAAATCGGAGCTACAATTAATTAGTTATGAAATAAATCATTTTAACATGGCATATTAGCAAATTTAAACAAACAACAAGTTAAACATTTTTAACATGGATAAAAGTGGCATATTATTAATCTACACAAAATTCTAAGCATTTTACATATATAAATTATTTACATATGATGCACCATTTGTGAGTTATTAAATGCATGAACTCTATGGGGTTTTCTGCAAAACGGGTTTCCTGTGGATAATGCTAAAATCGCAGACGGGGAAAAAAACATGCATGGGCCGAATCTGACTAGCCCAATAGTGGAAAGGCCAGGGGGGCTGCTCACCCTGGGCCTTGGGCCGGTCGGTGGAGAGGGAGGCTGGAAGGGGCACTGGGCCTTGGGGAGGCGCTGGCCCAGGCGCTGGAGGCGCGGTCAACGAGCCTGGTTCCTTCGATGCAGGGAAGCAGGGGATCGAGCTCGTGCTCGACAAAAGGCAGCGAAGGTGCAGGGGACAGCAACGACGGCGTGGGACTTGAAGGGGAGCGACAGCGGGCTGCAGGGAAGGCCGGCGAGGTGGAGACGGGGCGGATCCGGCTGGCCGGCGCCGGATCTGGGCAACGACGGTGCGGGCGGAGCAGAAGGGCGTCATTGGTTCCCTGTGGAAGAAAAACAGGGAGGGAGCACATTCAGAGAGAAGAGAGGAGCTGGGGGTGCGCGCGGCGGAGGATCTCACCGACGGCTTGGCGAGAAAACGGGAGGTGGCCGGAGGAGCGGGAAACGACGAAGAGGAGGCCGGTTCGGGGCGATGCAGACAACGGCGTGGGGCGGTTGCAGTGGCTGCATCTGCCGCTTGTTGCAGAGGAGATGCGGCGCGGCGAGGGACTTGCAGCAGTGGGTGCGGCGGAGGAGGCCAGGACGGTGAGGTCCGGCGAAGAGGCGGAGTTCCTTCGGCGGGCTGAAGAACTTGAGGCGCTCGGGTGCCATGGCCGCGCCAACTCCCTGTTGAGACAGAGAGAGAGCATTGTGAGAGAGAAGAGAGAAACGGGAGAGGAAATGAGGGGAAGGAAGAGAGGGACACAGAGGACGCAAGGGAGGCGCTCATCTGCTGGGTGCGCCGGCGATGATCGAGGAGCTCGGGAGTCGGGGATGCGGCAGATCGAGCTGGCAGAGGAAGGGGAAGGCGCTCGGCTGCCGTGATTTGGTTGGGTGGCGCTGAAATTGAAGGAGGAGGAGGCGCGATTAGTCTCGGGTGGAACTGGATTAGGAGGATCCCGAGGGAGAGAAGGCAGGTAGGTGGCTGGTTGGCTCGGTGTTGAAACCAAGGGAGAGAGTGGCGGCGGCTAGGAGGAAGGGGATGGGACAGACATCCTAGGTTTTAGGGATTAGACTAATTATATAGTGAGTGGTTAGGTTATGGTCCCTCCGATTAGATCCGACGGTCGAGAAAAATAGGCTAGGGAGTCCAATAAATAAAATGAAGATGTTTTATAGATGTTAGGGGATGATCCGGATCCAACGGTCATGACCGAGCGGGTCGGGTTCGGGAAAGGTTTCGGACGCGCGCGCCAGGGGGTCTGTGCACTGGCAAGAGAGGTTAGGTGGTCACGGTCAAGAGGGAAGTGAAAACCCGATTGGTCTTGGAACGGTCAAATGAGGCAAGGGGAACTCGGCAACTACGAACGGGCTAAGAGTTTTATGAAAACATGCAGATGCAAAGTGCATGATGCTATGAGATGAGATGCACGCCATGAACAAAATGCAAAACAAAAGACAAAAACCCAACCACGAAGGAAATAACATATCGCATCTCCGGAAAAGGCAAGAGTTGGAGTTACGAATATGGAAAGTTGTATCTGGGGCGTTACATGCACATTGCTGATGACTGGGAAACAGAGCATCGGGAGGAGCCCGGCTGTGGCTGCACACTTGAGCTGATCTGCCGAGCTGAACATGATGGCGCATGTGGACCACCAGAGGGGGCGCGAGGACTGCATTCACCTTGCGAGCAAACTGTTTGAAGACACGCTGAGAGGCTGGAGCCCGAGCTCCGCCCAAGATGCAAGCGATAGCTCACGGCTCCTGGAAGCCCCCAGCCCCCTCGTCCTGATGATGGTCTTCATTTCTCCTTAGCGGCGGTGGCAGAGGAGGGAGGCATGCGTTGCCTTGTGGGCAATCCTCACGAGGCTGGTCCCTCCAGACCCCCTCGCGAGGCTGGTCCTGCCAGCGATCCTCACGAGGACGGTCATGCCACCCTTGGCGAGGGCCACGGTCTTCCCATCGGCCTCCACCTCTTCCTCCTCCGCGGCCATAGCCCCGGTCATTGCGCCCGGGGCGTCGGCCGCCTCGTCCTTCTCGCACGGCCCTGAGCTCTTGACATTCGTTGGTGTTGTGAGTGTGGAGGTCCTGGTAGACGCAGTACCGGCTGCCCTTGGATGACTCCGGCTGATCTCTTTCGCGCTTGGTATCTGGTTCTGCTGCGAGCACAACTGCTCCTTTGCGCTTCACATCCTTGGTCTTGGGCTTCTTCTCCTCTGGATCAGCAGCTGGAAGCTCGAGGAGGGAAAGGCTCCCTTCCTCGGCCCTGGCGCATTTGGTTGCCAAGTTGAACAGTTCCAGAGAGGTGCACATGTCCTCGTGGATTGCTAGCTCTTCCTTCATCTTGATGTCTCGAACGCCATCGGAGAAGGCTGAGATGATGGCTTCCTTAGTCACCATGGGGATCTTGAGGCGGGCGTTGTTGAAGCGCTGGATGTACTTTTGCAGGGTCTCCCCTGGCTGTTGCTTGATGCGGCGCAGGTCTCTCATGGCCGGGGACCGGTCACGAGTGCCCTGGAAGTTGGCAATGAAGCGAGTGCGCATCTCGTCCCAAGAGGAGATCGTGCTGGGAGGCAGGTTGAGGAGCCATGTTCGGGCGCCATCCTTGAGCGCTATGGGAAACCAGTTCGCCATGACCGTTTCGTCCCTGTTGGCCGCCTCGATGCCCAACTCGTAGAGCTGGAGGAACTCCACAGGGTCAGTAGTGCCGTCGTAGTGTGGAGGCAGATCGGGCTTGAACTTGCCCGGCCAAGCTACGCTGTGCAGCTTGGCGGTGAAGGCACGGCAGCCCACTGTGGTCACAGGGGGCCTTTGGTGACAAAGGGCCTGATCTTGAAGGTCTCTGCGCGCTGCTGCCAGGAGCAGCGCGGGGTCTTGGCGTGCTGGAGCAGGAGCGCGGTCATGACGTGCTGGTGCGGGGAGCACACGAGCACCTTCATGAGGATGAGGGAACTCTTGGGAGCTCTTCTCTTGCTGCGCGGGCGATGGACGGAGTGGGTCCCGTCCAGGGGCCGCACGCCTTGGGGCCAGGGCGCCTTCTTGAGGGGGAGGCGGCGAAGGCGCCTCTGGAGGTGCGTTGCCCGCGCAGGGCGGGGGGCGATGCAGCGAGAGGGATGGTGCAGGGGAGCCCCCTGCGGCGCTGACGAGCTCGGTGATATGAGCAAGCCACTCGTCGTAGAGGTCATCGACAGGACGATAGTGCAGGAGCTCTCGCACTAGGAGCAACATGGCGTGTGCATCCGCAGGAGCGCGACGGGCGTGTGACGACGAGCCTGCTAGAGTCAGTGACGGGGTGGCGGTGCGGCCTTCCCACTGCATCGAGGGATGCAGAGATGACACCTGCTACTCGTTCCCCGCCGGGCCAGTGGCGGCGTGGGCGGCAGGCGACGGGGAGGCCCACCGGCGGGGGCCGTCTGGGCGACATGGGCCGCGAGGGCTTCCCGGCGCTCTGCACAGGCTCAACGAGCGTCAGACATGGATGTAACGGACGACGAAACGCAAGACAACGGAAGGCGTGATTCTGGCGCACCCCTACCTGGCGCGCCAAATGTCGGATTTCAGGTTCCCGTAGACCCTTAAGGTTCAAACTCTGGGGTGCACACGGAGATCACTCCTCTACCAACTCATGTCTTGTCGCCTCACAAAGGATCTAGGCTACATGAAGAACAACACAAGGGATGCAAGGTTTATACTGGTTCTTGCCACCATTGTGATGTAATACCATACTCCAGTGTGTGGTGTGTGGATTGCCTCAGGGGCTGATGATGAACAATACAAAGGAAGAACAGCCTCGCGAGGGGAGGAGTTCTTGTGTTGGTGTGGGTGGTTCTGGCTAAGGTTTGATTGGTCCCTCCTGCCTTGAGAATGGCTATTCCTATTTATAGAGCGAGGGCCTGGTCCTCTTCCTAAATATTGAGCGGGAAGGGCGCCAACAACTGGCCATTTTGAAGGGGAACATCTAGTACACTTATCCTGACTAAAGTTGGTCCTCGCCTGCCAAAGACTCTGACGATGACGCCGTCCTGGGCTCCACGATGACCTCCATCCTGCCGTTCTGCTGGTGTTGGTCTTGTTGCACCGAAATGGTAGCCTTTGCTTGATACCTTGGCCTGCGCTTGTCCCCTTTGCACCAAAGAGAAAACAACGACACTACGTAGGCCAGCGCCCGCTTGGCGCCCGCCTGGCTTCAGTCGTCATGGCTTGCGTCACGGGCACCTCGTGAGGTACCCCGCCTTGATCTCCCCGCCTCCTCGCGAGCCAGCCTGACGAGGCTGCGCCTGAGGAAGCTTCATGTCATCCTCCCCGCGAGGCTTGGCCCCTCGCGAGGGTCTTGAGCTTGTGTTGACAAAGGTGGGCCGTACTGGGCCACTCCTTGAGCCACGCTGCAGGCCGCATGTAGGCAAGTCTGGGTTCCCCCGTTCCCAGAACGCCGACAGGTTCAACCACCGCATTCTCCACCTCCAAGGAGCTGCCCTGCTGTTCCCCTCGTCTTTCGTGCCACCTCCATTCCCACACCGCCGTCTTCACCTGCACCATTGGAAGAGCATCATCATCACCGTTTCTTCGGATGAAGCTGTGGCCTAATCGGCGCCAGCAAAGAGGTTTTACACTAATCGCCTCATTTTCTTCTTGGTTCGATCTCACGGTGCTGCCGGTGCTCGGTCCCGAGCTGACACGGCGTGGCTCCATCCACGGCGGTGTCGTCGGCCACTTCCTCCATGGCGTCGCTCCCTCGGCGGCGACGTCCACATCAGTAGGAGCTGCTGCTGCTTTAGCTCTCGCTCGCGCTGCTGCACTGCTCTTGCTCTTGGTCCCCTGCCCGGTCTGCTCTTGCTACTTCTCTTTCTCTCGCTCTTGCTCTGCTTGCGATGCTGCTCCGCTTTAGCTACACTTCAGTCGACTGAATCGAATTTTGGTTCAGTAGTTTTTCAGG
>NC_041387.1:495235974-495255268 GCF_002162155.2 Triticum dicoccoides
GGGGCGGCGCATCGCTGGCTGTAGGCGGCGGGGGTGGCTGTTTGGCTGGTGGGGGTTGGCGGCTCACGGGGTTGAAGATGAACTGCAGGTCCTTGATTTCATATCCAACGGCTGCAAAATCGACTGACTAGAGATGAAAAAGTCAGTCGACTTACGTGTAGCCTCACCTCTAGTGCGTTCAGTTTCGACAGTAAAATATAGTTTCAAAAGCAAAATTCAGTTTCGACAGTTAAGTTCAGTTTCGACAGTTAAATTCAGTTTCGATAGTTAAGTTCAGAGATGAGAGGCTGATGTATTTTACATCTAGCACTTTGTGGTTATGTATTTTACGTCATCAATTGGAGATGTTATTAGAATTCCACTCAGGTTAACATTGTCTCTCTTGTCCTACTTCAGCCTCGGCGTCGTACAACTCATGGGAGGTGCTCCAATGACGCAACCCTCCATCACAGTGGAGCAGTACCTCGGGCACCATCTCTAGACTCCTAAGATCTTCTTCCCCTCCTCCGATAGCCAAGGCAGCCGGAGCATCCTCTCCGGCCAACCCAATCACGCTGAGATCGACATGGCTTCGCCAAAGAGGTTGTACACTTGTTGCATCTCTTTTATACTCTACATGTTATATATATTGTCCACTGAGCACACGTAGTAACGTGAAATACAATTATTTTATCCTACTATATGACAAGCAGTGAGGTAGCAGGTAACTTAGCTATCCGTGATGGACTCTCTTGAATGCCATCATTAGTTATCTCTGCGCGTTTGAGCTGTGCATTTGTCGATTGGCCTGGGAGTTGAGCTAGTAGGGCAGTGGCCTGGGTCCAAAGTAATATAAGTAGCACAAAAAAATTTAGTGTAGGCTTTTCCTTGCTCAAGCCTACCTACTAGAATCGCCAGTGCTTGAAAGGAAAAGTGAATGAAAAACATAGGAATTGGAAAGTTTCCTATGGTACTACTATTCATGAATTTGGTTCAAAGGAATGGAGCAAAGGAAAACTGTAGGATTTGTTCATTTAGTGTCTCCTTGAAAGAAAAACCATAGGAATTTTAATTTCCACTTGTCCTCCTTTTCAAATTCCTATTCATGAAGCACAAGACTAAGAAATAGTAGCATAATAGCATTATAACCATACATTTTCTTGTGGTTTGACTTAATCTGACCATGCTTCTTTGCATCCTGTGATCTTCCAATTCTTGTGAATCAAACACCCAGATTGGCAGAAATCATGTGTTTTTAAATTCTCTGTTTTGCACGTGCATTCCTATCCTATTCCTGTCTATTTCCTATCCCTGCATTGTTGGAATCCTCCAATTCAAACGAGCCCTAACAGAATTATTTCTCTTACAGATAGTTGTCAAAGAAAACCTTGTGTGGTTTGTCCCGCTCCTGCTGCACCGTCGTCCACCCCAGCTCAGCTGCTCCAACGATAGAAGGGTCTAGCCCAGCAGGGATCCGTCCTCCAGACTATCTTTCACCGCATCAGATCTTCTTCCCCGCCGCCGGCAGCCATGAAAACTGTATTACCATCATCAACCGAGCAGATGACCTCGAGGACTACACGGGTCCGCAAGAGAAGTCACACTCTTTCGTGTCTGCTTACGTTATGCATCGCTTAATATTACATGCTACTTTAACGTCCTTTTCACCGATTAGACTCTGAGTCATCTCCAAACTAATGGTCAAACTTGCGTTTTTTAATGGTTGTGGGGTACATATCGGGGACGCAATCAATAGTATCTATCTACTATCTGGTTATCTCTGGTGTCTACTATGAGTTTCATGTTGGGTGGGAAACAAACAGTAAAGAAGCCATTATCTGTATTTTTTAACTAAAGCCATTATCTGCCTGCTATTATTGGTTTTAGGTCTATCCACAAGTTGCTACCATCACTCTAGATTTCTGCATGCACTCCATACATAATCTCACTATGTTTTATTCCTATGCATGACCGTTATTGTAAACAATGGAACTGAACATGTAGAACAAAAGAGACGAGCCTTGCGTGGCAACAAAATTTCATGCAGACATTGCTCCATGGTAGGCGCAAAGGCAGCCCCCCTCCACCCATTTCAGATTGTAATAGAGATGAAGATATTTGTTCTGAGGGGGATTCAGAAGGAGAAGACCACTCCTATTTGCCCCGTGAGGTCTTCGCTCTAACTTGGCATGCTGATGTTGGTTATATCATGCATATGGTGCCTTGCATTGCTTACTTTATACATCAAATATGTCACCTGCTTAGTTTAGACATCCTTTGTGTGAATGCCATCTGTTTAGTTTATTCATTGTTTATGTGAATTATGCAATGCCATCTTGTTTAGCCAGGCATCATATATGTGAATTTTGCAATGCCATCCTGCTTAGCCAGTCATCTTATATGTAAATTATATCAGGCCATCCTTTTTTTGTTACGTGTTACATTTGTCAACAATGTTAATACATTCAACTACTCTTCGTGTGCATCAGCCATTTAACACAACGATGGAAAATTCTGGAGTGAAAACAAGGTCTTCAGAGCAGACTATGCTATCTGACGAAGCACATATCTCACTGGTTACGGATAGCTCCTCAGGAGGATTCAGAGACAGATGACCAATCCTACCCCCCCCCCCCCGAGGTGTATGCTCTAACTTGGCAGGGTTATGTTGCTCATAGCATCCGTATGGTGTCTTGCATTGCTACGTCATTTGATTAGTTTAGACATGCTTTGTGTGAATGCCACCTGTTTAGTGTCTAATTACCATATATGTGAATTATGCATTGCCATCTTGTTGCAAGACATTATATATGTGAATCATGCAATGCTATCTTGTTGCAAAGGCATTATATATGTGAATTATGCAATGCCATGCTGTTTAGCCAATCATCATGTATGTGAATTATATCATGCTATCATTTTTTGTATTATGTGTTCCATTTGTCGACAACGTTTGTATATTCAACTACTCTTCTTGTGCATCAGCCATTTGAAGCGGTGATGGAAGTATCTGGAGTGAAAAAAGGTATTCAGAGCAGACAATGCTGCCTGCTGAAGCAGACATCTTGCTAGTTACAGAGAGCTCCTCAGAGGAGGATTCAGAGACTGATGACTGGTCCTATTTCCCCCCTAAGGTCTATGCTCAAACTTGGCAGGGTTATATTACCCATGTCATGCATGTTGTCTTGCATTGCTTAGTTTTTACATCATAATTTTAATTATATCATGCCATCATGTTTACATAATACATACACATCATCTATCTGAATTATGGCATGACAACCCATTTAATAAAGACATCATATAGTTATATCATCTCATCCTGTTTAGTATTTACAGTCATCATATTTTGAATTATGGCATTCTATCCGTGAATGTATGTGAATTATGGCATGCCAACCTATTTAATAAACACATTATATAGTTATATCATGTGATCCTATTTACATAGTTAACATATTTTGAACTATGCCTTTCCATCTTTTTTAGTTAGCCATCATAATGTGAAATTGTGTCATGCTGCCCTGTTTAGTTAGCCATCATATATGTGAAATTGTGTCATGCTATCCTGTTTGGTTAGACAACATAAATGTGAATTATTTCATGCCCTCTTTTATTCCCCACTATCCATTGCACCTGTCTATCATACAATGTCTGTACTTCTAATTACTTTTCTTGTTTATCAGCCATTTGAATTGGAGAGGGTGATGGCAGTATCTAAGGGAGTAACAACATGGTCTTCAGAAAAGATAGTGCTACCAGTTGATGCAGATAGAACCACGATTGTACTTGCCCAAGAACCAGCTCCACCACACATAACCCAGACTCTCATAGATTGCTACCCAGTTGGACAGAGAACCAGTTACACCCCTTCTAACCCCAACCCCGGTAGATAGTAACCTAGTTCCAGTTGACACGACACGGTCTTCACCACAAAGCACCCAAACACGAGCAATTAGTAAGGGAACTGCAGTGCCCAAATCATGAGGACCACCTCTCCGAATCCCAACTCAACGCTTAAAGGAGAATAAGATTTGTTCTCAGGCCAGGTTTTGTAGCTATGGTTCATACTCCTTTGCTCTTGCATTACTGTATTTACTCATACCAACTATCTTAAAGTTTGAAGGATGGAATTGAAACTCCAATGGCGCAACAGGTATGTTTTAAACCCGTTTCTTTAACTGGTTTGCTGTTGTAACTTGCTCTATGTTGATTTCAGTTTCAATTGAATAAACAGTTATGTTCTCATGTCATACACATTACAAGTGTTGTTATTGCTCTATAGTTTCCCACACTTATATTCTGTCTATTCTGCTTTGTCTTGAATAAATATTATTTGAATTGTGTCTCTATCTTGATTGGCAACAAAAACTAGAATGATATAGACCATAAAGTGACCATGGTACATAGATATATGTTTGTTTCATGCTGTTATCCTGTCCACTTTACTACTAAACTCATTTACCAAAATGAGTTTCATATACAACATGGTAAACTTGTGATGTGTCTGCTTGTTTCTATTTTAGAATGCAGACAAAATATTGGAGAACAGTACCCTGTTATGCAATGGTAAAGGAAGTAATGCAGATAAGGTTCAAGATATGAGACATCCCTGTTGGTCTCCAAGAAAGCTGATAAAAACTATCTTGACGACAGTGAGAGCACCCAAAAGTCCTATCTTGATGTAGTGTTTGAGTTACTGGACACTACTGTTGGCACAGGCTCTTCGACCTCGCTACCTAAATCAGTTCGTCTTCTTGAGTCTCAACTTCAAGTTGAAAGACATCGATCAGATGTGCTGCGACAGGAAGCTGAAGGACTGAGGAAGTCCCTACAGAATTCAGATGCATACTTTCTGGTGCAACAGCAAGCGCTGGAGGATTTAAGTGCCAAACAAGAGAAAGTTATTAAGCTTTCTAAGCATCTTGCCAGCATTATGGGTACCTAGGATATTGTTTCTTGAGATCTTCTGAAGTGGTTTCAGTTCTGGACTTGTTTTGCTGCGGTGTTTATTTGCGCCGGTCGCCAACTTTGACAACCAGTGTATATATATGCTGCTTTGTTCCCTATATTTGCACTGGTGGCGAACTTTGATGCCCAGTGGATGTAATATGCGTAATAGCCGTGATAGCCTAGCGTAAGTTGCTTGCTTATTTATTTCCTTGTTGTCTTTTTTATTTGTTTGCTTGTAGTGAGTGCAGTTCTTTTTCCGTGGTTTGCTAGTGGCCGCAATAACCTATTTTCTAAAACTAGGCCACAATAACCATGGGCTACATATTTACTGTAGTGACACCGGGCCACCTACAGGCCGTAGAAACAATGGGCCTTCTATGGGCCGTAGAAAGAATCAGCCTCCTATGGGGAGTAGAAACAATGGGCCTTCTACAGGCCGTAGAGACAATTGGCCTTCTTCGGGCCGTAGACACAATGGGCCTTCTACGGGCCGTATCATCAATGGGCCTTCTACACGCCGTATGATCGATTGGCAAAACATTCACCAATAACAGACCGCATTATGGCCGTAAACGGGCTAGAGTTGGAATTGTCCTTTCATGGGCCGACCATAACGTGCCGTCGTTAATAGGCCGTATTTGATGACGCTATGAAAACGGCCCAACATATTAACGGGCCACAAACGGGCCGACTGTAACCACGGGCTGAATTTTGCCCACAAGCAGAAAATGACAGTAACAGGCCGTAAGTAACCGAATGCTGGAAATGAGCCCAAGAATAAATGAGCCCTGAGAAGTCCGAAAGATAACATGGGCTGCAAATGGCCCAATGGATTAATGGCCCGTTAATGGGTATAAAGTGATACGCTATTCATTACGGGCCAGTTTCACCATGGGCCGTTAATGGGCCAAGAGTTACAAAGGGCCTCACATGGGACGAAAGACATCATGGGCCATACATGGACCGGAACTTAAAATGGACTGGAATCATATTGGGCGGCCCAGATGACGCTACTGGGCCTAATTCGGATAGGTCGTAACGGGCCCTGGGTTAGCGGGCTATAAATGGGCTATATGCAAACATGCCGTTAACAGGCTTTCCGTGGGCCGGCCCGCCACCTTTTAACCAAGTCAAACGGGTCGGCCTTTTCACAAGAATGGGCCTCTGTTGGGCCGTGCCACGTGTCGACATATCATAGGCGCCTTCGGTTCAATGAGTGGATGACATCTGTCCCAATGGTGAGCCGATCCGTGTTTCCTCCAACCAATGATGATTTTACACATGGAAAATCCCCATTGGTCAGGGCTATTAACGGGTTATGTATCCAAAACCAGACCCGATAGCTTAACAGCGTTCCGTTATGGTGGATGCCACGTGTTGGTCACCCTTGACGAAAGCACTTCTGTGACGCGTGATTTATTGTCATGGAAGTGGACACTTCCGTGATGATAATTTTGGTAATGTCATGGAACACTTCTATGACAGCACAGGTATGACTATCTTGATTCTGTCATAAAATCGCCATGAATGTACATGCATGACAAAAAACGCGACCTACTGTGACAAACACGTATCATCATGGAAGTGTATTTTTTTTGTAGTCTACACTTCCACTACTCATTTTCTGAGAGAGAACCACCTACTCATGTGTTGAGACCAAGACATTCCATTCCAACCACAAGAACCTTGATCTCTAGCCTTCCCCAAGTTGCTTTCCACTCAAATCATCTTTCCACCGTAGCCAAATCTGTGAGAGAGAGTTGTGTGTTGGGGAGACTATCATTTGAAGCACAAGAGCAAGGAGTTCATCATCAACACACCATCTATTACATTTTGGAGAGTGGTGTCTCCTAGATTGGTTAGGTGTCACTTGGGATCCTCCGTCAAGATTGTGGAGTTGAACCAAGGAGTTTGTAAGGGCAAGGAGGTCACCTACTTCATGAAGATCTACCCTAGTGAGGCAAGTCCTTCATGGGTGATGGCCATGGTGGGATAGACAAGGTTGCTTCTTCATGGACCCTTCGTGGGTGGAGCCCTCCATGGACTCGCACAGCCGTTACCCTTCGTGGGTTGAAGTCTCCATCAACATGGATGTATGATAGCACCAACTATCGGAACCACGCCAAAAATCTCCGTGTCTACATTGCGTTTTCTCCCTCAAACTCCTCCCCTTTACCTTCATATGCAATGATTTACATTCCACTATTATACTCTTAGAATTGCATGTGTAGGTTGATTGCTTAACTTGTGTTAAGTTGCTAAAATCTGCCAAGATATAAAATTGGGAAAAGGCTAGATTTTTATTTGATCAAGTAGTCTAATCGCCCCCCTCTAGACATACTTTCAATCCTACAAGTGGTATCAAAGCTTTCGTCTCCATTTGCCTTGATTTCCATAGATTTGGTGATGATAGCCTTGGTTTCACAACCTAGGAGAGTATGGCGTCTAGCGAGGGAAATTACCACCATAGAGGTCCTAACTTTGATGGTACTAACTTTGCTAGTTGGAAGCATAAGATGAAAATGCATATTCTTGGACATAACCCCGCCGTTTGGGCTATTGTGTGTATTGGTTTGCAAGGTGAATTATTCGATGGGAGAGAACCAAATATTGAAGCAACTAAGGAAGAGTTGAAGATGCTGCAATACAACGCTCAAGCTTGCGATATCCTCTTCAACGGATTGTGCCCCGAAGAATTAAAAAAAATCAGCCGTCTTGAGAATGCAAAGGAAATTTGGGATAATTTGATTGATATGCATGAAGGTACCGAGCCTGTCAAGGAATCCAAGTTGGATGTTCTTCAAAGTCAACTTGACAAGTTCAAAATGAAGGATGGTGAAGGTGTTGCTGAAATGTATTCTAGGCTTGCTCTCATCACAACTGATATTGTCGGCTTAGGAAGTGAATAGGTGACTAACACATTCATCATCAAGAAGATCCTAAGAGCCTTGGATGGAAAATATGGTACTGTGTGCACATTGATCCAAATGATGCCCAATTACAAAAATCTCAAGCCAATGGAAGTCATTGGAAGAATTGTTGCTCCTAAGATGTCACTCAAGGATAAAGAAGAGCTGCATAACAACTTTAGTGGTGCATATAAAGCCTCATGTGATGCTCCTCCAACAGCAAGTGAAAAACAAGTCTTCAATGAGGAATTGAGCTTAATGGTGAAGAACTTCAACAAATTCTACAAGAGTAGAATCAAAGAAAGAAGTTCCAAGTCAAGATCCTACCATGAAAAAAGATCTTCTAGTTGTGAGCGGATTTGCTACAATTATGGAAGATCCGAACACTACTCCAATGTTGTACTGCTCCCTACAAAAGAAGAGAAGACTGACCTAAAAGAAGAACTAGAAGAGAAGAAGCACCTCCAAGAGAGAGAAGGAGTAGAGATGATCGTTATGAACGAAAAACCTCTCGTAGAAGCAAGGATTCGGAAAGAAAGGACAAGTCATCAAAGAGCTACACAAAACGAAGACATCAAGCTCATGTTGGTGAATGGGTATCCGGTTCTGACTCCGACCACCACTCCAGGAGAAGTTATCACCCCAACTCCGAATATACTCAAGATGAAGGTGTTGTCGGTCTTGCACTTGTGTCAACCAACTCCTATGACATATTTGAGTCACCAAATGAAGGAATTAGAAGATGCTTCATGGCTAAAGGCCCCAAGGTATCACACCCTGAGTATTTTGATTTCAATAGTGATGAAGATGATTTGCTAGGTGATGATGATTTACTTGTTGACAATGCTAGCGATGAAAACTATGATGAAATTGCTATTAATCATGTTAATCAAGATGAAACGAATGACAATGATAAGAAGGAGATTGAGTGTCTAACTAAACAACTGAACACTCTTAAGTTAGCTCATGAAACTACTTAGAAGATCATCGAGAACGTTTAAAAACTCATGAGAAGCTATGCTTCGAGAAGCTCAACCTAGAGCAAGAACATGGGTTCTTAAAAGCCATCAATGATGATCTTCGGAAGAAAAGTTCTTCTTACATTGCCAAGCGTTTACTCTTGTCTACTTACATGCCACAAGTGAAGTCTAGCCACAAGAGTAAGAAAGATTCTTCTTCTAGTATTAACAATAATCATGCTAAATCCAATATTGTTGCTTCTAGTAGTTCTCTTAATTCCACTAATGATTCTCTTAGCCAAGTCACACTTGAGCAAGAAAATAGCTTATTGAAGGGAATTATAGAGAAAGGTGTTTACGAGAGCCTTGCCGAAAGTAAGCAATTTGAGGAAATTGTACGCAAGCAAGGAAGGCACCGGAAGAATCAAGGTGTTGGTTTTGAACGAAAGTTCAATGCCAATGGAGTTGAGTGGGAAGAAGATCAATACCCCAAGACGAAGTTTGTTCCTCAACAAGAGAAGTATGATCCTACTTCCTTCAAGGGGACACAAGCTCAAGATGATCTTCCACCACAAGACCACAAGCTAAAAGGAAAGGACAAGCTTCAAGAGGAGATTGATGCATTTGAAGATGCTCCAAAGGCCTTGGTCAAGTGGGTTCCCAAGTCTACCTCAAGTTCAACTTCACCAAGTACATTTACAACCCCAAGGATTCCCATCAAGATGGTGTGGATCCCAAAGAAGAAGAACTAGAGAGTTCTTGAGGGTGACTCCGCCAACATACATCACTCATATTCATATTGGCAAGAATAAGTGCAATCAACTTCCACATCTTGCACTAATTCAAAGAGTCACAAACCCTCTTGATAGTAAGACAAGGGACAAGGTAACCTAATGCATCCATGGACATCATCATGTGTGTGAACTTCACTCTATGTCTATGGATATCCTTGTTTGTTCCTTGTGGGACTAACCCATGTAGGTATTGAAAGTGAAACTCACTCCAATGGATAGCTCCAAATGATCTACAATAACATTGAGCATCCACATCTTCAACATCTACATGAAGTCATCATCGACAAAACCCAACGTTAGTTCATCCCTCTAAAAGGGGATATCACATCTAGGGGGAGATTTACTCTAAGAATTGAGCTAAAGTAACTCTAATGGTGTGAACACAACAATGCTTTATATAAAAGTGGTAACCCCACTTGAGCTTAAATGATGAGTATGACCTATGATCAAATGTTCTTATTTGACTCCTAAGTCAATATAGTCATATATATGACCTAGTCATCGCCAATTGCTTGATAGATGCTAGAGTGTTTGTGCATGTTTGCCACATATTTCAGTTGCTATGTTATTGTGTGAGCATGTTGGTTGCATAATTTTCTCCATTCGAGGACATCCATTTGTTGTTTTGATTGTTTGGTCTTTTCTTTTGCCAAATGGATGGATAAGAATGCCTAAGTACTCCCTCTAGCTATCTATGTTTTTCTCTTCTCAAACTCTATTCATGCTACATCACAAAGTTTGATCAAGTCAAATTCGAACCCTCTGGGTGAGGAGCACTTGGAGCCACCGATTTGTCATAGAATTAAACTTCCAAAACCTTTTGATGCATCTCGGTCTGACCGATTCATTCCTTTCGGTCATACCGAGTTCATTAAGTTGATTTAGGTTTCAATCTCGGTGCAACCGATTTGAACACTTCAGTCTCACCAAGTTGTTCCACTCGGTCTCACCGACAGGGTCTGGATATATATACTCACGGGTCGAATTTTTGGGAACTAGTGGACTCGTTGCGCAAATGGCACAGTGACCTGCTGATTTCATGTTAGCGATGAAAAGAAATTCATAGTTTAGTTGATTTTGTTACGGGCAAGCACACATGACAATAATTTTAATCTCTTTTAGATGGGAAAACGGTGGCTTGTTGTCCACAATAGATGTATATACACATTTAAATTTGGTAGCATAGAATTCTATTTGAACAAAATCTTTGTACCAAATCTAATCCCATTTAGTATGAAACAACAATATTTAATTGTCTATAATGAGATATATATATGCACATTCTAAAATCATGCCGCTAAAAATATATGTATCTTTTTTAATCCATGTGCACATTGTAAAAAAATATGTATTAGTTGTTTTAGTTATGAGCATGCACATACATAACAAATTTAATCCCTTCTAATAAAAATAATACAGATTTGTTGTCTGCAATATGATGTACATGCACATTTTACTTTGATAGCATGGAGTCTCATCCAAAACCACATCGAGTTGAAAATATATGTATTTTTCAATAATCTTCTGTTTGAGCAAGTACGCAGAATGTAGACCCTTCTATATATAAAAGAAGTACATATCGTTTTGCCTAAGAACATATGTATACTTAACACCATGTATAAAACCAGTTAAGGAGGCCTTATGCTATTTTAGAAAGAGTAGTGTTTCTATCAACTTCGTTTTTGTATGTTTGAAAAAAGAGAGTATTTATGTGCCACTTAGACGCATGTATATTTGAAAGCAATCATATCACAACCAGTCCGGCCCATGAATCGAGTGATTTATTCATCCCTCGGCACTTATTCATCCCTTCTTCCTCGACAGGTTCATTCGGTCAGAGACAAAACTCCTAATAATACTTCCATCATAGCAATAATTGGGATGGATATCGTCCACTACAATGAAGAACAATAATATTTCTCTATATCAATAATAACATCATTTACAGTACATTTGGTTCCACATATGGGATTATTAATATATCGACTTGTATGGATGGCTTCACTTGTAACAATCCATATGCCTTCTGTTTATTTGCCATCAGATGAATCAATAAAATAGGAGGAACTGGGGGGGGGGGGTATTTCAAACCGAAACAAAGAATTGATCCTAACTACCTGAAGTTAAATAACTTTAAGGCCTCTGAATTATTTTGATGCCACTCCACCAGGAAATTGCAGGCCTTCAAGAACCAAAAGACACCACTTGAGATCTCTTCGGCCTAATAAGCCATGTTTTTGTTTATATCCTTAACCCCAAAAAGGTTTCCTCTTAGCATCTTTGTTGTTCTCCTGATCCTTATTAGGCGTCAGATTGTCCTGAAGAAAAGGCAGTTGATATCATATTATCATTAAATAAATCAAAAGTTAACATGTGGATCATGGGGAACGGCGAGGTGCCATATTGGGGTTCACAACACGAATACAAGACCACTAATTTACAAAAGGAAAAAAATGTTTGAACACCCTTAAGAAAGGCCATGATGACATACTAAGTGTGTCGAAATGAGAAGTTATTTTGTCGTCGAAAGAAAAAAATGACAGAGCACAAACCTTTTTAGATACGTTCAGCTCGGCCCTTAAGAACAGCTGCAACAACTACACAAGCAACAGTTGCTCCTACAGTTTATTTTGTATATCCACTACATGAAAGAAATTCCTGGAGATAAAAGGATATCTTACTGAAAATCATCATACATCAGAGTTATTTACATTATGGGTTAATAATGTTTTGGAGGACCAAAACATGTGTAACATTTTTATAACATATAAAGATAATGCAGGGAGGTACACAATGCATATCTTGCAAAAATTAACGAAGATCAAAGGGATATCAGTTATACCAGCACCGCGCTCCCAAACTTGCATTTTGAGGTGTGAGTGAGACAAGAACCAAACAAATTCTATAGAAAGAAACTTTTTTGATAAGAAAACAAATGCAAGGGCATTGTGCAGAAGGTGGACGTACTTCTGAAAAATATGTAGTACCGATTTGTGAAAATTAAGCCTCCTATTTTTGTTCCTGATTTCTCACAGTATGGTATACCACTACACCAAAGAAAGCAATATCACACGGCAAACCTTATATTTTTTAACCATCACACAGGAGAACCATCTAAAGGAAATAGAGACAGATGCCACGGACCAACCTAAAATGAGTGGTTTCATCATGTGTGATTGCCTGGACCAGGAGAAGGAGATCTTGGGTGATGTAAGCAGGCTTGTATATCCATAAGCAATGAGACACCTCAGTTGGCAAATTTTGAAGGAGATACTACTTTGTATTCTATTTTCTCCTGAGTGTATCTCATAGAAAATGTAGCAGCTAGTGGGAGTACACACGATGAAAGGTTTGCTTCGCCTAGTTCAAAGGTAGCATGATATACCAAAAGCAAGTCATAGCAGTAGTCGAGGATAACTGATTCATATGATTATTCCGCCGCATAAGGTGACAATAGTAGATTATAGAGTAGACCATAGATAAATAGCTTTGTCTGAATGTCTAGCATGTTGTGATGCAAGGATCTGCTAATGAAAATACTATGTTAGTCAGAGTGTGTTTCATGGAGAGTGAGAATATAATTTATGCACAGACCTTCTCAAAGCTTATGGACAGTGAGTGGTCTCAAGGCATAACAGTATATCAAACTTGCCAAATAAACAAACTTGCCAATTATAATTTATGCACTGACCATCCGCAGCCCCGCTCAACTGAAAAAATGGATAGACATTATGTGAACGTTCAGAAAATTCTAAGCTCCAAACTCAGTGCATTTACTGAAATCCGATTTGGAACTCCAAAGACAAAAGCAAATAGAAGTCGATGCAATCTTCAAACCCACCCTCACAAAAAGACATGCATCAATCAAGATAGATAATGAAGTTAAGGATCATTTTTTAGTAGCAGATCCGTAAGAGTGCAACACCATGGCAGATCACAAAATTCTATCACTGCTCCTTGAACTCCTTACTCCTAAGCTTGAGAACACACAAATGCTTCTATAAAAGCTTCAGACCACCAGTAACATCGTAAACCAAGTCATGTT
This sequence comes from Triticum dicoccoides, assembly GCF_002162155.2. Classification (NCBI taxonomy): domain Eukaryota; kingdom Viridiplantae; phylum Streptophyta; class Magnoliopsida; order Poales; family Poaceae; genus Triticum; species Triticum dicoccoides. Next base: position 495,249,614 of record NC_041387.1, read on the forward strand.
GGTATTACTCAAAAGAAATAGTATAAAAATAAAACCAATCTCAGTTAGTCACAAGTACTAAAGATCATGAAAAAACATGATACCTTATGAAGCAAGGGGACAGGGCACAGTTATTGCAGTAAATTTATTAGAATTTCTATGCATGAAAGATATACCTCTTCTAAGTGAAAGTGAGATTTGCGGGTTCCATTCATCTACTCTACATCCATTTGTTAAAGCAAGACCTGGCAAAATCGGCCTTCGCTAACACCGTCCCTGCAATGAAAGGAAACAAGCTCATGGTGTAAACAACTAAGATTTTGATTCAGAAATCAAAGCAAACATAATTTCCATCTTTAACCGATGTATCAGTAAGATGTTGATAGAGAAACAAGCTCCCCGTGTAGATAGATGTAGACAACTAAGTTGTTGATTGATACAGAAATAAGCTCTCAGTGTAGATAGATGTAGACAACTAAGATGCTGATTCAGAAACAACTAAAATGTTGATTTGGAAACCGGTGTAGACAACTAGGATGTTGATTCAGAAACAAATTTTTGGTATAGAAAGATGTAGGTTGCTATGAAAAAGAAAGATGAACCACTAACCTAGCAACCCGACAAGCAAAGAAGGAAGCAAACCTGATGGTAGTGGTCTCTTGCCATCGAGGCCTGTGCGCTCGAACTTGCATTAATATTTCACCTCTGCAAATATACTGGAACATTGCTTCTTTGCTTCTTCATTTTTATGCTATAGAAAGATATTGTGAGGTCAGCAATGTCACCAAGTCTTTCAGGATATTCCGGCTTCTGTTCAACCTATACAATTAAGAAGCAACAGTCATGAGGGCAATATGAGGGCTTGCATATTTATTTCTTCGACATGTTACTAATTGTTTAGTACCAACGAGGGATACAGATTACAGAGAAACCTGTCATGCCGTCGACACCTGATACAGTTTTTCAAAGATCTTCTTAAACTGCATCAGGAAATATGAAGATAATCATGTAAGGATCCACACCATTCCCATTATCATGCTAAAGCGGCAGGAAATGTACTCATTATCTATTTGAAGCCTTGGAGCTATAGTGTCTATCATAAAATGGCGACCATCGGACATGCCATTTAGCCTTTGTTTTCCCTACTAATTCCTTTTCTGAATAGTAAACTATGAGCTATGTGGCAATCACATAAAGAAATATCAAAGCATGCCCTTTTTTGCTTTTGTAGTCTCTCATAAGCTCTCTTAAACCAGACAAGACTTCCCCAATCAAAATGTTTACTCATTCTAACTGTTAAGGCTATTGTCAAATACAAATTTTAGTGACAATATCACTAGGCAAATTACCAGTTCCAACTATAATAATAATTCGTGGAGAAACTTGGGTCAAGGATATCATCAAGCTAAACATGATTTTTTGTCTTACACGAAAGCAAGCAATAATAGAACATTAACAATTTGTTAGATGCATATTGCTATGCTAATAATCGAACTATAATAAAAGGGTGTGCATATATATCTACACCCACTCAGACCACAGAACATAGCACAACTGGCTGATCAAATTATTGCAAGGATACATCACCCTTCGGGATTCCATCTTATCGTATTATAATGGCCTTCACCAAGGTCGTGAAGTGGATTGCATTTTTGGCTGAATATTGTTGCTCTGGCCAGCCTAACCGAGATTCAGTCAAGGAACAGTTGTAGAGAACAAACACATTAAATCAGAAATGTTATGGTTCATGTAAGGACTATGTAAGGATATATCCATAGACCACAACAAATTTATAACCTGAAGAAGACCACTGAACATCATGCACTGGCCCCTCCTTTTTTGCAAATTACTGATAGAGTTAATGACCAGACATTAACAAACAGTCTCGTAAAGAATATCAAAAACTAAGAACTTACTTAGAGGAACAATTCCTTCAAAGGCCCTATCAGTTGTCAAGTAGTGCAACTTGGTTTCGACATAATACTCTGGTTGGTTTTATCCACATCAGGTTCGGAGACAATAAGAAGTCCAGTAGACCCCTTGTTCCAGTGGTACTGAACAGTTAGACAGCGAAAAAAGCTCCTACCTACAAAAAACTTGATTTGTGCATCCTTGTCACAAGAAAAGATCTAAACACTGCAAATGTCAACAACAAGTAAGTCATACATTTGCCTCTGGGGCAAATCTTGCAACATGAAATCCTGGAGCACTTGGTAGCTGCATTGCAGCTATGCGTGGTAATCTTACCTTGTACACAATCCCATTATTAAAATTACTTGTGTCAAAGAAGTGCATCTCGTTAGTCACCATCCATCCGACAAGGACTCATCCATATAAAATTTAACTACTGGCCTGTCAGAATTTAATCAACATGTCATGTACCAGTAAGCTTTATGCATCTCATTACTAATTACGTACTATGGGTAGATGAAATTAGCAGTCTTATGTGTACAGATTACGAATCACCCTAGAAACAAGAGCAAGATGCCATCAAGTGAGGAGGGAAGGTGGGGAAAAGGGCCATGGAGAGAGAGAGATGGTTGGGGACTCACCTGCGCACTTGGTGGCCGTGAAGATGCAAACTATTCGAGCACGGACGCACTGGGGTGCGAGTTCGTGCACCAGCTGCAGTCTCCATCGCTCACCCGTCGAGGCTGCCGTCCGCTGCAGCACCGCATGAGCCGCCCGCACTCGGGTTTTCCCCTGTCGGGTCGCAAGAACGGCGTCGAGAGCGGCTGTCGGTGTCAAAACCGGCCGATCTCGGGTAGGGGGTCCCGATCTGTGTGTCTTAGGCTGATGGTAACAGGAAGTAAGGGACACAATGTTTACCCAGGTTCGGGCCCTCTCGATGGAGGTAAAACCTTACTTCCTGCTTGATTAATATTGAAGATATAAGTAGTACATGAGTAGATCTACCACGAGATCGTAGAGGCTAAACCCTAAGAGCTAGCCTATGATGGTATGATTGTAATTGTAATCGGCCTTCTAAGGACCATCCTCTCCGGTTTATATAGACACCGGAGAGGGCTAGGGTTTACATGAAGTCGGTTACAAGGAAGGAAATACAATATCCTGATCGCCAAGCTTGTCTTCCACGCAAAGGAGAGTCCCATCTGGACACGGGCCGAAGTCTTGAGTCCTATATCTTCACGCTTCAATAGTCCGGACGATGTATATTGTCTGGCTGTCCGGATACCCCCTAATCCAGGACTCCCTCAGTAGCCCTTGAACCAGGCTTTAATGACGATGAGTCCGGCGTGTAGTCTTGTCTTCGGCATTGCAAGGCGGGTTCCTTCTACGAATACTCCAAGGTTATTGTCGAACACGTAGATCGTGTCTGGATCTGCAAAATGATCTTCACACACCATTGTAGGGAACATAGCACGAATCCGTTCTGCTGGCAATCTTCGTATATCGTGCTCTTGCATCGTGGCCTGGTCCAACACGAACCGGCGTTTCCTTCCCCACCACGACCCGCGTTGCGAGGCGGTTTTATTAGCACGTCCAGCCAAAGCAGAGATGATGACCCCACGGCGACCGTGAGCCCACCACGAACCGGCGTTTCCTGCCCCACCATGATCTCTCATCAATATGGGCGTGCGTGACCCCATGGCGACCATTGGTATGACTCTGCGTATTTTAGATAAGTCCCAAGCAGTCACGCTGAGGACTCTTGATATTCATCTTCTTTATAAAGGGGTTAATGCCTACACCTCTTTTCCACCTCTCCTTCTCCTTTTTGCACCTCGAGCTCCAGCACTCAAAACCTAAGCTCCAACACCCCAGATCCTCCAGTATGTCCGGATCTGATGCAAAAGGCCGGTGGGTGGCCTCCTCGATCCAAGAGGAGGATATCGCTAAGCTTAGGGAGGTCGGATACTTGACCGCCGATATTCAGCACAGGCTCCCTGCTCTAGGGCAGGTTATCCCCACGCCGGAGCCCAATGAGAGTGTCGTGTTTGTCCCTCACTTCCTCCGAGGCCTAGGCCTCACCCTCAATCCCTTTGTGAGGGGGCTCATGTTCTACTATGGCTTGGGTTTCCATGATCTGGCTCCAGACGCCGTCCTTCATATCTCGTTGTTCATTATTGTGCGCGAGGCTTTTCTCCACGTCAACCCGCACTTCGGCTTATGGCTCAAGACCTTCAATGTGAATCCTAATATGATCGAGGGGAGACATGCGGAGTGCGAATGTGCCATAATAAGCAAGAACGTCGATGCCCCATGGCCAGAGGGCTCTTTTTCGGAAGTATCCAACGTATGGCAAAGGAGGTGGTTTTATGTTACAGCTCCCAGAGGCACAAAGTGGGTAGCCACCCCCGAGTTCCGCTTGGGTCCTCCGTCCCAGTTAGCGTCTTGGACTGACGTAGGACAGAATTATGGGCCTGCTGGTGATGTACCAGAACTAAATAATCGCATCCGGGAGCTTATTGAGAGGGACATAAATCTTGTCAACATAATGCAAGTGATGCTAATCCGACGGATGTTGCCGTGCAAATGTCGGCCTCTCCGGATGTGGGAATTTAATCCGGAGGGTCCGCAGACTATTATGCACTTCTTCAGCCTGAAGCTCGAAGGAATGTGTAAATTATTCTTTAGACCACAAGTAAAGTGTTCGGACACCACCGAGGATGCAGGCCTAAGCTGCTATCGCCTATATGCCCAAGTAAGTAACCTTAAAGCCGGACACTTCATTTATATTTATCATAACTATTATTCTGAAAATCCCTCCGTGGCCAGGAATGGCTCAACAAGGCGGAGAGAATCAGGTGTCTGGCGCCACTTCTTGAAGGCTCGCCTGGTCCAACCATTGCAAAGATGCTTGGCCGGGCGCTCAGCAAAATCCCCTCAGGGAAAGGCGAAGGAAAGGGCAGTGAAGCCGCACTACGCATCCAGACCGGAGGAATTGCTACCTCTACAATGGAGGATAGCCGAGAATGGGAGGTTAAATGTAACGCCCCAGATCCGATGCGCCAGGTGTCTGCCAGTTATTCGGTGTCGTTGCCATGTCATTTGCTTGTGTGTTGCTTTTGCCTTGTCATCATCTGCATTACATATCATGTCATCATGTGCATTTCATTTTGCATACATGTTCGTCTCATGCATCCGAGCTTTTTTCCCGTTGTCCGTTTTGCAATCCGGCGCTCCTATGCCCTCCTGCGTTCCCCTTTTGTCTCTCGTTGTGTGCGGGTGTTAAACTTTTTCGGAATGGACCGAGTCTTGCCAAGCGGCCTTGGTATAGCACCGGTAGACCGTCTGTCAAGTTTCGTGCCATTTGGAGGTCGTTTGGTACTCCAACGGTTAACCGGGTAACCGTAAAGCCCCTCTCTCCTTGCAGCCCAACACCTCTTCCAAATTGTCCCAAAACCCACCTAACTCCCCTCCATGCTCTCGGTCGTTTGATCACGATCGTGTGGGCGAAAACCGCTCCTCATTTGGACTCTCCTAGCTCCCTCTATCTATAAATATATGCCTCTCCCCGAAATTCACGGTTGATCCCCCGAAACCCTAGCCATTTTTCGTCCTCGAGCCGCCGGACACCTCCGCGTCGCACCGAACATGTCCGCGCCGCCCGCCGCAGCCAATCCGAGCCTGCCACATCACACCCGCCGCCGCTCCCAGCCAACGCGCACCGCCACGTGGCCCTGGCCACCGCGCATCGTCGCCGGCCCGCTC
>NC_041387.1:495255669-495281020 GCF_002162155.2 Triticum dicoccoides
GCCGTGCCCCGGCTCCGCCCGCCGCGCCCCTCGCCCCCGCTGGCCGGATCCGGTCGGGCCGGACCGGATCCGCCCCTCCCGAGCATCTCCGGCCGCCTTCCCGGCCACCTCCGGCCCCGTCTCCGGCGAGTCGTCTCCTGCCTCAAAGTCCGTGCAAACGAGGTTGACCCCGAAAATCCCTAAGTCCCAGATTTTCGTAATTTTTATGCCATGTTCATGCCATCAGAACTCTGCATCCGTAGCTCCGTTTCGTGCGTGTAATATGTCAAATTGTTCGTCTCGAAGAGTACATCGTTTCATTCCATTGCATCATATTCATTTGAGGTCATCTAGATGCCCGAATCATCATTGTAAGAGTGCTTCATTATGTTTTCTGCTGTCTGTTATCAGAACGAGCTCTTTTGTCATTTTTGCCATGATTGATGTGTGCATCCTATGAGGTTGATGTCTAAATGTGTTTTGAACTATGCTATGTCTTATTTACAGAGGTGCTTACCATGTATTTTTGTGATCAATGTGGTGACTAGCACAAGCATGCAAACTAGGCATCGTGATGTTGCTGATTTTAGTTCCTGTTCTGCTGTAATTTTGATGCCATGTAAACTTGATGCTACAGAGAGATCCATGCATATTTTGAGATACTTCAGTAAGGGTGTTTTGAATATGTGGTTATTGTCTATCAATTCATGCCCTTGGTTGCAATTATGGAGTAGTCTAGCCTGTCATTTTCGTGCTCTACTTTTGCTTCAAAATGTTTCCTGGCAGTTTGTTTACGTGTTATTCAATTTGGCCAAGCTTGCTATAGTTGATCCTTGCATGCTATGGACTTGTTATTGACTTGGTTCGTTCCACAAACATGTCTTCTTGATGATGCTATGCTTATCTTGTCATGCAATGACTTGTAGTGAGTGAATCGAGCTTGTTAAGTAGTGTACATGATGTTGCTGTTTTGCTAGGCTGAATCTGTTATTTCGTGATGCCATATAAACATGTTGCTACTAATCATTCTATGCATAATCTGGAGATGTTCTATAAACATGTTTTGATCTAAATATCATTCTCTATTCATCCATGCCCCTGGTTGCATTTATAGGTTGTTGTAGCTTGTTCATATCTTGCTCCAAAGTTGCTTGAAATGTTATTGTCAGCCTGTTTACATTAAGTTCACTTGTTCCCATGTGTTTTGCTAGTGTTTCATGCACCCTATGACCTTGCTATTGCCATGCTTGGCTTCACAAATATGCCTTCTTACTGTTGGTTGCCTTGCCATGCCATGTAATGATCTGTAGTGAGTTGCACAAGCTCATCTACATGCCTTCATAATTATGTTCCTGCCATGTTTGAATCTGTTTAATAACTTGCTATGTTTACGTGGGTGCCATCATATTTTCTGGTCCTTTTGGCTTATGGTCAGTAAGGGACTTTTGATCTATGCTTTGAGTAGATTCATGCCATGCCTTTTTTTGCCATTATAAGTTCCTGTAACATATTGTTTGATAGCTCTAAACATTGCATCGTGGTGTTATTTTCTGCAAAGTCTGAAATTGTTATAACTTGCAATCTTACCATGTGTGTTTGAGCATGTTCTAGTGATTTCTGGAGATAGCTCAGTGTTCATGTTTTGTTGTGCTTTACCTGTACATCATGCCCATGTCTTTTGTTTTCATGTTGGGGTGCTGTAGCATGTTGTTTTGGTGCTTGTAATATGCCTAGTTGCTGTTTTGGATAGCTTGTCCTTTAAACTTGTTTCATGTGTGTGTTGAACCGTTGCTCCGTTTTGAGTGCGCTCTATATGAAACTTGCTTAGAATTGCATGTATTTTCATATTATCATGTTGCATCCTTGTTTTGAGGTGTTTGCTTGATGTTTGGGTGCATTTTGCATCAATGCCATGTTTAACTTGTTTTGCTCATATCTTCTAAGCCGTAGCTCCAAATCTAATGAACTTTATATGTAACTTGACTAGAATCTCATGTAGATCATCTTGGTGCATCTTAACTTGATGTTTAACTACTTGAACTTAAGGTTTATTCAGATCTGGACCAATTTCAAAATATGCATATGAGGACTTACCGGAATTGTTATATGTAGTTCCCGGCCTCATTTAAACTTGCTTTCATGTGTTGCTCTTGTTTGCATCATCTCTTGCCATGAGTAGCTTCATGTAGCCTTGTCATGCATCATGCTTGTTGTGCATCATGCCTTGTTCTTGTGTGGTGTGTTTACTATGTTGTGTGCTTCTTTTCGATAGTTCCTGTTTCGTTGCGATCGTGAGGACTCGTTCGTCTACGCTTGGTTCGGCTTCATCCGTTCGTCTTCTTCATGGACTCGTTCTTCTTCCTTGCGGGATTTCAGGCAAGATGACCGCTACCCTGGATCTCATTACTATCATTGCCATGCTAGTTTCTTCGTTCTTTCGCTATGCTGCGTTACCTATTACCTGTGTATCAAGCCATCCCAAATTGCCATGAACCTCTAACCTTTGACACATTTCCTATGCAAACCATTGATTTGCTATGTTACCGCTTTTGCTCAGCCCCTCTTATAGCGTTGCTAGTTGCAGGTGAAGTTGAAGATTTCTCCATGGTGGACAGGTTTATGTTGGGATATCACAATATCTCTTATTTAATTAATGCATCTATATACTTGGTAAAGGGTGGAAGACTCGGCCTTTTGCCTGGTGTTCTGTTCCACTCTTGCCGCCCTAGTTTCCGTCATACCGGTGTTATGTTCCCGGATTTTGCGTTCCTTACGCGGTCGGGTGATTTATGGGACCCCCTTGACAGTTCGCTTTGAATAAAATTCCTCCAGCAAGGCCCAACCTTGGTTTTACCATTTGCCTCACCACCACCTACCCCTTTCCCTTGGGTCGGCCAACCTGAGGGTCATCTTTATTTTAGCCCCCCCGGGCCAGTGCTTGTCTAAGTGTTGGTCCAAACCGAGTAGACTGCGGGGCCACCTCGGGGCAACTCGAGGGCTGGTTTTACTCGTAGGATGTCTCATCCGGTGTTGCCCTGAGAACGAGATATGTGCAGCTCCTATCGGGATTGTCGGCGCATCGGGCGGTCTTGCTGGTCTTGTTTTACCATTGTCGAAAGGTCTTGTAAACCGGGATTCCGAGTCTGATCGGGTCTTCCTGGGAGAAGGTCTATTCCTTTGTTGATCGCGAGAGCTTGTCATGGGCTAAGTTGGGACACCCCTGCAGGGTATAATCTTTCGAAAGCCGTGCCTGCGGTTATAGGCAGATGGGAATTTGTTAATGTCCGGTTGTAGATAATTTGACACCAGATGCGAATTAAAACGCATCAACCGCGTGTGTAGCCGTGATGGTCTGTTTTCGGCGGAGTTCGGGAAGTGAACATGGTTTCTGTGTTATGTTTGACGTAAGTAGGAGTTCAGGATCACTTCTTGATCATTACTAGTTGACGACCGTTCCTTTTGCTCTCTTCTCGCTCTTATTTGCGTATGTTAGCCACCATATATGCTTAGTCGCTGCTGCAGCCTCACCACTTTACCCCTTCCTTTCCCTTTAAAGCTTTGCTAGTCTTGATACCCATGGTAATGGGACTGCTGAGTCCTCGTGGCTCACAGATTACTACAACGACAGTGCAGGTACAGGTTATTCGATGACCATGACGCGAGAGCGATGCTTGTTTTGCGTTGAGTTCTTCTTCTGCTTCTTCGATCAGGGGATAGGTTCCAGGTCGGCAGCCTGGGCTAGCAGGGTGGATGTCGTTTGAGTTTCTGTTTGTGATTCATCTGTAGTCGGATGATGCTCTGATGTATTCTGATGTTGTATTCCTGTGGCATTGTATGCCTCTTGTATGTATCCCCATATATTATGTAATGTTGATGTAATGATATCCACCTTGCAAAAGCGTTTCAATATGCGGGTCTATCCTTGGTGGGACATTCGAGTTCCTTTTGGATAGGGTCGCATATTGGGCGTGACATTAAAGCTTCCTCCCCACGTGAGAAGAAGAGGGCAGCCTCCGAAGACTTGGAGGCGGAGACGCCCAAGCAAGGGAAGAAGGTATCCCCAGGGGGCTCTGCCGCGACGGGCACCCTCACCGCATCCTGCCCACCAATGGGCCAGCCCTCCGCCGAGCCGTAAGTTATTCATTAATTTGAAGGTGTGGTGTTACTCCAAGATCCATAACCGGGACTTCGTCTTTTGTAGTCCGGCGAGCAGCTCTTCTCAACAGAGTTCGTCTTCAAGGAACCTTCGACCGGAGATGATGGAGAGTGAGACTCCACCAACCTCTCCGCCTCATGAAGCGGGCGACACAGAGGTCTCGTCACGGAGGAATCCGGATCTACCAAAGCCGGAAGCGAACACGTCAGTCACCCTGAGCCCGGAGCGTTTGGCTCCCACGAGGGGCGATGAGAAGGATCCGACACAGTTCGATGTCTGGCCGGATGTACTGACGGGCCTCCTAGATCGGGCCACGCTCTCGGAGGAGCACCGCTCTTTAATGAGCATGGTGCTCTCAAAGATTTCATCCGCTACCAGTGGTTTGAATGAGGCATTTACAAGCCTGCTCAAAGGCTTTGAGGTATGTAGTGAACAATGCACTATTTTTTTGGTTATGGAGCACGTGCTAGGTGTGCTCCCTATGGATAGTAGCCCCTGAGACTCTGGTTGCCCGCCATAGGTGGCAAACGGGGGATCATATAGTAATTGTTGCGCTGTATATGTGCGCAGGCATGCAAGGATCCAACAACCGATCAGTCTGTTGAAGTTGCCGAACTGAGAAGGCAGATCGGATCTATTGATGCCGATATCACGTTGGTGAACAAACGGCTAGAAGAATCCCAGGGCATGTACTCTGCTTCCCTTATTATATTGTATAGGAAAATGTGAGAATGACATAATGTTAATGCCCTGTGTATGCACTGCAGATGGTGCTGCTGCCGTGGAGGCCCTAAGGGCCGAGCTTGCTCAAGCCAAGGAACAAGCTCGGGCTAGCAATGCGGCTTCCCTAAAGGCGGCCGAAGAGTTGAGAGCCGAATAGGCTTCTCATCGCCGAAGCGAGGAAAAGGTAGCTGAAATGGCTGAAGAGTTGAAAAATGCCGCCGACCGGTATGTGCTCCTTGAAAAGGAAAATAAGGCTAGTTCGGCCGAGCTGGACATGGCACTTAATGCCGCCAAGGAGATGCAGACCGAGATCCGGGGTATGTGGGAGGAGCTCCAACAGGCCGACAAAATCGTGGCTGGGGGCTCCTACCTATTACGGACGAAGTTTTTGGATCCAAAGTATGCTCCCCTAGCTGGGCGTTGGAGTCCTGCAGACGCATATGCGGACTTGTCGAATAGTATAGCTGACGCTGCCAAGTTCTTCGAGGATCAAGGTGAGAAGGAAGTGGAGAAGCTTTTCTGGTTGCAATTCAATGCTCCCACTCACCCGTTACCGTTGAATGAGAAGGTGGCAGCTGTGGCGGAGCTTCATAGGCTGTCCGGGCTTGCAATGCGGTCGGTAATAGACCATCTTTGGCCGAAGGGGCCCAAGCCAGACAGTTATTTTGGTTTGGTGCAACAATTCCTTGGGGCTGTGACTCGGATCGACGCCATGAGGAGGTCGGCGTGCATAGAAGGTGCACGGATGGCTCCTACCCATGTAAAATCCTATTGGACGGATATGGAGGCCACCATTATAGCGACCCGTGATCCGGCGGGAGGCCAATATCCGGCCGAGCACTACTTGGCGCAGGTCACAGAAGGTGCTTGCCTAATAGAGGCACAGTGCTCGAAGAATATTTTGTTCGAGGGATAAGTCGAGTCATTGTAAAAACAATGTTTATTTTAATTATGAGGCTATATTTATATTTTTTGCCTGAAAATATGATTGTGTCCCCTGTACGGCCATTCTTATATGTATAAGTAGTCCGAAAGATAGCAGTCGTTGGCTTCAGCCCCCACGCATACAATGCGGGGGTGTTCGTGAAGAATATGCTTAATCGCACTTGATCCAACGTCTTGGTCCATTAAGGAGGTGATCGCACGTTGAACTAGGTAACTGGACTATATAGATGTAATACTTTCGCTTAGCCATGGGAGTATAATAGTGGGGCTACTATGTAGCCCCTGGTACCTTCGCGTGCATCCGAATACGGGCGCGTGTGTACATGGCCGGAAAACAGCCCTTCGTTAATGTGGAGGAATCCTAGAGATTCTGGTGGGTCTTCGAGTGGTTGAACAGTCTCTCGTTGTATCATGACGGTCAGTTTTCGGCTTTCTCTACTGAGGCGCTCATCCAGAATAACCAGGGCACAATCGCAATAGTCCTCCTTTAGCCTGCCTTAGCCGATAATAACGGAACGTAAGGCGGCAAACCCAGGATCCAGGCAAACCCAACATTTGACCAAAGACATGATTCGGAGCTGATGCATATAAGGCCAAACTCGTGACGCCGAACACTCCCGAAGGTGTTCGGACTTTATAACAGAAGATGGGCTCAAGAATGCCCATTCAATATGAACCCTGTGTTTTCAGGTACGTGCGGTAATCTGTCATGGCGAAATGCCGATAACGACAGTATCCTCTGTGGGTATGGAACCCATGGGATGGTTTGAGCAACAAGAGGCAATAGAAAAGGTTTACACAGGGGCTTAATCTAAAAATAAACCTGTTGTACGGAGCCCTGCTGCACGTCTGCGCCTTTGTCTCCGTTGTGCTGTATCCTGAAAGGGTATCGCGCGAGCGTTGTCTGTGGAAAAAAAGGAAAACTCATAAGAGAGTACAACGTAAGTATGCGATTGATAGTAAAAGTGTAAGATGATGGCCTGCCAATAAGGTTGAGCCAAGTGTAGGGCTGTATTAAATATTTATAGGCCCTGGTTTCTGCTATGGGATTACATGTACGGTGTCCGGTTGAATTTTATCCGGGCTACCGGACTCGTCTAACCGTGTCTGTGGTTTTAATGACCAGTCATGTTTTATGATATTAGAGGCCGCTTATAGTCCATCTGCCAGGGCCATCGCGTGTTCCTCTGCGCGTGAAGAGCGCTCTGTGATTCCGCTAACGGTGACGACGCCGCGTGGACCGGGCATCTTGAGTGTAAGGTAGCCATAATGTGGCAATGCGTTGAAGTGGGCGAAGGCCGTTCTTCCAAGCAAGGCGTGATAGCCGCTTTGGAAGGGGGCGATGGTGAATAGTAGTTCTTCGCTTCTGGAGTTGCCTGGGGAGCCGAATGTTACTTCCAGCACGACAGAGCCCCTGCCGCAGGCTTCAACGCCTAGTATCACCCCTTCAAAGGTGGTGTTGCTTTGGCTAATTCTGGATGGGTGTATCCCCATTCTGCGAGCAGTGTCCTCGTATATTAAATTGAGACTACTGCCGCCGTCCATGAGGACACGGGTGAGACGGTATCCGTCGATTATTGGGTCAAGCACCAAGGCCTGTGATCCTCGGCGCCGAATACTAGGTCGGCCGTCCATGTGATCAAAAGTGATCGGACGAGACATCCAGTAGTCAGATGTGGGTACGATGGGCTCCACATCATGCGCGTCTTCGAGCGCGCGTTCTTGCCTTCTCGTGAATGTGTGAGTCGCGTGGATCATGTTTACTGTTTTAACCTCTGGCGGGAATTTTTTTCTGTCCCCAGTGTTCGGCTGGCGAGGTTCGTCCGTGTCTTCACTTGGTGTCTCCCTCCCTTTGTGTTCGGCATTTAGTTTACCAGCCTACTTGAAGACCCAACACTCTCTATGGGTGTGGTTCGCAGGTTTCTCCGAGGTACCATGAATTTGGCATAGTCTGTCCATGACTCTGTTCAGACCGGACGGTCCCTCTTTACTACCTTTAAATGGCTTCTTTTGCTGAGAGCCCCTGAATCCGACATTAACCATTGTGTTATCCAGGGTCCCTTCCTTGCTTTGGCGTTTGTGTTTATTACGCCGTGGCTTCCCGTTGCCATCCCTTATTTCAGACGTGCTGGGGTCGTTGGTGCCTTTACGGGCTAGCCAGCTATCTTCACCTGTGCAAAAGCGGGTCATAAGGCTTGTTAAGGCTGACATTGTCCTTGGCTTTTCTTGGCGGAGGTGTCTGGCGAGCCATTCGTCGCAGATGATGTGTTTTAATGCTGCTAAGGCTTCGGCATCTGGACAATCGACAATTTGATTCTTCTTAGTGAGGAATCTGTTCCAAAGCTTGCGGGCGGACTCTCCGGGTTGTTGGATTATGTGACTTAGATAGTCTGCATCCGGAGGCCGAACATAAGTCCCTTGAAAATTGGCCCTGAAAGCATCTTCTAGTTCCTCCCAACTCCGAATTGAGTTTTCGGGGAGGCTTTTCAACCAGTGTCGAGCTGGTCCCTTCAGCTTGAGGGGAACGTATTTGATGGCGTGGAGATCATCCCCACGAGCCATGTGAATATGCAGGATAAAATCCTCGATCCAGACCCCTGGGTCTGTCGTTCCGTCATATGCCTCTATGTTCACAGGTTTGAAACCTTATGGGAATTCATGGTCCAATACTTCTTCGGTGAAGCACAGGGGGTAAGCAGCCCCTCTGTATCTGGACGCGCCGTGGCATATAATCGGCCGTTGTTGTGTCCGGAGTTTATTCCGAACTGGTATTTGGCTTGTATTAGCGTTTGGGTGACCATAGTCCCTCGCCGGGGTGTGTCCTTTAGATCCGTAGATGGACCTGGCTGCACCGGCGTTCTTATCCAGCTTCTCATGTAGATCGTGAGCGGCCTCAGTAGCCGTTCTGTTGTGGTTGTGGAGCGGTACGTCTGGTCTCCTGGTCATATTATTCTTTGGTGGAATGGCCTCGTCGTCCAATTTTGGCAGTAGCTTGCGCTTTGGATAGCTTTTGGTATGGCGATCGTCGCCATATCTTTCTTCAGTGTCTAGCACTTTATTCCATCTACGACTGAGCTTTTCCTGTGCGGCTTTGAGCTGTTGCTTTTGCTTCTTTAGACTTCTTGCTGTGGCCATAAGCTTTCGGTGGAGGTTGTCTCGTTCCACTTGTTCATCCGGAATGATGAATGCATCGTCATCCGGACTGTGTTCCTTTTCTGGGGCGGTTTCATGAGCTCGCCCCTCCTGATCATTTTGATCGGGCGTTTGCTCCGAACTCGGTTTGGCGTGACCTGGATCATCCTGCTCCATCGCTGGGTCCATGTGGTCGTTACTGCCATTTGGACTTACTGGTATGTCAATCCTTTTTGCGCTCTTGTCGCTATTTTTACTGTTGCTGGACTTTGAGCGGCGTCTGCGCCGCCGTTTTGGCTTTTGTCTGGGTGTTTTATCTTCTGGATTATCGCTGTCGTCCTTCTTGGGCGTATCCACCATGTATATATCATGTGACAAGGTAGTAGTCTCGCGCCCTAGAGATTCTGGAGCTTCTCCTGCATCGGCGTCCATACCGTCGATGTCTTTGGAGCCGAGGTCAAGAACATCGGTTAAATCATCGATCGTGGCGATGAAGTGGGTGGTGGGTGGGCAGCGAATTCCTTTGCCGCCTGCTTCCCACTCAGGCCGGACATAGTTTGGCCCAGAACCTCTTGACAAAGAGAGAGACTTTAAGGAGTTCAGCATGTCGCCAAAGGGCGAGTGCTGGAAGATGTCCGCAGCGGTAAACTCCATTACCGGAGCCCAGCCTGGCTCGGCTGGCTCGAGGGTGTGCGGACCGGAACCAACAACCGGATATGAGTCCGGGGGCCCGGGGTTACAGGCCTCCACAGAGGTGAGACCTGTGTTCGGCTCCACCGCCGGTGAGCGTGCGGCCTACGGGGCGGGGTCTACCCCTCCGTCCTTGGGTAACGCAACCTGTTCCGGATTTAGATCCGGGGCTATTACAGGGATGATGTTCCGAGCATTGTTCGACAGCAGGTCTAGGCCGTGCCCGTCGTGACTGTCCGGCGCTCTTGGCGCAGGGCCGAATCCGTCGAAGATCAAGTCTCCGTGAAGATCCACCGTGTAGTTCAGGTTTCTGAACCTGATCTCGTGGCCAGGGGCATAGCTGTTGATCTTCTCTAGATGGCCAAGCGAATTGGCCCGCAGTGCGAAGACGCCGAACATAAAGATCTGTCCGGGGAGAAAAGCCTCGCCCTGGACCGTGTTGTTGACGATTGAAGATGCCATCAAGCCTCGAAGCGACGACACAGAGGAACTCTCAATGAAAGCACCAATGTCGGTGTCAAAACCGGCAGATCTTGGGTAGGGGTTCCCGATCTGTGCGTCTTAGGCTGATGGTAATAGGAAGCAAGGGACACAATGTTTACCCAGGTTCGGGCCCTCTCGATGGAGGTAAAACCCTACTTCCTTCTTGATTAATATTGAAGATATGAGTAGTACAAGAGTAGATCTACCACAAGATTGTAGAGGCTAAACCCTAAGAGCTAGCCTATGATGGTATGATTGTAATTGTGATCGGCCTTCTAAGGACCATCCTCTCCGGTTTATATAGACACCGGAGAGGGCTAGGGTTTACATGAAGTCGGTTACAAGGAAGGAAATACAATATCCGGATCGCCAAGCTTGTCTTCCACGCAAAGGAGAGTCCCATCTGGACACGGGCCGAAGTCTTGAGTCTTGTATCTTCACGCTTCAATAGTCTGGACGATGTATATAGTCCGGCTGTCCGGATAGCCCCTAATCTAGGACTCCCTCAGCGGCCGCCATAGCAAGCCGATGAGGCCGACATCGAGGACCTAGTGAGGTCGGACACAAGGGCGTGGGAAGAGCTCCGCGACACCATGGCAGGGGCCGACAGCGATGGCACATGAGACGACAGGACGAGCGCACAGTCCTACCGTGGATGGTGTGGCGACAAGGGAGGAGGGAGGGAGTGCGGTGGCTGACAAGGGAAGGAGGAGGATGGAGGGTGTGGCGGTTGTGGATTGGGGGGCTAGGGTTCACGCCCAATGCACTGTCTCACGCGCGGCACACGAGGAGATGATGGGAAAGTCCTTCTGCACATTGGCATGGCTGACCCAGCCAAGGAATGCGTGAGATGAGCCCACTCGTCATTGGCATATGAAAATGACCGCGAGGTAAAATCAGATTTGACTGTAAGTGAAGATCCCACGGTTTAGATGCGCTAGTAGACAGATCGGATGGCCATCGAAGGCCCAATCTGGGGGAGCGTTGGTTGGCTAAGTTGCCCAACCTTCTTATTGGTTTAAATTTCTCCAAAAACCCTTCGCTCGCGTTATCCAGCTCTGCCGCCTCCATGTCTTCGGATAGTCGCCTCCGTCCCCAGCGTCCTCCTGTTGCTGGTCTCCGCCGCCATCAACGGGATCTCCTCCGCCGTTGTCGCCGTAGCGAACTCACCGCCAAGTTGGGGTATGAGTTCGATCCTTTGTGCTTTCTCGCTCCGATTCTTAGCACAAAGATTCTTGCCACGAATGAAACTATTCTATCCAGCAAAAACTCCCTTTAGATTAGTTTTGATTTGAAAATTTAGGGTTAGGTTTCCGCCGATTTCATCTCGGACCGATCGAGTTGTAGAAACTGGTCCCACTAGTTTGGCCTAGGACATTGCATTGTGATTTTTGGTCTGATTGAAACTCGCAAATCTGTGTGACCGAGTTCAGAACTTTGTGAAACCCTAGCAATACTGGTGTCACGGAACTGTGCCTCGGTCTGACCGAGTTCACTAGTTTAGACACTGAATGTTGCTTCAGTGTCACCGAGTTTAGCAAATCGGTAGCTCCGAAATGACTTCAGTAGAAAACTAAAACTAAGTTTTTGGCTCATTTGTTTTGCAAAATCTCTGCACTTTGTGGTGCTCATCCAATCTATCTCATCTATATCTATTCACAGGGTCAGCTTTTAGCTTGCATGATGTCTGACAACAGTGACAGCCAGAATATGTCAGAGGAACAGGTTCAGATGAGTGAGGGCACTAGTCCCTCTGAGAACAGTGAAGATGATGGGAGCAGAAGCACTCCCAGCAACCTGCCAAAAGCTGCAACTAGGCAGAGGAAGAAAAAGACTTTAGATTCTGAGGATGAGGATTTTGTGATTGATGAGGAAGTCTCTTCCAAGAGGAAAGGAGACAAGAAGGAAACTGGCACTATTGCAAATCTCAAGCCAGGATCGAAGACAAAAGCTCCAGCAAGAAGGATTCCCATGTCCAAAGCCAGAGCATCAAGCTAAGAAACCATGGTGTTCACTCTTGAACCCAAAGAGGCTGGTGAGGGCAAGAATAGGAAGGATAGGGTCAAGAAAACAATGGCCAAAGTCATTGGGAGATCTTCAATGATCAAAGACCCAGTTGGAGATGAAGAGCAAGAGGCACCTCCTGCCAAGACTCAGAAATTGATGGGGGATGCAATCGGGTTAGGGGTCGCTCCTTCAAAGTCCAAATCTGCCCCCAAGGCTACTTCTCAAGCCCCAAAGAGATCCACCAGAAACATATCAGTGGCTGAAAAAACAAGGCCCAGTGCCTAAAATGGAAGAAGAAGATGAGCAAGTGCTCAGAAAGTTGAAGCCCAAGATTCCTGATCACGATGACACTCACCCTGTTGCTGAAAACATGAAGCTCGGGAAGGATGCAGGTCTCAGGCTATGGAGGAAGAATGACCCATATGCCATTAGAAGGATAACAGTTGTTGACTACAGGTTTGACACAAAGTAACAACAAGACTTCTATGGACTGTGCTGCTTGACAAGAAGCCAATAGTCAGTGACATGAGATGGGTCGACTGGGAGTACATTGATAGCAATCACGATCACTTCCCAGGAGTCCATGCGAGCTTTAGATTAATAGGGGTTGATGCATTTGTTGGCCAGAAGTTAACAAAATGGAATGATGAGTTGATCATGCAGTTCTACTCCACAACACACTTTTACCCTGATGGCAAAATTGTGTGGATGACAGAGGGTACCAGGTACCAATCAACTATGGCTGAGTGGGCAAAGCTGATAAATGCCCCAGAAGAGCTTGAGGATGATACCAACGTATATGCTAAGCCAAGGAAGGAACATGACTCCATGGCACATATGTACAAGGAAATCCCAGCTGCTGCCTTGGACACCCACAACTTTGGGTCTGTTTATTATCTACTGTCAGGTTTACCAACCATCAACACTATTCTCAAACACACCTCGCTGCCCAAGCCTGGAGATGACAGGATGATCAGAGGGCACTCAATAAATCTGCTGCATATGTTTGATGTGCCTGAAAGGTTCAAGGTGAGGACACTGATTGTTGAGACAATCAAGAGGACTGCTGCATATCAGAAGAGATCATGTGGCTATGCTCCACGAATTTAGATGCTCATCAACTCCAAGATGGGCAAGAGCATGTATCTTCTACACAAGGAACATCTTCCCCTGCTGCCAGAGAAGCAACCTTGTCTATCCCACTATGGCCGTCGCCCACGAAGGACTTGCCTCACTAGGGGTAGATCTTCACGAAGTAGGCGATCTCCTTGCCCATACAAACTCCTTGGTTCAACTCCACAATCTTGTCGGAGGCTCCCAAGTGACACCTAGCCAATCTAGGAGACACCACTCTCCAAGAAGAAACAAATGGTGTGTTGATGATGAACTCCTTGCTCTTGTGCTTCAAATGATAGTCTCCCCAACACTCAACTCTCTCTCACAGGATTTTGATTTGGTGGAAATAAGATTTGAGTGGAAAGCAACATCGGGAACGCTAGAGATCAAGATTCATATGGTAGGAATGGAATATCTTGACCTCAACACAAGTGTAGGTGGTTTTCTCTCAGAAAATGTAAGTTGGAAGTGTAGTCATGTTCTGATGGCTCTCTCCATGAATTAAGAGGAGGTGGAGGGGTATATATAGCCTCCAAACAAAATCTAACCCTTACACACAACTTACAAATCTCGGTGGGACCGAATTGAGAAACTGGGTCAGACCGATTCAGTAAATCTAGTGATCTTTAGGATTTCCGGTGGGACCGACATGCAACTCGGTAGGACTGATATGGTTAGGGTTAGGGCATAACGTAATCTCGGTGAGACCGATTACACAAACTCGGTGAGACCGATTTTGGTAATAAGATAACCAGAGAGTTGGTCAGGTAAACTCGGTGGGACCGATTCGCTCATCTCGGTGGGACCGAAACGTTACGAATGGGAAACAGAGAGTTTACATTGTAATCTCGGTGGGACCGATCGCTCATCTCGGTGGGACCAAAACGTTACAAAGGGAAACAGAGAGATTACAATACCATCTTGGTGAGACCGAGATCCCTATCGGTGAGACCGATTTGCCTAGGGTTTCTGGCAGTGGCTATGACATCTGAACTCGGTGGCGCCGGATAGAAAGAATCGGTGGGGCCGAGTTTGACTTTTGGTTTAGGTCATATGTGGATGTGAGAAGGTAGTTGAGGGCTTTTGAGCATATCACTAAGCACTTTGAGCAAGAACCTCATTAAGCAACACCTCATCCCTCCTTGATAGTATTGGCTTTTCCTATAGACTCAATGTGATCTTGGATCACTAAAATAGAAAATGTAGAGTCTTGAGCTTTGAGCTTGAGCCAATCCTTTTGTTCTTAGCATTTTGAGGGGTCCACTTTTCTCATCCATGCCATGCCAATCATTGAGCTTTCCTGAAATATTTATCTTGGGATAGCATTAGCTCAATGAGCTATATGTTGTTAGGAATTACCAAAACCACCTAGGGATAATTGCACTTTCAATCTCCCCTTTTTTGGTAATTGATGACAACATATAGATCAAAGCTTCGACAAATGATAATAAGATTGAAAACATTGTCGCTTTGAGAAGTATGTGAAAATCAAGAGCTCCCCTAAATTTGTGCATAGTTTAAGATTTGCTTTGGACTGCAAATGCACAATTAATTAGGATCATGGGTTACTCTTCCATGTCACATACATCTTGGTGGAGCGCTCAAAATGATAATAATTAAATACATGCACTCATCACCAAGCAAAGTGAATGATTATATGAGAATATAAGAGATAATATCATCCAACAAGCATTAAAGTAGCATAGCATATGATCAAACACATGATCATCCAAGTATCACACAAACGTAGAATGTATCTCAAACAAGCAAAAAAATAAAGTTCAACCACCAAAAACAAGAGAGAACAAAAGCAACACTCTCTCTCAAAGCCTATGATCTATACATTTTCTCCCCTTTTGGCAACAAGTTACCAAAAAGTTCGTAAAAAATGCATAGTGCTAAATCAACTCTCAGGCTTGGTCTTGATGTGGTGGTGTAGAAATGACTCCAAGGACGAAGGCATCAGTTGAGGATGATGGAGCTGGTGGAGTGGCTACTGGAGCTGGTGGCACTGAAGTTGTTGCTGGTGCTGATGAAGTTGCTCTGGTGTCTGTCACTGGCACTACAGCAGATCTATCATGGTATTCTCACAGGGGGTGTTGTAAGACGACATATGCCACAAGAGCTTAGTGTGAGGGTAAGACTACTGCTGATAGGCCCGGGAGCGGGTATGCGAGCAGCACGCGGTGGTTTACCCAGCTTCAGAGCTCTCCGGAGAGATAATACTCCTACTGCTGCATGTCTGAGTGTATCTATCTGGGGTGTACATTGGGTAGTACAAAGTGACCCTGGAGCTGTATCTGAGATTAGTGCCAAGTGCATCTGATCTGGTATATGCATGCGTATGGCCAGCTCTAGTGGCCATGTATGGCCATGGCTTGTGGCCGTGAGTGGCCTTGTGGCCAAATGAATGTGGCCGTGGGAGTCCATCCCTTGGATGGATGGATGTGTGCCTTTATATAGGCACGGCTAGCTTACTATCTAAGCTATGTGGTGGTATGGGAGCAAGGCATGGTGGGTGTCATGCTTGTCCTATGGGTCACTTCATAAATAGTGCCAGGGGACAAGTGACACTATACATGATGGCTGAGATGACACGTAAATAGTGCTCGGGTACGATCGTCTCATCGGTGTCTTGTCGATGTCATTTTGTGCTGCAGTCGGCAGTCGGCTGGTTGGCACAGTCGGCAGCGGTTGGTTGGAGC
This sequence comes from Triticum dicoccoides, assembly GCF_002162155.2. Lineage (NCBI taxonomy): Eukaryota > Viridiplantae > Streptophyta > Magnoliopsida > Poales > Poaceae > Triticum > Triticum dicoccoides. Next base: position 495,271,606 of record NC_041387.1, read on the forward strand.
AGTTGGCAGCCGGCAGCCGGGCGGACAGAGCAGTCGGATGGGGAGCCGGCAGGAGTGGCCGGGCAGTTGGACTGAGGGGCTTTGCTAGCCCCGATGTCGGTGTCAAAACCGGCGGATCTCGGGTAGGGGGTCCTGAACTGTGCGTCTAGGCGGATGGTAACAGGAGACGAGCGACACGATGTTTTTACCCAGGTTCGGGCCCTCTTGATGGAGGTAAAACCCTACGTCCTGCTTGATTAATATTGATGATGTGGGTTACAAGAGTAGATCTACCACGAGATCAAGGAGGCTAAACCCTAGAAGCTAGCCTATGGTATGATTGTTGTTCGTCCTATGGACTAAGGCCATCCGGTTTATATAGACACCGGAGAGGGCTGGGGTTACACAGAGTCGGTTACAAAGGTAGGAGATCTACATATCCGTATCGCCAAGCTTGCCTTCCACGCCAAGGAAAGTCCCATCCGGACACGGGACCAAGTCTTCAATCTTGTATCTTCATAGTCTTGGAGTCCGGCCGATGATGGTAGTTCGGCTATCCGGACACCCCCTAGTCCAGGACTCCCTCAGTAGCCCCTGAACCAGGCTTCAATGACGACGAGTCCGGCGCGCATATTGTCTTCGGCATTGCAAGACGGGTTCCTCCTACGAATAATTTATAGAAGATTGTGAACACCAGGATAGTGTCCGGCTCTGCAAAATAAATTCCACATACAACCGTAGAGAGAATAATATTACACAAGTTCAATCTGCTGACGTATTTTGTGGCGTAATGTCACACCACTACCAAGCCTTCAAATTGTTTTTATTGTTCCATCTCAGCGCGTTTAGCGAGGCGGTTTCCTTGGCACGTCTTGTCGAAGAAGAGATCGTGTTCCCCTTATTCCGGGATTCCCATCAATATGGACGTGGGTAACCCAACCGCGCCATTGATTGCGGCGCTTGGGAGATAAGCGAGTTTTATCAGGCCGGTGGGGACGCATGTCTTCGTCCGCCCATATAAGGGGATAAAGATCCAGCCTTTTTACCAGCGCCTTCTTCCTCCTTGGCTTATCCATCTCTGCGAACTCGAGCTCTAGCGCCCAAGCCCGCACATCTCACCTCAACCTTCTCCAAATATGTCCGGAGCGGGAGGCAAGTGGATGGCCTCCTCCGTCACGGAGGGGCATATCCAGAAGCTGCGCAGCGCCGGATACTTGTCCAGCGACATCGCGCATCGGCTCCCCGAAGAGGGAGAGCTCGTCCCCACCCCCAGGCCCCATGAGAGGGTAGCATTCCTTCCCCATTTCCTCCGCGGACTGGGCTTCCCACTTCATCCCTTTTTCCGGGGGCTCATGTTCTACTACGGCCTAGATTTCCATGATCTGGCCCCGAATTTTACTCTCAACATCTCGGCGTTTATCGTCGTGTGCGAGGCCTTCCTCTGCATCCAGCCCCACTTCGGCTTGTGGCTCAAGACCTTCAGTGTCAAGCCGAAGGTTGTGAAGGGCAGCCAAGCGGAGTGCGGAGGCGCCATGGTGGGCAGGATGTCCCACGTTACGTGGCTGGAGGGCACCTTTGTGGAAACCATCAAGGGGTGGCAATCGGGGTGGTTCTACATCACCGAGCCGCGTGATCCCGAATGGGCAGCGGCCCCTGAATTCAGATCCGGCATCCCCACACGGCTCACCTCATGGAAAGAGAGCGGCCGGATTTGGGGCGATTCGGAGGAGCTGACCGGACTCCAAGCCTGCGTCCAAAAGCTGGTGGACAAGAAGCTCAAGCTTGTCAACATAATCCAGGTCATGCTCATCCGCCAGATTCTCCTGTGCCAACGACGGGGCTTCAATATGTGGGAGTTCGATCCGGCGCAGCACCAGACTTTGAATGGGCTCTTCGACACTACGTACGAAGAGGTCTGGAAGGTGCTGTTCAAGGGCGCCGAGGCTCCCGCATCCGCTACCGAAGATCGCGGATTCAGCTCGCAGCGTCCAGCTGACGAGGTAAGTGATATTGTCCTTTACGGGATGCTTGTTATTCATAGTTTGACTCTATGCGGGATCTAAACTCCCTGTCCTTTGACAGGACTGGTTGAAGAAGGCCGCACAGGCTATCTGTCCGGCCCCATTGCCAGAGGACCCAGCTGACGCCCGCCTAACGGGGCTGCTGGCTCCGGCACCCCACGTGGTGCCGGAGAAGAAGGCCAAGAAGAAGGCCACAGGGACTCGGAAGAGTTCCCGTTTTCAGGTGCTATTGGACGATGAATCCGAGGCCGACTCCTCCCACCAAGGCGAGGAGGAGAAGAAGAAAGCCTCTCCCCCAGCGGGGGGAGGGAAGAAAAGGAAGGCCTCCCCAACAAGGGAGGCCGAAGGGTCCAAGAGGGGAAAAACTCTTCCCCCGGACTGTTCCGCCAACGCCAGTGACGACGACGAGGACTGGCCTCCAAGGGCCAAGCCTCTGGCGAGATCGTAAGTATCCGGACTCCCAAATAACTTCAAGGTTTTCGTTTTCCACCACATTATGTCTTTCTAATGCCGCATACAACCCTGCAGTCCGCCTAAGGATGATCTCCCCACTTTGTCGAGTGGGTCCTTAGGGGCGTCGGATATGGATTCTCTTCCGACTGCCTCCACCCCCCGTGATGCGGACGATGCCGAGGTGGGATCCCAGGAAGGGACCGACCAGGAGGAGAGGGCCTCGGAGGTGTCGCAGGACAACCTCCCGGACTTTGCACCGGACTCAGCCCCGGAACCCATAGTGGCTCCGAAGTCCGGCGGGCGACCCCTTCGTAAGAAGGGCAAGACCGCGACGCCGGCTGCCTCCGTCCAACCGGAGGTGCCGGATAATTTGCTGGAGGCGCTCAACGGCGCTTCCATCAAAGAGGAACACCATATTGTTATGAGTGCGGTGATTCAGAAGGTTCAGCTCGCCAAGAGCGGGCTGACCGAAGCCTGCAGCAGCCTTCTAACAGGCTTTGAGGTAAGAATTTCAATATATGTAAAATGGTACCGCATAGACAGTAGCCCCTGATGCTCGGTTCGGTGTTGGGAAAGAAAAGCCGGACTGGGGATCTTTAGAAAGATAATCGCAGGAGTCATGAAAATATGTCAATATGGGATTGCAGGCTGTGCTGCTGACCTCTGCCACACTGACTGCGGAGGTCAAAACTTTGAAGGAAGACCTCGAGCGGTCCGAGAATGAGCTCGGCCTTGCCAAGAAGCAGCTCGAGGAAAAAGAAGGTGAGTAATACCTTATGAAAATTGTACCTTACAGAAAAGGATTTTGGTTGCAAGAAAAATGACAAGGATAACTGGGGTATTGCAGGGGCCACTAACGAGGTGGCGACCCTGAAGGAGGCGGTGGCCGCGGCCAAACGCAATGCGGCTGCGGAGCGCACCGAGCGAGAGAAACAGGAGGCGCGGGTGGCGGAGGTACAGCAAGAGCTCCAGGATCTCGTGAAGAAACACGAGAGCCTGGAGCGTGACTCGAAGACTCGAGAGTCTGAGCTTGCAACGGCTCTTGAGAGTGACAAAGCCGCTAAGGCCGAAGCCTACAAGGCCCTCCAGGAGATCGAGGCGGTAAAGAAAATAGCAGCGGGTAAGGCATTTTTCCTGCAAAGTAAGCATGTGAGTGTTAATTACCTATCGCTTACCCGAATTCGGAGCTCTCCAGGAGCGTTCGCAGATCTTCCTCGCAGCGTGTCCGATGCTGCCGCATTCTACCGGGCCGAGGAGGGGAGCTCAACGGAGAAGGTCTTATGGTCTCAGTATGCTGAGGCCGGACATCCGGTGCCCCTTAGCGACCAGCTGAAGCAGCTGGTCGAGCTCCACAAGGCGGCCGAACAGGCCATGAAGGGCCTCATAGTTCGGCTGTGGCGTAAGGAGGCTATGCCTGGGAGCTACTTCGGCCTGGTGCGGCGGCTGGTGGACGCGTGCCCGTGGGTTGAAGTTATCAAGCACTCTGCCTGTATCGAGGGTGCACGTCGGGCCCTTGCCCGCGCAAAGGTGCACTGGGGCAAGATGGATGCCCAGAAGCTTGTGACGGACCCCCCACCAGAGGGCAAGGAGCATCGCACGCCCGAGATGTATTATAGGAGTGTGCTGAAGGGCGCCCGCACTATTGCGGGTGAGTGCTCCAAAGATGTAATATTTGAGTAGACTCACATTTTGTTATCCTGTGCGCTGAAAACTTGGTTCATATGCGCTAAGCAATGCTTGTTAATTTAAAATATTACCTTCTGTGCGGCTGTTTATCAAATCTGAGAGATGGCAAGTCGTCGGCTTCAGCCCCCATGCCACGAGTGCTGGGGTGTTCGGGATAAACTCGAGCGCTCTTGTTCCCATTTTTGGGTCCATCTAGGGAGGCGCTCAACACAACGAACAAGGCAACCGGACTTATAATGCTTGAACACTCTCACTTAGCCATAGAATTCTATAATTTTAAATTTCGGCGAAGCCCCTAGTTTTTGGAAGGCCGAATTTGGGGCGCTATCCACGCCTTGACCGGACAGAATCCGGCTCCTCGCTCGAAGCGGCATCAGTCTTTAGGGACTCACAAAGAACCTCTCGAACAGCGACCAGCTCTCGCCTCATCATGACGGTCAGTTTTAGCTTTCTCCACTGAGGCGTTAACCCAGCTCAACTGGGGCGCAATCGCAGTGGTTCTCCCAGTGCTACCTTAGCCGATAAAACAGAATGTAAGGTACCAAAACATGGGAGCCGGGCAAACCCAACTATTGACCCAAGAACATGATTCGGAGCCGATGCATATAATGCTATAAGTTCGGGGTGCCGCACTTGTGAAAGTGTTCGGACTTATCACACCATAACGCGGGAAACATAAGCCCCTGGTGTATTTAGCCGTACCAAAACGTACGGATGCAACATGTTATAGATGAACATATGTGTAAGAAAGAAATGCAATTAGAAGCAAAAATGTGCTGCATTGCTTTATTCAAATAAAAATTGCTGTAAGTGCAGGACGATACAAGTGGTGCGGTAAGCAAGGGATGGGACTGTTTAACATGTCCCCCTCCAGGGGTAGGCTACGGAATAATGCATAAAACAGATTTAATGCTCATAATGGAGACCACCTGGATTTTCGTTGTAGCCTTTCTCCTTCCCTGGCTGTTGTATCGTGGGTTCGGCATGTCTGCTGCCGGACAGGGCCTCTGATGAACGGAGTCCTGTGGGTAAAAAATAAAAGGAAAAGAAAAAGAAACGACGCACTTAAGAGCCCCTGGTGCGGTTGAGCCGCAGTTTGGGCTTATCGTGGTCGAGCCCCTTGCCCCATGCCCATGGTATCTTCAGAGCGTAATGGAGTACGCGAAGGGTCTGTCTTAATGTTTTACAGGGGCTGGGGTTGGGGCCGCACTGCTACGCGTGCTGGGAACGTGCCAGGTGGTCGTGTTGTAGGTTACTCCGGGCACGCTTAGCTGTGTCCGGCCGCTTAGCAGCCGGACTCGAGAATTGCCTTAAAAGGCTGCTTTGTACTTCTGCCGCGAGAGCCGCTGTATGTTCCTCCGTTCGGAGGGAGCGTTCAGTGTTTCCGTTGACCGTGATGACTCCTCTAGGGCCTGGCATCTTGAGCTTGAGGTAAGCATAGTGTGGCACCGCGTTGAACTTTGCGAACGCGGTACGTCCAAGCAAGGCATGATAGCCGCTGCGGAACGGGACTATGTCGAAGATTAACTCCTCGCTTCGGAAGTTATCCGGGGATCCGAAGACCACTTCCAGTGTAACTGAGCCTGTACAATTGGCTTCTACACCTGGTATGATGCCTTTAAAGGTCGTCTTGGTAGGTTTAATCCTTGAGGGGTCTATGCCCATTTTGCGCACCGTGTCCTGATAAAGCAGGTTTAGGCTGCTACCGCCGTCCATCAGGACTCTGGTGAGATGAAATCCATCAACGATTGGGTCTAGAACCAATGCAGCGAACCCACCATGTCAAATGCTGGTGGGGTGGTCCCTTCGGTCAAAGGTGATCGGGCAAGAGGACCATGGATTGAACTTCGGGGCAACTAGCTCCATCGCGTATACATCCCTGAGTGCACGCTTCCGCTCCCTTTTGGGTATGTGCGTGGCATATATCATGTTCACCGTCCGCACCTGTGGGGGGGAAACCCTTCTGTCCTCTATTGTTCGGCGGTCGGGTCTCTTCCTCGTCGTCGCTATGTAGCCCCTTGTCGCTGTTTTCGGCAATTAACTTGCCTACCTGCTTGAATACCCAACAGTCCCTATTGGTGTGGTTAGCTGGCTTTTCAGGGGTGCCATGTATCTGGCACAAGCGGTCGAGAATTCGGTCCAAATTGGATGGACCCTGAGTTGTTCTTTTGAATGGATTTTTCCGTTGACCGGGTTTAGAGCCTCTGAATCCGGCATTGACTGTCGTATCCTCACTATTATCGCCGTTAATGCGGCTTTTGTTTTTGTAGCGACGCGACCTGCCACTACGGTCCTTGATATCCGGACTGCCAGAATTTTTGTTGAGGTTGTTGCTGCGTGCTAGCCAGCTGTCCTCACCCGCACAGAAGCGGGTCATGAGTGATGTAAGGGCTGCCATGGATTTCGGCTTTTCCTGTCCCAGGTGCCGGGCAAGCCACTCGTTGCGGATGTTATGCTTGAAGGCCACGAGGGCCTCGGCATCCGGACAGTCAACGATTTAGTTTTTCTTGGTTAAGAACCGTGTCCAGAATTGTCTGGCCGATTCGTCTGGCTGCTGAATTATGTGGCTTAGGTCATCTGCATCTGGTGGTCGCACATACGTGCCTTGGAAGTTATCGAGGAATGCGGCTTCCAGGTCCTCCCAACTCCCGATTGACTCTGCTGGCAAGCTGTTAAGCCAGTGTCGGGCTGGTCCTTTAAGTTTGAGTGGGAGATAACTTAAAGGACCAGCCCGACACTGGCATGGAGATCGTCTCCGCGGGCCATGTGGATGTGGAGGAGATTGTCCTCGATCCAGACCGCGGGGTCTGTTGTGCCATCATAAGATTCAATATTGACGGGTTTAATCCCTTCTGGGATTTGATGATCCATTACCTCATCTGTGAAGCACAGTGGGTGTGCGGCGCCTCTGTACTGGGCGATATCGCGACGGAGCTCAAAAGAGCTTTGTCTGTTGTGTTCGGCCTGGCCGGACTTACTGTGTCCGGGGTGACGGTGATCGTCACGTATCGTGGGGCGCCCACATGATCCATAGATCAATCTTAATTGTCTTGCCTTATCCTCCAATATGTCTCGCAGGTCTGGAGTGTTCCCCTGTGGCCTTGTGCTTTTCGAGCGATGCCGGGGTACGGGTCTAGTGAAGGGCCTTGAGGCCTCTCTGTCGCGACCACGGGGTGGTCGATCAGCCATATTGTCTCCTGGTGAAGCGGGATCATATGCCTCCACCTCTAATCAGGGGAGCAGCTTATGTTTGGGGTAGCTTTTGGAGGGGCGTTCGAGTTCATGCTCTTCGGCCGCGAGGACTTCGGTCCATCTGTTGGCTAGCAGATCTTGATCAGCTCTAAGCTACTGCTGCTTTTTCTTGAGGCTGTTTGCCATGGCCATAAGCCTGCGTTTGAAACGCTCCTGTTCGACGGGATCCTCAGGCACGACGAATTCGTCGTCGTCGAGGCTTGCCTCGTCTCCGTAGGGAGGCATATAGTCCTCTACCTCTTCTTCGGCCGCTCTCTCATGAGGGCTGGCGTCCCCCTCCTCCTGTGCTGGATCTTGCTGGAGTGGGTTGTCTTCGGCGCTATCCGGTGTATTATTGTCTCCAGTGCCGGAATCCTCATTCTTGCTATGGCGGGATTTAGAGCGGCGCCACTGACGCTGGCGCTTGGGCTATTTCTTGGAGGGGTCATCCTCCGCTATTCCTTCGCCGTTCCCATCCTTTGGGATATCCACCATGTATATGTCGTATGAAGAGGTGGCTTTCTAGTGCCTGATGGGCGCTGGTTCTTGGTCGTCTCCGGCATCGTCGTCCATACCGTCGATGTCCTCAGAGTCGTAATCTAGCATGTCGGTTAGATCGTTGACAGTGGCTACCAAGTGGGTGGTGGGTGGGCTCTGAAATTCTTCGTCGTCCGCATCCCAACCGTCCTGGCCGCAGTCCGGCCAGGCCTCTCCTGATAACGAGAGGTACTTTAGCGAACTCAAGATGTCGCCAAAAGGTGAGCATTGAAAGATGTCCGTCGCGGTGAACTCCATGATCGGCGCCCAATCGGATTCGACTGGAGGGGGCACGGGAGGTCCGGAGTCCGGCAAGGAGTCCGGCACCTCGGAGTCACGAGCTTCATGAGGGACAAGATAGGTGTTCGTCTTTATCACCGTAGAGGTTGCAGCCCCCGATGCGGTGTCTAGCCATCCATGCTTGGTCTGCGCAGCCGGCTCCGAGTCGAAGATCGGAGCGGGTTCGAGTGCGGCCTCCAGGGTACTGTTCGGCTGCAGAGCTAAATCATGCCCATCGTGACAGTACGGCACACTCGGCTGTGGCTCGAATCCGTCGAGGATCAAGTCCCCGCGGATGTCAGCCGTGAAGTTCAAACTTCCAAATCTGACCTGACGGCCAGGGGCGTAGCCTTCGATCTGCTCCAGCTGGCCAAGCGAATTGGCCCGCAGTGCGAAGCCGCCGAATACGAAGATCTGTCCGGGAAGGAAGGTCTCACCCTGGACTGCATCGTCGTTGATGATCGAAGAAGCCATCGAGCCTATCGGTGACGACACAGAGGAACTCTCAATGAAAGCACCAATGTCGGTGTCAAAACCGGCGGATCTCGGGTAGGGGGTCCCGAACTGTGCGTCTAGGCGGATGGTAACAGGAGACGAGGGACACGATGTTTTTACCCAGGTTCGGGCCCTCTTGATGGAGGTAAAACCCTACGTCCTGCTTGATTAATATTGATGATGTGGGTTACAAGAGTAGACCTACCACGAGATCAAGGAGGCTAAACCCTAGAAGCTAGCCTATGGTATGATTGTTGTTCGTCCTATGGACTAAGGCCATCCGGTTTATATAGACACCGGAGAGGGCTAGGGTTACACAGAGTCGGTTACAAAGGTAGGAGATCTACATATCCGTATCGCCAAGCTTGCCTTCCACGCTAAGGAAAGTCCCATCCGGACACGGGACGAAGTCTTCAATCTCGTATCTTCATAGTCTTGGAGTCCGGCCGATGATGGTAGTTCGGCTATCCGGACACCCCCTAGTCCGGGACTCCCTCACCCAATGTCTTGAAATATCGTCTTGCCGTCTTCGGGGTACCCGTGGTCAATTACTCCGACAGTAGCCCCCAAGCCTCCGGGCAACTTGGCAAAGTTGGGCGGAGGTTTTTTGGCGAGTGTTCATGGAAATGATCATGAAAAAAAGACAAAGTTAGTCCATGCAGATATATCAAATGTTTGCTTTTAGCATTGTAAGTTTTATGCGGAGGGTGCCGACTCGGTTTCGTCCGATCCCC
>NC_041387.1:495281283-495283035 GCF_002162155.2 Triticum dicoccoides
TCTTTGGCTTGTGCTCTCGCTAGCCGGATAGCCGCTCTGCGGTCTGTGGCTGAGAGTGGGCCGCGGAGTGGAGCGTACAATACTCAGACTCTGGGAGCGAATTTAACCGAGTAGATACTAATAAAGGAAACGGTCGGGTCACCCGAAGCATTTTTCTTCCTGGACGTTTTTTCGCGTGGGTGGCCTCCAGCGTTCACTCTTGCCAGCCGGACAACCGCTCTGCATAATGTGACTGAGAGTGGGCCTTTGGTACCGCGCATGCTACTAAGCCGTCTGCGGGAACTAATGTCTCAGGCCAAGCGGCCAGCCCCCGGGCCAACTCTGGCTGGCGCCAGGGTGAACAGTAGTGCAACTGTAATAAAATGCGGAGATAGCCCCCGAGCATCGCTCGAGGTTATCCATGCTTTCGCGGTGCAAAAAATATGCGGGTGAGGAGCTCACATTGATTTTCGTGTAGTCACGGTCGTCGAAGACAGCCGGCGCGACTCGGCGCTCACGGAGCGCGCCGGCGCACCCGCTGGGTGTAGCCCTCGAGCCCCCGGGAGCTCAAAGGGGGATCCCGGCCGGACAGGCTCGACCGGCCAAGCGGCGAGGTAACTTGCAACGCCCGTTTCTTCTTTCTTCTCTTCTACCGGCTGCTGGCAGCGGACAAAACTCTTCTCTTGTCTCTTGTTTTGTTTCTTGCAATCTTTCATGGGCGCGCGCCAGCGCACCCACTGGGTGTAGCCCCCGAGATTCGGGCCGACTGCTGAGCAGTCGGGCCGGATCTCCCGACGACTACTTTGTCTTCTCTCTCGCGGGGGCGCGTCAGCGCACCCGCTGGGTGTAGCCCCCGAGATTCGGGCCGACTGCTGAGCAGTCGGGCCGGATCTCCCGGCAACTACTTTGTCTTCTCTCTGGCGGGGACGCGTCAGCGGACCCACTGGGTGTAGCCCCCAAGATTCGGGCCGCCTGCTAAGCAGTCGGGCCGGATCTCCCGGCAACTACTTTGTCTTCTCTCTGGCGGGGGCGCGTCAGCGCACCCGCTGGGTGTAGCCCCCGAGATTCAGGCCGACTGCTGAGCAGTCGGGCCGGATCTCCCGGCAACTACATTGTCTTCTCTCTGGCGGGGGCACGTCAGCGCACCCGCTGGGTGTAGCCCCCGAGATTCGGGCCGACTGTTGAGCAGTCGGGCCAGATCTCCCGGCAACTACTTTATCTTTTCTCTTTTTCTCTTCAGCCGGCTGTGCGCAGTCGGACCGGCTCGTTTCTTTTTTCTCAGCACCTTGCCACTTTCTCAGCCGGACGCGATGCTCTTTCTTTTCTTTTCTTTTTGCAGCTGGAGCCATATCCAGCCGGCATCTTTTATTTTCTTTTTTTTACAGTCAGCCGACTGGGAACCCGGCCTCACTTTTCGGGCGGCCGGCTGGGCACCCAGCCACTTCTCTCTTTTCCGAGACAGCTGGCTCAGCTACAGTTGGCCGGCTCTTTTTTTTCTCTTCTCCAGCCGGCACCCACTCCCCCTTTCTTTTGAACGAGCACCCGCCGCGGCAGTTGAGCAACGCGAGTCGGCCTAGGAGCGCAGAGGGGCCAGGGGGCAGGACCGGCCGGGTGGTGGCGGATCCGGCGGGCGGCGAAGCCGACCGTCTGGGTCGCGGCGGAGAAGGCAGGCGGCGGAGCCGCGAGCGGGCGCGGGAGACACGGCGGAGCCGGCTAGCGCAAGAGGCCGGGTCTGGCTGGGGAGCCGGCCACGGGCGCCTGGAGGTGCGAGAC
>NC_041387.1:495283598-495379656 GCF_002162155.2 Triticum dicoccoides
CCGGGTGGTGGCGGATCCGGCGGGCGGCGAAGCCGGCCGTCCGGGTCGCGGTGGAGAAGGCAGGCGGCGGAGCCGCGAGCAGGCGCGGGAGACACGGCAGAGCCGGCCAGCGCAGGAGGCCGGGTCTGGCTGGGGAGCCGGCCCCGGGCGCCTGGAGGTGCGAGACGGGGCGGAGCCGCGGGCGCGCGGGGGCAATCGGACCCGAACGCGGCAGGGCGGAAGCCGGTTGGAGGAGAAGGCGGGGTTGCGGCCCGACCGCGGGTGAAGGCGGAGCTGGTCGCGGGGGCCGCGCCGCGCGGTTGCGAAGACGGGCGAAGCCAGATTCGGGGTGTCCGGCGCGCGCGAACCTGGCCGAGGACCAGCAACGGCGCGGGATGGTGCTGGCGGAGCTCAACGGCCGCGGGAGACCGGGTCCAAGGGAGGCAGCAGCTCGGGCGAGGAGGAGCGGCCAGAGGAGGCCAACCCACCCACTGGATGTGGAGAGGAGCGCGGTGACGTGGACGACCCGGCCAGCGCGGGCATGCCCGAGGCTGGATGGCGGAGGAGGCCGGACCCGGCCAGGCAGAGGGCAGCGTCGGGGAGCCCGATCACGGGCAGCCGGCCTGCAGCGGCTCCTGGCTGGAGGCGGACCCGGCTAGCGGCGAGTCGGAGGCGGCGAACGGCAGGGCTGGCACGCAAGGGGTGGAGCACCAGACGCGGGCGCGGTTGGACGACCGTCGGAGAGCCGAGTTGCGCGGAAGCTTTGTAGGAGTCTAGGGGCGCGGAGGCGAGTTACCAGGGCGAAGCCGGTGGGCGTGGGGCGGAGCCGGCCAGTGGGAAGCCGGCGGCCGCAGGGTGGAGCAGTGCGGGAGCGCGAGGCCACAGGGAGGTGGAGCAATGCGGAGCCGTAGCCGGACACGGCTGCGGGCGCGAGGGGCCTGCGCGGTGCGACAGAGTTGTCCTGCAAGGTAGCTAGAGCGACGAGCGGCGAGGAGCGGCGCCGATGCAGGGAGCACGACGACTGCCGCACGTGGTGGAGCGCTGGGATTATATGGCCACAGTCCGGCCAATACACGGGCAAAGCAATACTCATGGCTTGTGTATGGGAAACATCCGAGTGGTTTTCTGTGTAGTGGTATGGCTAATGGTCTGACCATTGTTGACTAGCATCTAGCTAGCTTGTCTAGATGATATTTGGAGGAGCCAAGGAGCGTTCCGGCCAGAACAAGGCGCAGCGCAGAGAGGAGAAAACGCGAGTGGCGCGTGGATGGATGCGGCCGACCGAAGCGGGGTCCCGCGCGCGGCGCACGTACGGTCGGGTGGCCAGCATCGCGACAGTGGTGAAGAAGAGGGCGAGGCTGGCGAGGACGCGCCACCCCTCGCGGCCGCTCCGGGGGTGGGTCGATGTCGAGCCCCCGAGCGCTACCGGCGAGACGGCGCGATGCCACGGCGGAGGCGGTGAAGAAAAAAGGGTCCCGCCCGGACAGCGAAACCAGCAGCAGCGTGGTAGCATAGTAGTAGTACCACACCACGATGGGCGCCAAATGTCGTGGTATTCTCATGGGGGGTGTTGCAAGACGACATATGCCACAAGGGCTTAGTGTGAGGGTAAGACTGCTGCTGATAGGCCCGGGAACGGGTATGCGAGTAGCACGCGATGGTTTACCCAGCTTCAGAGCTCTCCGGAGAGATAATACTCCTACTGCTGCATGTCTGAGTGTATCTATCTGGGGTGTACATCGTGCAGTACAAAGTGCTCCTGGAGCTGTATCTGAGATCAGTGCCAAGTGCATCTGATCTGGTATATGCATGCGTATGGCCGGCTCTAGTGGCCATGTATGGCCATGGCTTGTGGCCATGAGTGGCCTTGTGGCCAAATGAATGTGGCCGTGGGAGTCCATCCCTTGGATGGATGGATGTGTGCCTTTATATAGGCATGGCTAGCTTACTATCTAAGCCATGTGGTGGTATGAGAGCAAGGCATCGTGGGTGTCATGCTTGTCCCCTGGGTCACTTCATAAATAGTGCCAGGGGACAAGTGACACTATACATGATGGCTGGGATGACACGTAAATAGTGCTCGGGTACGATCGTCTCGTCGGTGTCTTGTCAATGTCATTTCGGGCTGCAGTCGGCAGCCGGCTGGTTGGCACAGTCGGCAGCTGGCTGGTTGGAGCAGTCGGCAGCCAGCAGCCGGCCGGATAGAGCAGTCGGACGGGAAGCCGGCAGGAGCGGCCGGGCAGTCGGACTGAGGGGCTTTGCTAGCCCCGATGTCTTGAAATATCGTCTTGCCGTCTTCGGGGTACCCGTGGTCAATTACTCCGACAAGATCTCTGGCCTTTGGGCACTCTAGCAAATGTATCCGTGGTAGACTTGCTCTTATTCTCCTCCATTTCATCCTGAAGTTGCTCAACAACTGACTGTATCTCAGTGACCTTCACATCTAAATCATAGAACTTCTGCTCCATGATTCTCTCCAAGCTCTTCTGGTTTTGTGTCAGGGTGGCCAAACCCTTCTCAATCCTCAGAGTGGAGGCAATCAAGTAGCCAAGCTGATATTGCTTGTTCTTCAGGAAATACTTGGATGCCTCTTCAGCAGTTGGCATCTTAGCAGCCTTTTCAGTCCTTGCCATCTCCTTCTTCTCTTGTGCTTGCACAGAAAATGGTTCATTTTCATCCATCACTATAGTGTTGTCCTCAAAGTCTAGGTAGATGGGCAGGTGTTCCTTGTCCAAGAGGTAAGTGCGTGCGCCCATCTTAGAGTTGATGAGCTCCTGAATCTGTGGGGCATACCCACAATTCCTCTTCTGGTCAGCAGTTGTCCTCTTGATAGTCTCAACAATTAAGCTCGTGACTTTGAACTTCTGAGGCACATCCAATATGTGAAGCAAATTATTTGCATGGCCTCTAATCATCTTGTGATCACCTGACTTTGGCAACAAAGTATGCCTGAGGATCCAATTGATTGTTGGCAAACCTGACAGAAGGTAATGTACTGATCCAAATTTGTGTGTCTCAACAACAGCATCTGGGATCTCTCTGTACATATGTGCCATGGAGTTGTGGTCCTTCTTATTCTTGGCATAGACATCCAATTCATCTTCATTCTCCTTAGGGGCATTGATCAACTTTGCCCATTCTTCAACAGTTGATTGGTACCTAGTACCTTCAGACATCCAGACAATCCTTCCATCTGGGTAGAAATGAGCTATGGAGTAGAACTGCATATTAAGCTCATCATTCCACTTTGTGAGCTTCTGCCCAACAAAGTCATCTACCCCACAAGACTTGAAGCTGTCATAAACTCCTGGGTAATGCTCTTCATTTTTCTTGATGTACTCCCAGTCCACCCATCTCATATCACAGACAATTGGCTTCTTATCAAGCAGCACTGTCTCATAGAAGTCCTATTGTTCCTTTGTATGGAACCTGTAGTCCACAGCAGTCCTTCTCCTAATAGCATAGGGATCTGTCATTCTCCATTGTCTTAGTCTTGCATCCTTCCTGAGCTTCATGTCCTCAGCTACTGGATGAGCATCATTGTGATCTGGAATTTTGGGCTTCAACTTCCTCAAGACATGTGACTCATCATCTTCTTCTTCAGCAGCTTCAGGCACTAGGGCCTTGTTCTTCTCTCAGCTGGTATGATCCTAGTGTTCCTCTTGGGTGCAGTCTTGGGCTTAGGAGTAGCTTTGGGAGCATCTTTGGGCTTAGATGGAGCAGCCCCTGATCTGATTGCATCTCCCATAAGCTTCTGAGCTTTAGGTGCTGGTTCAACAACCTCTTCCTCTTCTTCCATCATAGAGGGTTTTCCAAATACTCTGGCCATAGTCTTCTTAGCTCTTTCTTTCCTTTCTTTTCAGCCACTTCTGGCTCTTTGGGTTCAGATCTCACAGTCTCTTGAGTTGATCCTCTGACCTTCAACATAGGTGTTCTCTTGGCTGGAACTTACCTGTTCATGCCAGGCTTGGTGGCAGCAGTTGTGCCATATTCTTTCTTCAGCACCTTCAAGGATGTGGCTTCATCCTCTTCTGCCACATAATACTCATCCTTAGAATCCGAGGTTCTCTTCTTTCTGGCCCTGGTAGCAGCTTTAGGCAAGTTGCTGGGTGTGCTCCTACTGCCCTCATCTGAGGAACTAGAGGGACTAGTGCCCTCACTCAAGTGAACTTGCTCTTCTTCTCTGTTCTGGTTGTCACTCTGATTAGACATAGTGCAAACTCTAATAGCAGACCCTGTGAATAGATATAGATGAGATAGAGGGGGTGAGCATCACAAAGCACATATGTTTTTGCAAAAGAATGAGTTAAAAACTTAGTTTTAATTTTCCACAGAAAGCATTTCGGATCTATCGATTTGTAAACTCGGTGATACCGAAGCAGCTTTTGGAACCTAAACTAGTGAACACAATCAGACCGAGTCATAGTTCGGTGGCACCGAGACTGCTAGGGTTTCACAAAGTCCTGAATTCGGTCACACCGGTTTGCCATTCTCGGTCAGACCGAGAATCACATGTGCACTGGCCTGAGCCAAATCGGTGGAACCGGTTTCTACAACTCGGTCGGTCTGAGATGATTTCGGTGGAAACCTAACCCTATATTCTTAATGGAAATTAATCTATTTTGTTGGATGGAACGATCTCAATTGTGGCAAGATACATGGCAAAACAATGTGCTAGGAATCGGAATGAGATAGCACAAGGATCAAGTCCATACCCTAAGTTTGGCGGTGGACTTGCTACGGCGACAACAGCGGAGACGATTTCCGTTGACGGTGGTGGAGACTAGCGGCGGGAGGCGGCTGGTGACGAGGAGGACGATCCGTAGACCTAGGGAGGTAGAGCAGGCTGAGCGCGAGCGAAAGGATTCGGAGAAATTTCCAAATTTTGGCCCGGGGGTATATATAGCCTGACCCTGTCGGTGTGACCGAGTGGAACGACTCGTTGGCACCGAGTCGCATAACTGCAAGCAGTTGCTGCAACTTGGTGTGATCGAAAAGTTCAAATCGGTTGCACCAAGATTGAAAACCTAGATCGACTTTGTGATCTCGGTATGACCGAAAAGGATGAATCGATCAGACTGAAACGCACAAAGAAGTTTGGGAAATTTAAGTCTATGATGAATCGGGGACTCCGAGTGCTCCTCACACAGAGTGGTTCCAATATGACTTGATCAAACTTTGTGATGTAGCATGAATAGAGTTTGAGACAAGAATAGCATAGATAGCTAGAGAGGGTTCTTAGGCATTCTTGTTCATCCACTTGGCAAAAAGAAAAGAATCCAAACAAGGAAAACTACAAGTGGATGTCCTCGAATGAGTAAAATATGCAAACGACATGCTCACACAATAAAATAGCAGATAAAATATGTGACAAAGCATGCACAACCAATTCTAGCATCTATCAAGCAATTGGCGATGACTAGGTCATCTATATATGAGTATTTTGACTTAGGAGTCAAATGAGAACATTTGATCATAGGTCATACTCGTCGTTTAAGCTCAAGTGGGGTTACCACTTTTACATAATGCATTGATGTGTTCACATCATTAGAGTTGCTTTGGCTCAATTCTTAGAGTAAAGCTCCCCCTAGATGTGAGATCCCCCCTAAGAGGGATGAACTAACCTTGGGTTTTGTCGATGTTGACTTCATGTAGGTGTTGAAGATGTGGATGCTCTATGTTGATGTAGATATTTTGGAGCAATCCTTTGGAGTGAGTTGCACTTTCAATACCTACACGGGTTAGTCCCACAAGGAACAAACAAGGATATCCATAGACATAGAGTGATGCACACACAAGATGATGTCTATGAAAGCATTGGGTTACCTTGTCCCTTGTCTTACCAACAAGAGGGTTTGTGACTCCATGAACCAGTGCAAGATGTGGAAGTTGGTTGCACTTGTCCTCGCCAAAATGATAAGAGTGAAGTATGTTGGCGGAGTCACCCTCAAGAAATCTCTAGTTCTTCTTCTTCGGGATCCACACCATCTTGATGGGAATCCTTGGAGTTGTAGTCATACTTGATGAAGTAGAACTTGACGTAGTCTTGGGAACCCACTTGACCAAGGCCTTAGGAGCTTCTTCAAATGCATCAATATCCTCTTGAAGCTTGTCCTTGCCTTTTTGCTTGTGGTCTTGTGGTGGAAGATTATCTTGTGCTTGTGTCCCTTTAAAAGAAGTAGGATCATACTTCTCTTGTTGAGGAACAAACTTCGTCTTGGGGTATGGATCTTCTTCCCACTCAACTCCATTGGCATTGAACTTTCGTTCAAAACCAACACTTTGGTTCTTCCGGTGCCTTCCTTGCTTGCATACAATTTCCTCGAATTGCTTACTTCTGGCAAGGCTCTTGTAAACACCTTTCTCTATAATTCCCTTCAATAAGTTGTTTTCTTGATCAAGGGTAACTTGGCTAAGAGAATCATTAGTGGAATCAAGAGAACTACTAGAAGCAACAACATTGGATTTAGCATGATGATTGTTGTTACTACTAGAGGAAGAATATTACTTATTCTTGTTACTAGACTTGACTTGAGGCATGTAAGTAGATAAGACTAAATGCTTGGCAATGTAAGAAGAACTTTTCTTGTGAAGATCATCATTCATAGCTTTTAAAAACTCATGTTCTTGCTCAAGGTTGAGCTTTTCAAAACGTAATTTCTCATGAGTCCTTAAAAGTTCTCGATGATCTTCTAAGATAGTTTCATGAGCTAACTTAAGAGTGTTTAGTTCTTTAGTTAGAAACTCAATCTTCTCCTTATCATTGTCATTCGTTTTATCTTGATTAGCATGATTAATTGACGTTTCATCATAGTATTCATCACTAGAGTTGTCAACAAGTAAATCATCATCACCTAGCAAGTCATCTTCATCACTATTGAAATCAAAATACTCAGGGTGTAATACATTAGGGCCTTTAGCCATGAAGAATCTTCCAAGTGCTTCATTTGGTGAATCAAATATGTCGTAGGAGTTGGTTGACACAAGTGCTAGACCGGCAACACCATCATCTTGAGTATGTTCTGAGTCGGAGTGATAGCTTCTCTCGGAGTGATGTTCGGAGTCGGAGCCGGATACCCATTCACCAACATGAGGTTGATGTCTTTATTTTGTCTAGCTATTTGATGATTTGTCCTTCCTTTTTGTAGCACCCCAAATTCAACCATGATTGATTGAATAAAATTTTGCCTTGGTAAATTAAATGTTTACTTTCTGGATTTTCTTTTGTTTCAGAAAAACCCTTTTCTTCTGAATTGTGGAGTTTTTACCCCAAGTGAAAACTTTCCAAAAATATTGTTGACCCTCTCAAGAAACATTTCTTTTATCAGTGGAATTATTTATATGATTATCTTCCCTGAGCTCTATTTCTTTTAAAAAGGATGTTTATAAGCTTTAGAACCTCTTTTGCACTACAACCCTTTCAAATACTCTTTTAAAAATTCCACCAAAATTTGGGGATGACATGTGAGGTTCCTAAATCACTTTTATGCAAAAACTTCTCTTAATCATTTGGGGATTTTGAGCCCTACCTCAAGTTTTCAAATCTGGATAAGTTTGTGGTTTGCACTGCAACCTATTTAAATATTTCTTTAAAAAATTCATAAAAATTTGGAGATGTCAGTAGATGCATATAATTCATTTTTATGCAAAAACCCATGATTGTTCTTTGAAAAATTTGAGCAAATCATCCTCTTTTGCTCTCTGGTCCAGTTGGGTATTTTGTACTACAACTCTATTTTATTCTTCTCTAATGCCCGTGATCTTTCTCTTGCTTATAGACCACCCTACTCCAGGAGAGTGGCCCCATTGGAGTATTTTTGGTGCATAAAATGATAGCCTTTAGTTTCTGTCCAGATTTGGTTTTCTCAAAAACTTGCACTAACAAGTTTCTGGTCTTGACTAACTAACCTTGCCACCATCATCTACACCTAAAGAGACACTGATCTGGAGATTTTGGCCACCCAAGAGTTGCCTAGATGCCCTTGGCATTCTGTCAAACACCTTGAGTAAATGAACAGTTTTGGCATGAGTTTTAGTTTACATTGTGGACTTGATTCCCCTGACCAAACCAACATGTCCGCTAAGTCTCTAGACTACCCTAACCTAGTCCTGTTAAACCCCAGCTCCACCCAAGCCTCCTGGCATGCGATGGCTTTGCGTCGAACACCTGGCGTGCGTGCTCTGGGCGCGCCCAGAGCGCACGTTTTGCATGCGCGTGCACCGAGTCGCCGCGTCCCACTGCCGCCTCCCCGCGCTCGTTCTGGCCACTTCCCTCGCACAGCCAGCACGCCTGACCCCTCCCTCGCTGTAGAGCCGCCCTGGCCCCCTCCTGGCGCCCTACAGCGCCGCCATCAGGTCGGCTGTGGCAGCAAGCGGGCGGCCGCAGCAGCCCCTGCCATGGACGGCGCCTCCCGAGCCACACGCGTGCGCCAGCTGCCCTCTGGAGCAGCCCGAGCTTATCCAAGAATGCGTCCGCTAGCGCCCGTCGCCGCCATGCACCCCCTGCTACAACAGAACGGCGGTTCACCGGTGTTCTTATCCACGGCCACGGGAACCGACCTCTCCGGGCTATATATAGCCCCCCGATCATGCCCAAGCTTGTCAGTAGCCTCATTCGAGCAGTAGGAAGCCCCCCTCCTCCCTAGTTGGCCAGAAGCCCTTCCCTTCCCCATCTCCGGCAGGTTCGGCCTCCGCTGCCCTCCAGTCCCGCTCGTCGCAAATAGAGCCTCCCTCATCCTTCCAGCACCACCGTTCGACTCCCCATGACCTTGCGAAGCCGGCCAACCCCTCAAACACGATCGGGAGCCACCGTAGCCCAAATCCCCAAATTCCTCCCGAAACCACCTCCACCGCAGAGCTCGCCGCCTGCGACTCCCTTAGTCCCCGCCAGCCTATCGACCACCGGGAGGACCGCCCTAGACTGGTGGATCCATCCCGACCCTCAAAACCACGCGGGGAGCCGCCGTTCGCCGGCGTCGATCGCCGGAGCCCCGCCTCTGCTCGGACAGAGGAGGAAGAAGGCGGGGGCGACTGGTCAAACCTGACCAGTGGGCCCAAGGGACCCACTGTCAGTGACCCAGCGCCGGTCCACGCTGGATAAGTGAAAGCGTAAAGTCTCAAGTACGCTTTCCCCCCGAACCATTTTTCTTTTTTTTAGTTTCTTTTATTTATTTATTAAAAACAGAATTTGACTCAAACTTTGACTGGCTATATCTTTTTAAATATAATAAGTCCAAATGAATTGATTCTTTTTCTATGGTTTCTCAAATTCTGTCTAGTTTATTTTCATATTTATTTGAAAAAAATTCAGACACCTTTTTGTACCACTTTGAAACTATGTGTTGATTTGAAATTTCTTTCTTAATAGGATTTTTGGAGAGAGAAGAAAAACTTTCAAAAAATTTGGAATGCACCCTGCCTCTCCACAACTTGAAGGCAAGCATCTGAACCCTGGCATAATATTGTTGTGTGTTGTTTGATACGGTTACAACACCACCCTAACCCGAAGAATTCGTTATTTTATGTGATGATATGATCATACTCGCGAGTGCAAAATGAATATCCTTGCTGTTGGAAAATGGTTATGATTGCGATAGTAATCATCCTCGTATACCTTTCATGCCTACGGGGAGGAAGCCGGGAAAGCCTCTGTCTTGGGTAGACACGATCTTGTCCCTAGTTCCTCGTCGAGACGGTTGTGTCCGATATGGCATGATGAGGTATGATGAGTGGTGATTCTGTCTGTTGGTTGAAATATATTGGTTATGCTAATCATGCAGGGAATACTTAAACCTCCTGAGTCGACCGTAGATCGAGTCTTGTTCCAGTAACCCCCATACTTGTTTCGTACTACCACTTGTCCCTGCCATAGGTAGGGTATGGTTCAGTAAGTTGTCAACCCCTTTCTAGCACACACCGTATAGAGAGGCCATGGTGGAAGATACTGGCTGCATCCGGTAGGCATGCCACCTGGTCCGGGGGCATGGGTGTTTCCAGTTGTAGCCGAGGGGGTAGCTCCCCTAGTTTGCGCGTGATATAAATTTTGTGATCCCATGCTAGTCGAGGTTGTAGCCTCCCCACTTAGAGTTTTGCTTAACGAGTGTCGTGGGTGATTCCAAACACCGGTAAGTCAGGCTGGTGTGTGCGGTCAGGTGTGTTTTCAATTAAAAGACGGTAGACGGAATTAGTCCCGATGGACTAATGGAATCCGTTACTCGTGGGTAAAGAGTACACCCTCTGCAGAGATTATATCTATTCGAATAGCCGTGTCCATGGTTAAGGACTACAGTCTGGATGGGTCAAGTGTCGGTCTTAGTGTCGGTCTTCGGAGGAAAAACTGCTAAACCAGAACATTGATTATGGCCTGTGACATATGATAATTATGATTATTATTATTGTGGACTAACCGTTTATATTATTTGAATTATTGGGTATCCCTGGGATGGTTCTACCTCCTGGATATTCACTGTGATTATTCTCTTATAAGCCCTTTATGTGGTGTCGCTTAGACGCCCGACTGCGGCCTGCTTGTCATTTATATTACTTATAAGCCCTTTATGTGGTGTCGCTCAGACGCCCGACTGTGGCATGCTTGGTATTTAAATTATTTATAAGCCCTTTATGTGGTGTCCCTCAGACGCCCGACTGTGGCACGCTTGTTATTTAAATTATTTAGAAGCCCTTTATGCGGTGTCGCTCAGACGTCCAACTGTGGCATGCTTTAAATTATTAACCTTTCGAGGCGTCGCTTCAGACACCCGATCGGTGCATTCTATTCCTATTATATTATTGTATATTCAAGTTATGAATAACCTGTCTGTGTGCATCATGGGTTTTATGTTTGTGACTGACATTGTGATTATAGAATATTTCTGAGCATGATTATCATCTAATATATTATACCTGTGTTCACAATGTTTGCGAGTACATTCAAAGTACTCACTGGCT
Source organism: Triticum dicoccoides (assembly GCF_002162155.2). NCBI lineage: Eukaryota > Viridiplantae > Streptophyta > Magnoliopsida > Poales > Poaceae > Triticum > Triticum dicoccoides. The sequence continues at coordinate 495,294,525 of NC_041387.1, forward strand.
TGTCCCTGGCTATTGTCTTGGCCAGATTTCTTGCACGGAGAGGAGCGTTGCAATGACAGCCCCAGAGCCTACGCAATGATGATAGCAGCCTCACGAAGATAGGAGTTATCCTGGTCAGTTGTTCCTGTGGGAAATGGAGTCCCATAGACGCTGATGAACCACAAACCGCTTCCGCCATCAGCTACTAGAAGCCTCGTGTTGTACTCATAGGCCAGAATGGTCTTGTACTACATATTATGTATTTTTCTTGGAGTTTCTGTATCAAGTTGGTGTCTCATTAGCTAACAGTAATCCTGGGGCTGGTGAGCACAACGGCCATTTTCTGGGAAATTAATACCCGGAAAACCGGTCGCGACAACCTTGGTATCAGAGCCAGGCTGGCCATTGGCTAATCCTATCTTAGCCAGGTCAATAAACCTAGATTAACCAACCCACCAGACCTTAACCTAACCCCGGCCAAGCTTCTCGTGTAAGATAGCCACACAGTGACCCCGACACCTTCTGGCAGTTGGTTCCCAACCTATCAGCCTAGCCTGTCAATCACGCACCAGTGACCGACACCTAAATTGTCCCATTCGCAAGTGTGCGAAGGAAGACTCCGTCCCCTTTTCCTATAAAAAGGACACACTAGCCTCAACCCAGCACAACACAGCCTCTTCCCTAAACCGAGCTAAAATGCCTGGCCCCGTCGTGCACAATGAGACCACAGCAACCAACCTTGGAGATTTCGTGACCGTGCTCGCAAACCTCACCCGCCGTGCCTTTGCATTAGAAGAGCCCCCAGAATATGTTGTGTACCAAGGACCCATGAGCGGTGAAAGTCATCAATTCTGGGCCACTGTGCACGTCTATGGTAGGGGTCTAGCACCAGAACGCCCCTACAGGTTCACCTGAAGGACAACTTCCTTTGAGCCACAAGCCATCCAACTAGCTGCTCGAGAGGCTATAGTTCAACTCCGGCACTTGTCGCCCAGAGTTAACTGTCGCTCGTTCTACTACTACCCCAGCCGAGACGGGTATGGTAGGCCACCCCAGGTTGTCAACGGAGATCACGAGACGGATCCTGCATTGTTGCATCTGGTGCACTATGTAGGTGCACTAGAGGAACTGTTCGATCAAACTGCCCTTGATCTGGTCGCAGCTCGTGGAGAACTGGCTCGCCGAGCCCAGGCGAGAGGAGAAGATGAGCCCGACACCGACAACCTAGTCGTGTTGTTCGGACAACCGATTGAGTCCTTGAGGTCTGCCCCAGCCATAGACCAAAATACTTTGGTGTCCCCAGAAGTGCTTCGTCGCCTTTTGGGAACATGCTCCAACGGGATTGTAGCCAGCAACCCCCGCGATGGTCATCATCGCTACCCCAACCCTGCAGCCCCTCAACTCCATCCAGCTAACCCCGACGGTGAAACCCGTGGAGAAGCCTCGACGTCCACAAGGCAGGCCCGCTTAGATATTAACGAGGTAGACTAAGTCACTCGAGTAGTAACGAATCTTAGTATGCCCACGCCCTATAATTATGTAATCTTGCGTCGCGTTGAATAATCACAGCCTAATTGTGTGCCTCTGTTTTGATTGTTAGATTGCAGTTGCATTTTTAATTCCGGGCACAGCTTCCAAAACCACCCCGACGATACCCACAGTAATACATCGCTTTTGTGAGATAGGTGTATCTATAGCGTTGACCCCGACCCCGTAGAGCAGAACCAACAGACTAGTTACTCTTCGCCGCGGTAAAAGACCCCGCCCGGATGCTATATAAAAGGCCACCTCGTGACCTTGCCAAGTACCCCTCACCTTGTGCACAACTCCCACAGCCATTCCTTTACCATGCCGAGCCCCAGCATTTACCTGAGAACTCTAGATGCAACCCCAGGTAGTTTTGTTACAATTTTGTGGGACTTTACCTGCAGTACCATGAGTGTTAGCCGTCCACCCCAGTACGAGTTGCTCAAATCGAGGATCACACCTTCCACCTCGAAATATTGGGCAGTGGTGCACATCCCTCCCACAAACCCAAACCAAGACCCAACGAAAGTCTCTTTTGTGGGGAAATCTATGCCAACTCCGCATATGGCCATAGAAGCTGCTGCGTATGAAGCGCTTGCTCACCTTTGATTCGGGGTACCCTATTCCAGCGAACGGGGGTATTATTACTTCCCGAGTCGTGCAGCACCAGGCGAAGTAGCATCTTTTCCCGGTGGACGAATCGAGAGAGACCCAGTACTGGCAAATCTTGCCCAGTATGTCATCGCTCAAGACCGTTTGACCCAGCGAGTTATGGGTTATCTCCAGAGCCTCACTGATTAAAATCCTTAGATCACCATCGACAGACTACTAAGGCCCGACCAGGAGAGACGCGTTCATTGACTAGTCAATCCGCTTCCTCCGATAAAGGAAGAGTGTGCCCCAATCCCAGAGACATTTTCTTAGGACCCTGTCCATTTACCGTTGTCATTGTAGACGTCACTGCTATGTTTATTTTCTCAGTTTTTATTTATATGTTGCAATTTATGCATGGTGTCCTAAATTTGTGCGATGAATTAAATAAATTTTAGTTTCAATTAATGTGACTGGTTTTTACTGCTGTTAATTTTTATTAAATGTTTTCACTCGCGGTAAATTCTGAAGTGAGATTTTTCCCTGAGTTGTTGCGACGTATATCTCTCCACGACATAGATTTTTATTCACACAGCACCACGATAGCAGACTCACAACCACTCGACCTCGTGCACTTGTTGCAAATGCATGTACACATGTTACATCTAACTGATCACCTCTAAAGGAGGGATTAGTGGGTGACTGTTCAAGTGCAAAATTGCCCCAGCACACCGACAACAGTTAGGACCCGACACCGAACTTAATCCTCATGATCACAGCCACCGCGGAGAGCTAACACTCTAGCGGCAGCATCGCAACGGTCATCAAAGATCATCACGCACAAGAGCACGGAGAACCCCAGCAACGCCGCCAACCCTCCGCACATCAGGATCACGTACCAGTCCGGCATCACCTCCACCATTGCAGCCTCGTTTCGAGCTCCTGCAAATAGAAATGGAGGAGAAGGAAGGAGAAGAAGAAGCAAGGGCAGGTGTGAGGAAGAAGAAAGGAGCACCTCGGTTGTTTTATAGCTCGAGATCGGTGTATGGTGGGCGAAGTCCACCAGCACCGCTTGTCTCCCGATCGCCGGTGTTCGGAGGCGAATCCGTGAGCAGTGCCGACAGCGCACTGGCCCGCGAGGTGAGTGCACGCTGCGCCAGCAGCTATCACGCCGCACACTACCGCAGTACGGCCTAGATGCCCTACATGCTAGCCATCACCGATGGAGGAAGCACGGGAAAGCGCGTGAGAGACATGGAGAAGAGAGAGCCAGAGGTAGAAGAAGAGGCCGACAGTGGGCCCCACGTCCACCTGTCAGCCAGAGAGAGCACTGTGCTCTCGGGTACGACCAGCGTATTTTAGTAATTTAGAATTTTATTCTAATTTTTTTACTGTAACTAATAGTGGAATTTTTTCCGTAGATTTTTTCACGCAACACTAGTGTTCCACACTGTAGTTTTACACCATTAATTGCCACTTCCTGTAGCCACGTTTTATTGCATAAGTTTGATGGTTATTTGGGTGATATTATTTTTGAAATAGTAGGAGTATTTTCTTTTCAAAACAGCCTGTAGCAAATCTCGAGGACGAGATTTTTCTTAAGGGGGGTAGTGTTGTAACACCCCAAAATTTAACCATGATTGATTGAATAAAATTTTGCCTTGGTAAATTAAATTTTTACTTTCTGGATTTTCTTTTGTTTCAGAAAAACCCTTTTCTTCTGAATTGTGGAGTTTTTACCCCAAGTGAAAAATTTCCAAAAATATTGTTGACCCTCTCAAGAAACATTTCTTTTATCAGTGGAATTATTTATATGATTATCTTCCTTGAGCTCTATTTCTTTTAAAAAGGATTTTTATAAGCTTTAGAACCTCTTTTGCACTACAACCCATTCAAATACTCTTTTAAAAATTCCATCAAAATTTGGGGATGACATGTGAGGCTCCTAAATCACTTTCATGCAAAAACTTCTCTTAATCATTTGGGGATTTTGAGCCCTACCTCATGTTTTCAAATCTGGATCAGTTTGTGGTTTGCACTGCAACCTATTTAAATATTTCTTTAAAAAATTCATAAAAATTTGGAGATGTCAGTAGATGCATATAATTCATTTTTATGCAAAAACCCATGATTGTTCTTTGAAAAATTTGAGCAAATCATCCTCTTTTGCTCTCTGGTCCAGTTGGGTGTTTTGTACTACAACTCTATTTTATTCTTCTCTAATGCCCCTTATCTTTCTCCTGCTTATAGACCACCCTACAAAACCCTTAAGTCCAGGAGAGTGGCCCCATTGGAGTATTTTTGGTGCATGAAATGATAGCCTTTAGTTTATGTCCAGATTTGGTTTTCTCAAAAACTTGCACTAACAAGTTTCTAGTCTTGACTAACTAACCTTGCCACCATCATCTACACCTAAAGACACACTGATCTGGAGATTTTGGCCACCCCAAGAGTTGCCTAGATGCCCTTGGCATTCTGTCAAACACCTTGAGTGCATGAATAGTTTTGGCATGAGTTTTAGTTTACATTGTGGACTTGATTCCCCTGACCAAACCAACATGTCCACTAAGTCTCTAGACTACCCTAACCTAGTCCTGTTAAACCCCAGCTCCACCCAAGCCTCCTGGCACGCGATGGCTTTGTGTCGAACACCTGGCGTTCATAACGATCATCTCTACTCCTTCTCTCTCTTGGTGGTGATTCTTCTCTTCTACTTCTTTTCTTAGGTGACTCTTCTCTTCCCTTGTAGGGAGCCATACACTCATTGGAATAGTGTCTGGGTCTTCCACAATTGTAGCAATTACGTTCTCGACTCGAAGATCTTTTGTCATTGCAGGACCTTGACTTGGAACTTCTTTCCTTGCTCCTACTCTTGTTGAACTTGTTGAATTTCTTCACCACTAAGCTCAATTCTTCATTGAAGGTTTGTTTCTCACTTGATGATGTTTGAGCTTCACATGAGGCTTTGTAAGCACCACTTGAGTTGTTGTGGAGCTCCTCCTTATCCTTAAGTGACATCTCATCAGCAATAATTCTTCCAATGACCTCCGTTGGCTTGAGATTCCTATAATTGGGCATCATTTGGATCAATGTGCACACAGTATCATATTTTCCATCCAAGGCTCTTAGGATCTTCTTTATGATGAATTTGTCGGTCATCTCTTCACTTCCTAAGCCGACAATATCATTTGTGATGAGAGCAAGCCTAGAGTACATTTCAGCGACGCCTTCACTATCCTTCATCTTGAACTTGTCAAGTTGACTTTGAAGCACATCCAATTTGGATTCCTTGACGGAGTCGGTACCTTCCTGCTTGTCAATCAAAGTGTCCCAAATTTCCTTTGCATTCTCAAGACGGCTGATTTTGTTGAATTCTTCGGGGCACAATCCGTTGAAGAGGATATAACAAGCTTGAGCGTTGTATTGCAACATCTTCAACTCTTCCGCGCTTGCTTCACGGTTCGGTTCTCTCCCATCAAAGAACTCACCTTGCAAGCCAACACACACAATAGCCCATACGGCGGGGTTATGTCCAAGAATATGCATTTTCATCTTATGCTTCCAACTAGCAAAATTAGTACCATCAAAGTAAGGACCTCTACGGTGATAATTTCCCTCGCTAGACGCCATATTCGCCTAGGTTGTGTAACTAAGGCTATGACCACCAAAAGCTATGGAAATCAAAGCAAATCGAGACCAAGGCTCTGATACCACTTGTAGGATCGAAAGTATGTCTAGAGGGGGGGTGATTAGACTACTTGACAAAATTAAAGCTTAGCCTTTTCCCAATTTTAACTCTTGGCAGGTTTTAGCAACTTAGCGCAAGTCAAGCAATCAACCTACACATGCAATTCTAGAGTATAGCAGCAGAAAGTAACACAATTGCATATGAAGGTAAAAAGGAGGAGTTTGAGGAGGCAAACACAATTTGGAGACACGGAGATTTTTGAGTCGTGGTTCCGATAGGTGGTGCTATCATACATCCATGTTGATGGATACTTCAACCCACGAGGGGTAACGGTTGCGCGAGTCCACGGAGGGCTCCACCCACGAAGGGTCCACGAAGTAGCAACCTTGTCTATCCCACCATGGTCGTCGCCGTGAAGGACTTGCCTCACTAGGGGTAGATCTTCATGAAGTAGGTGATCTCCTTGCCCGTACAAACTCCTTGGTTCAACTCCACAATCTTGTCGGAGGCTCCCAAGTGACACCTAGCCAATCTAGGAGACACCACTCTCCAAGAAGTAACAAATGGTGTGTTGATGATGAACTCCTTGCTCTTGTGCTTCAAATGATAGTCTCCCCAACACTCAACTCTCTCTCATAGGATTTGGATTTCGTGGAAAGAAGATTTGAGTGGAAAGCAACTTGGGGAAGGCTAGAGATCAAGATTCATATGGTAGGTGTCGGTGTCAAAACCGGTGGATCTCGGGTAGGGGGTCCCGAACTGTGCGTCTAGGCGGATGGTAACAGGAGACAAGGGACACGATGTTTTACCCAGGTTCGGGCCCTCTTGATGGAGGTAAAACCCTATGTCCTGCTTGATTGATTTGATATTGTGGATGTTTACAAGAGTGGATCTACCACGAGATCAAGGAGGCTAAACCCTAGAAGCTAGCCTATGGTATGATTGTAATGGTTGTTGTTGTTCTACGGACTAGAGCCATCCGGTTTATATAGACACCGGAGAGGGCTAGGGTTACATAGAGTCGGTTACAATGGTAGGAGATCTATGTATCTGTATCGCCAAGCTTGCCTTCCACGCCAAGGAAAGTCCCATCCGGACACGGGACGAAGTCTTCAATCTTGTATCTTCATAGTCTTGGAGTCCGGTCGATGATGATAGTCCGGCTGATGATAGTTCGGCTAATGATGATAGTCCGGCTATCCAGACACCCCCTAATCCAGGACTCCCTTAGTAGCCCCTGAACCAGGCTTCAATGACGATAAGTCCAGCGTGTATATTCCTTGGCATTGCAAGGCGGGTTCCTCCTCCGAATGATAGAAGATTGTGAACACCAGGATAGTGTCCGGCTCTGCAAAATAAATTCCACATTTCACCGTAGAGAGAATAATATATACACAAGCTCAATCTGCTGACGTTTTTTGCGGCATGACGTCACGCCACTACCAAGTCATTACTTGAATCGTTTTTTACTCTACCACCTCAGCACATTTAGCGAAGCGGTTTCCTTGGCACGTCTTGTCGAAGCAGAGATCGTGTTCCCCCTTAATCCGAGATTCTCATCAATACGGACGTGGGTAACCCAACCGCTCCATTGATGGTGACACTTGGGGGATAGGCGAGTTTTACCAGGCCGGTGGGGGACGCGTAGACTTCGCCCGCCCATATAAGGGATAAGGATTCACCTTTTCACCTACGCCTTCTTCCTCCTTTGCTTATCCATCTCCATGCACTCAAGCTCCAGCGCCCAAGCCCGCACATCTCGTCTCAACCTTCCCCAGTTATGTCCGGAGCGGGAGGCAAGTGGATGACCTCCTCCGTTACGGAGGAGCACGTCGAAAGACTGCGCAGCGCCGGCTACCTGTCCGGCGACATCGCGCACCGGCTGCCCGACGAGGGGCAGCTCATCCCCACCCCCAGGCCCCATGAGAGGGTCGTTTTTCTTCCCCACTTCCTCCGCGGACTGGGCTTTCCACTTCACCCCTTTGTCTGCGGGCTCATGTTCTACTACGGCCTGGATTTCCATGATCTGGCACCGAACTTCATCCTCAACATCTCGGCGTTTATCGTCGTGTGCGAGGCCTTCCTCTGCATCCAGCCCCACTTCGGCTTGTGGCTCAAGACCTTCAATGTCAAGCCGAAGGTAGTGAAGGGCACTCAAGCGGAGTGCGGAGGCGCCATGTTGGGCAAGATGCCCAACGTCCTTTGGTTCGAAGGGGCCTTCGTGGAATCCGTCAAGGGGTGGCAATCGGGGTGGTTCTATATCACCGAGCCGCGCGACCCTACGTGGGCGGCGGCCCCCGAGTTCAGATCTGGTATCCCCATGCAGCTCACCTCCTGGAAAGAGAAGGGCTTGCTGTGGGGTAGTTCGGAGGAGCTGACGGGACTCCAAGCCTATATCCAGAACCTGGTGAAGAAGCTCAGGCTGGTTAACGTGGTCCAAGTCATGCTCGTCTGCCGGATTCTCCCATGCCAAGAGCGGGCATTCAATCCGTGGGAGTTCAATCCGGAACAGCACCAGGCGCTGAGCGGGCTCTTTGACACGACGTACGAAGGCGCCTGGAGGGTGCTGTTTAAGGGCGCCGAAGCCCCCGCATCCGTGACTGAAGATCGCGGATTTCGCTCGCAGCACCAAGCCGACGAGGTAAGTGATTCTACCCCTTTACGGGACACTTGCTTTTCATAGTTTGACTCTATGCGGGTTTTAATTTCCCCTTTTCCTTTGACAGGACTGGATGAGGAAGGTGGAGCAGATTATCTGCCCGGCTCCTATGCCAGAAAACCCAATAGTCGCCCATCTACCTAGGCTGCTGGTTCCGGCACGACACGTGGTGCCGGAGAAGAAGGCCAAGAAGGAGGCCACGGGTGCTCGAAAGAGTTCCCGGCTTCAGGTGTCCGACGACTCCGGGGCGGACTCCTCCCCCGAAAACGAGGAGGAGAAAGAGGACTCTCTCCCAGAGGAGGGAGAGAGGAAGAGGAAGGCTTCCCCAACAGGGGAGGCCGAAGGGTCCAAGAGGGGAAGGACTATTCCCCCGGACAGCTCCGCCAACATCAACGTTGGCGAGGAAGAATGGCCTTCAAGGGCCAGGCCTCCGGCGAGATCGTAAGTATCCGGATTCCTGAATGACTTATAATTTCTTTTTCTGCGTCACATAGTGTCATTCTGATGCCACATGCTGCCTGTAGTCCGGCCAATGATGATCTCCCCGCTTCATCGAGCGGGTCGTTGGCTCCGTCGGATGTAGACTCCATCCCGACCGCCTCCACCCCTCGCGACACCGAGGACGCCGAGGTGGGATCCCAAGAAGGGACCCATCAGGGGGAGGCTCCGGAGGCGCCACAAGGCGGCCTCCCAGACTTTGCGCCGGACTCCACATCAGAACCCGCGGCGGTTCCGGAGTCCGGCCGGCGGCCCCTTCGCACGAAGGGCAAGACCGTGATGCCGGCGGATTCCGTTCAACCGGAGGCGCTGGACAATTTGTTGGAGGCACTCCAGAGCGCTTCCATCGAGGAAGAACACCGCACTATTATGAGTGCGGAGATTCAGAAGGTACAGCTTGCCAAGAGCGGGCTGACCGAAGCCTGCAGTAGCCTTCTATCAGGCTTTGAGGTAAGAAGTTAAAAATATGCAATGTAATACCGCATAGACAGTAGCCCCTGATGCTTGGTTCGGTGTTTGGAAAGAAAAGCCGGACTGAGGATCTGGAAAAAAACAAGACATACGCAGGGTTGCTAAAAAATTATGTCAATATGGGTTGCAGGCTGCGCTGCTGACCTCTGCCGCACTGACTGCGGAGGTCAGTGCTTTGAAGCAGGAGCTCGAGCGGTCCGAGCAAGAGCTCGGCCGCGCCAAGAATCAGCTCCAGGACAAAGAAGGTGAGTAACACCACTTTGAACTTGTACCTTACAGAAAAGGATTTAGGGTGCAACAAAAAATAACAAGGATAACATGGGTACTGCAGGGGCCACGAACGAGGTGGCGACCCTGAAGGAGGCCGTGTCCGCGTCCGAACGCAATGCGGCCGCGGAACAGGCAGAGCGAGAAAAGCAGGAGGCGCGGGTGGCGGTGGTTCGGCAAGAGCTCCAGGCTCTCATGGAAAAGCATGAGAGTTTGGAGCGTGACTCAAAGACTTGAGAGTCCGAGCTTGCCTCGGCTCTCGAAAGTGCCAAAACTGCCAAGGCCGATGCCCATAAGTCCCTTCAGGAGATTGAGTTGGTGAGGAAGATAGCGGCGGGTAAGGCATTTTTCATGCAAAACCAAGCATGTGAATGTAAATTACGTGTTACTTACCCGAATTCGGAGCTCTCCAGGGGCATTTGCAGATCTGCCTCGTGGCGTGTCTGATGCCGCCGCATTCTACCGAGCCGAGGAGGGGAGCTCAATGGAGAATGTCTTCTGGTCTCAGTATGCTGAGGCCGGCCATCTGGTGCCCCCTAGCGACCAGCTGAAGCAGCTGGTCGAGCTCCACAAGGTGGCCGAGCAGGGCATGAAGGGCCTCATAGTCTGGCTGTGGCCTGGGGAGGCCATGCCTGGGAGCTACTTCGGCCTCGTGCGACGGTTGGTGGATGCGTGCCCCTGGGTGGAGGTTATCAAGCGCTCCGCCTGTATTGAAGGTGCTCGTCGGGCCCTTGCCCGTGCAAAGGTGCATTGGGGCAAGCTGGATGCGGAGAAGCTAATCACTGACGTGCCGCCAGCGGGCAAGGAATATCGTACGCCCGAGATGTACTATAAGACTGTCCTGAAGGGTGCCCGCAAGATTGCGGATGAGTGCCCCAGGGATGTAATTATTGAGTAAATTCGCAATGTGTTATCCTGTGCGCTGAAAACTTTGTTCATATGCGCTAAGCAATGCTTGTTAATTTAAAATATTACCTTCTGTGCGGCCGTTTATTAAATCTGAGAGATGGCAAGTCGTCGGCTTCAGCCCCCATGCCACGAGTGCTGGGGTGTTCGGGATAAACTTGAGCACTCTTGTTCCCATTTTTGGGTCCATCTAGGGAGGCGCTCAACACAACGAACAAGGCAACCGGACTTATAGTGCTTGAACACTCTCACTTAGCCATAGAATTCTATAATTTTAAATTTCGGCGAAGCCCCTAGTATTCGGAAGACCGAATTCGGGGCGCTATCCACGCCTTCGTCGGACATTATCCGGTACTTCGCTTGAAGCGGCGTAGGTCTTTAAGGACCCGAAAAGACCTCTCGAACAGCGACCAGTCTCTCGCCTTATCATGACATTCAGTTTTAGCTTTCTCCACTGAGGCATTAACACGGCTCAACCGGGGCGCAATCGCAGTGGTTCTCCCAGTGCTACCTTAGCCGATAGAACGGAATGTAAGGTGCCAAACATGGGAGCCGGGCAAACCCAACTATTGACCCAAGACATGATTCGGAGCCGATTCATATAATGCTATAAGTTCGGGGTGCCGCACTTGTGAAAGTGTTTGGACTTTATCACACCATAATGCGGGGAACATAAGCCCCTAGTGTATTTGGCCGTACCAAAATGTATGGATGCAACATGTCATAAATGAACATATATATAAGGTAATGCAATTATGGGCAAAAAGTGCTGCATTTTATTTGAGAAGATATGCTATGAGTGTGGAATGATACAAATAGTGCGGAAAGCAAGGGATTGGACGAATTAAAGGCGTCTCCCTCCAGGGATAGGCCGCTGAACGGTGTATTTAACAAATTTAATGCTCGTAATGGAGACCACCTGAGTGTTCGTCGCAGCCTTTGTCCCTCCCTGGCTGTTGCATCATGAGTTCGGCAGGTTCGCCGCTGGACAGAGTTCTGTATAAAAAAGAGAGAAATAAAAGATAAAAAGAGCGACACACTTGGGAGCCCCTGGTGTGGTTGAACCGCACTCTGGGTCTGTTGTGGTTGTGCCTCTCCCCCTATGCCCATGGTATCTCCAGGGCGTAATTATGTACGCGGAGAGTTTGTCTCACAATTGTGCGAGGGCTGGGGTTGAGGCCGCATTGCTACGCATGCTCTGAACGTGCTAGGTGGTCTTGGTTGATGTTGCTCCGGGCGCGTTTGGCCGTGTCCGGTCTTTTAACGGCCGGACTCGGAAATTGCCTTAAAAGGCTGCTCTGTACTTCTGCCGTGAGAGTCGCTGTATGTTCCTCCGTTCGGAGGGAGCGTTCCGTGTTTCCGTTGACCGTGATGACTCCACGAGGGCCTGACATCTTGAGCTTAAGGTATGCATAATGCGGCACCGCGTTGAATTTTGCGAACGCGGTTCGTCCGAGCAAAGCGTGATAGCCACTGCGGAACAGGACTATGTTGAAGATTAACTCCTCGCTTCAGAAATTATCCGGGGATCCGAAGACCACTTCCTGTGTAACTGAGCCTGTACAACTGGCCTCGACACCTGGTATGACGCCTTTGAAGGTTGTCTTTGTAGGTTTAATCTTTGAAGGGTCTATGCCCATCTTGCGCACTGTATCCTGATAAAGCAAGTTCAGGCTACTACCGCCGTCCATCAGGACTCTCGTGAGGTGAAATCCATCGACGATTGGGTCTAAAACCAATGCAGCGAATCCGCCATGGCGGATACTGGTCGGATGGTCTCTTCGATCGAAAGTGATCGGGCAAGAGGACCATGGGTAGAATTTTGGGGCGACTGGCTCCATCGCGTATATGTCCCTTAGTGCACGCTTCCGCTCCCTCTTGGGTATATGCGTTGCATATATCATGTTTACCGTCCGAACTTGAGGGGGGAATCCCTTTTGTCCTCTGTTGTTCGGCGGCCGGGTCTCTTCCTCGTCATCGCTGTGTAGCCCCTTGTCATTGTTCTCGGCGATGAATTTGCCTGCCTGCTTGAATACCCAACAATCTCTGTTGGTGTGGTTAGCTGGCTTTTCGGGGGTTCCATGTATTTCACAGGAGCGGTCGAGTATTCAGTCCAAATTGGACGGGCCCGAAGTGGTTCTTTTGAATGGCTTCTTCCGTTGACCGGGCTTGGAGCCTCGGAATCCGGCGTTGACTTCCATATCCTCATTGTTGTCGCCATTAATGCGGCGTTTGTTTTTGTTTTGACGTGACCTGCCATTGCGGTCCTTGGTATCCGGACTGCCAGCGTTTTTGCTGAGGTTGTTGCTGCGAGCTAGCAAGCTATCCTCTCCCGCACAGAAGCGGGTCATGAGTGATGTGAGGGCTGCCATGGATTTCGGCTTTTCCTGTCCTAGGTGCCGGGCCAGCCACTTGTCGCGGATGTTATGTTTGAAGGCAGCGAGGGCCTCTACATCCGGACAGTCGACGATTTGATTTTTCTTTGTTAAGAATCATGTCCAGAATTGCCTGGCCGATTCGTCTGGCTGCTGGATTATGTGGCTTAGGTCGTCTGCGTCCGGTGGTCGCACATACGTGCCCTGGAAGTTGTCGAGGAATGCGGCTTCCAGGTCTTCCCAGCATCCAATTGACTCTGCGGGTAGGCTGTTAAGCCAATGCCGAGCTGGTCCTTTAAGCTTCAGCGGGAGATATTTGATGGGGTGAAGATCGTCGCCGCGGGCCATATGTATATGGAGGAGATAATCCTCAATCCAAACCGCGGGGTATGTTGTGCCATCGTAGGATTCGATATTAACGGGTTTAAACCCTTCAGGGATTTGATGATCCATTACTTCGTCAGTGAAGCATAGTGGGTGCGCGGCGCCTCTGTATTGAGCAATATCGCGATGTAGCTCGAGAGAGCGTTGTCTGCTGTGTTCGGCCCGGCCGGAGTAGTTGTATCCGGCGCGACGGTATTCGTCGTGGGTCTTGGGGCGCCCACGTGATCCATAGATAGATCTGGATTGTCTTGCCTTGTCCTCCAATATATCCCGCAAGTCCGGCCCGTTCCCCCAAGGCTTCATGCTTTTCGAGCGATGCCGGGGTACGGTTTTGGTGGAGGGCTTGCACGCCTCTCTGTCGCGGCCACGAGGTGGTCGGTCTGCCGTATTGTGCGCTGGTGATGCAGGTTTGTACGCTTCCTCCTCTAGTCGGGGGAGCAACTTGCATTTTGGGTAATTTTTGGAGGGGCATTTGAGTTCATACTCTTCGGCCGCGAGGAACTCGGTCCATCTGTCGGCCAGTAGGTCTTGATCAGCTTGAAGCTGTTGCTGCTTTTTCTTTAGGCTGTTTGCCGTGGCCATTAGCCTGCGTCTGAAACGCTCCTGTTCGACGGGATCCTCAGGCACGACGAATTCGTCGTCGTCGAGGCTTGCCTCGTCTCCGTAGGGAGGTAAGTAATTATCATCCTCGACCTCTTCGTCTGCCGCCCTCTCGTGAGGGCTTGCTTCTGCCTCCTCCTGCGCTGGATCGTGCTGGAGGAGGTTGTCTTCGGCACTTTCTGGGGTGTTATTATCTCCTGTGCCGGAATCTCCATTCTTGCTGTGGCGGGATTTAGAGCGGCGCCGCTGACGTCGGCGCTTGGGCTGTTTCTTTAAGGAATCGGCCTCCGTTGCTTCTTCGTCGTCCCTATCTTTTGGGGTGTCCACCATGTATATGTCGTATGACGAGGTGGTCTTCCAGTGTCCTGTAGGCACTGGTTCTTGATAGTCTCCGGCATCGTCGTCCATACCGTCGATGTCTTCGGAGTCGTAGTCGAGTACGTCGGTTAGATCGTCGACGGTGGCTACGAAGTGGGTGGTGGGTGGGCTCTGAATTTCTTCGTCGTCCGCGTCCCAACCATCCTGGCCGTAGTTCGGCCAGGGCTCTTTGGATAGGAGAGATGCTTCAGCGAATTTAAGATATCGCCGAAGGGTGAGTGCTGAAAGATGTCCGCAGCGGTGAATTCCATGATCGGCGCCCAACCGGATTCGACTGGCATGGGCGCAGGAGGTTCGGAGTCCGGTAGAGAGTCCGGCACCTCGGAGTCATGGGCTTTACGCGGGACAAGGTAAGTGTTTGGCTCCATCGCCGTAGAAGTTGCAGCTCCTGAGGCGGTGTCCAGCCATCCGTCCTCGATCTGAGCGATCGGCTCCGGACTATGGGTCGGAGCGGATTCGTGTGCGGCCTCCAAGGTGCTGTTCGGCGGCAGAGTTAGGTCGTGCCCATCATGACAGCGCGGCACGCTTGGCTGTGGCTCAGATCCATCGAAGATCAAGTCCCTGCGGATATCGGCCGTGAAGTTTAGGCTTCCAAACCTGACCTGACGGCCAGGGGCGTAGCTTTCGATCTGCTCCAGATGGCCAAGTGAGTTGGCCCGCAGTGCGAAGCCGCCGAATACGAAGATCTGTCCAGGGAGAAAAGTCTCACCCAGGACTGCGTCGTTGTCGATTGAAGAGGCCATCAAGCCTATCGGTGACGACACAGAGGAACTCTCAATGAAAGCACCAATGTTGGTGTCAAAACCAGTGGATCTCGGGTAGGGGGTCCCGAACTGTGCGTCTAGGCGGATGGTAATAGGAGACAAGGGACACGATGTTTTACCCAGGTTCGGGCCCTCTTGATGGAGGTAAAACCCTACGTCCTACTTGATTTATTTGATATTGTGGATGTTTACAAGAGTGGATCTACCACGAGATTAAGGAGGCTAAACCCTAGAAGCTAGCCTATGGTATGATTGTAATGGTTGTTGTTGTTCTACAGACTAGAGCCATCCGGTTTATATAGACACCGGAGAGGGCTAGGGTTACATAGAGTCGGTTAAAATGGTAGGAGATCTACGTATCCGTATCGCCAAGCTTGCCTTCCACGCCAAGGGAAGTCCCATCCGGACACGGGACAAAGTCTTCAATCTTGTATCTTCATAGTCTCGGAGTCCGGTCGATGATGATAGTCTGGCCGATGATAGTTCGGCTGATGATGATAGTCTGGCTATCCGGACACCCCCTAATCCAGGACTCCCTCAGTAGGAATGGAATATCTTGACCTCAACACAAGTGTAGGTGGTTCTCTCTCAGAAAATATAAGTTGGAAGTGTAGGCATGTTCTGATGGCTCTCTCCATGAATGAAGAGGAGGTGGAGGGGTATATATAGACTCCACACAAAATCTAACCGTTACACACAACTTACCAATCTCGGTGGGACCGAATTGAGAAACTCGGTCAGACCGATTCAGGAAATCTAGTGACCATTAGGATTTTCGGTGGGACCGACATGCAACTCGGTAGGACCGATATGGTTAGGGTTAGGGCATAACGTAATCTCGGTGAGACCGATTACACAAACTCGGTGAGACCGATTTTGGTAATAAGCTAACCAGAGAGTTGGTCAGGTAAACTCGGTAGGACCGATTTGCTCATCTCGGTGGGACCGAAACGTTACGAAAAGGAAACAGAGAGTTTACATTGTAATCTCGGTGGGACCGATCGCCCATCTCGGTGGGACCGAAACGTTACAAAGGGAAACAGACAGATTACAATCCCATCTTGGTGAGACCGAGATCCCTATCGGTGAGACCGATTTGCCTAGGGTTTCTGGCAGTGGCTATGACATTTGAACTCGGTGGCGCCGGATAGAAAGAATCGGTGGGGCCGAGTTTGACTTTTGGTTTAGGTCATATGTGGATGTGAGAAAGTAGTTGAGGGCTTTTGAGCATATCACTAAGCACTTTGAGCAAGAACCTCATTAAGCAACACCTCATCCCTCCTTGATAGTATTGGCTTTTCCTATAGACTCAATGTGATCTTGGATCACTAAAATAGAAAATGTAGAGTCTTGAGCTTTGAGCTTGAGCCAATCCTTTTGTCCTTAGCATTTTGAGGGGTCCACTTTTCTCATCCATACCATGCCAATCATTGAGCTTTCCTAAAATATTTGTCTTGGGATAGCATTAGCTCAATGAGCTATATGTTGTTAGGAATTACCAAAACCACCTAGGGATAGTTGCACTTTCAATAGTTGACTCCCACCATTGCGATGGTGACGTACGGTGGTAAGCTCTCCTGGTTGAATGCCTCGGTCACATTGCTGCTGGTGTTTGTCATGTGCACTCTCAAGTTCCCTCCCAAGCTCATCGAGATCTTTGACAAGATTAGATGCAGATGCCTCTGGACCAAGAAAACTGAACATGGTGACAAATGCAACTCTTTGGCTGCTTGGGATTTGGTTTGCCGACCTAAGAAAAAAGGTGGCTTAGGGGTGATCAACATTAAGATCCACAATGAGGCCTTGCTATTGAAATTCCTTCACAAATTCTTTAACAGGCTTGATGTGCCTTGGGTCAACCTTATCTGGGATAATCACTATGATGGTAAAATTCCACACAGTGTGGACCCTGTTGGCTCGTTTTGGTGGAAGGGTATTCTTAAGCTGACCCCCATCTATCATGGAATTTCTCGGGTTCAGCTGGTTGACGGCAGTTCGACCCTTTTTTGGAAAGATCTCTAGAGAGAAGATGTGCTTCAAACCTCACACCCTCGCGCCTTCTCATTTGCCATGCAGGAGGACGTGTCAGTCGCTGAGGCGATGGCCAATATGGACATGCATGCAACCTTTCGTCTGCCTGTCTCCCCCCAGGCTCTTGCTGAGATCCAGGAGATTAATTAGCAGCCTTGGATTTCTCCATCGTCCTCTTCACATGATGCCTGGCATTACTCCTGGGGGGCCATGCTGTACAATTCAATAAATTACTAAAATAACTACTTCCGAGATGGTGTGGCACATCAAGCTTTCAGTCAACTCTGGAGATCCAAATGCACAATGAAGATCAAAGTTTTTGGTTGGTTAATGTTTCATGATAGACTCAATACGCGCAACATGTTAAAGAGGAGGCACTACAATATTGGCAGTAACTGCAATTGTATCCTCTGCAACCAACCCATTGAAGAAACTGTGGATCATATGATTTTTTCCTGCCTGTTTAGCCAGAGCTGTTGGGCAAGACTCAATATTGTTTGGCCAACATTCCTTTGCCACCTCAACCTCCTACAAACCACTAAGGATACTTGGCTGAACACATTCTTTTGTGAAACATTCTTGACCGTAGCGTGGAGCATTTGGAAGGAAAGAAACAACAAGCATTTTAGAGGTGTGGCCCCCAGTGTGGACTCGTGGCTCACAAGATTGAAAGAAGACCTATCCTTGTTGCAACATAGGGTTAAGGCAACTCATAGAGCTGCTCTGGTCAACTACTCTACTTCTGTAGTGTAGCCCTTTCCTCTTTTATAAACCAGTTGGATTTCCACACCCCGGGTGGGAAGGGAGTGATCTGTCTGTATGAGTTGTTATGTCTATGTAAACCTCCCATTTATATAGATATATAATAGTGATCACAGTAGGGGTTCTCCCCCTACTGTCTTGGTGTCAAAAAAAAACTTAGTGTGCCATGCATGTTGTAGAGCTATCATATGTCTCCGTCATTTATTTCTCACTGACCTGCTATCTGCTACCTTTACACTGTACTAATTGTGCACACACTTCACCCATATTCACACTATTGTTTTTTATGCATGGGTATTTCAGACTCTGACGCAGTGTTGATGAATGCAGAAAAGAAAAGACAGAAGTCGCTCCAGTGTAATTAGAAGATAAGCACTAAGCGTTCAACGCTCTAAAGGGTGCAGTGTCAATAGTTGGAGACAATAAACGTAGCTCTGCAGTTGATGATCTCAATTGCCACACACAACCATCCTGGGTGCTTGCTTTAACTTCGCGCTGTCAAATGTGGTTGCATGTTGCATATGGTGTCTAGCTTGTATTGCTTCCAATTTGGTTAAATTGCATCTACTTACTTTACACATTATACCTTTGATAATGACATGCCTTCCTGTTTTTGATACATACTACATATGTCTATTAACCATGTCCATACATCAAACTAATGCTCTTTTGTATCCCTCATCAATCACTTATGATGAGACAGTCACCCCAGTGGGTTACTTTGAGATGCCCTACTCGTTTAAACAGTGAAGTGTCATCCTCCCCACATGATTCTCAAGAAACGGCAAGGCTAAATGAAGATAGTCAACATATCTCTCTAGTTGATGACTGCAATTCCCCCACACCACCATCGCAGGTGCTTGCTCTTACTTGGCAGTGTGATATGTGGTTGCATGTTACATATGGTGTCTACCTTGTAATGCTTCTAATTAGGGTAAATTGCATCTGCTTAGTTAACACATTATACCTGTGAATATGACATGCCTTCCTGTTTTTGGTACATACTATGTCTTTCTATTAACCATGTTCGTACATCAAACTACTTTTCTTGTGTATCCCTCATCAATCACTTCTGACGATACACCTTGAAGTTGACAGTGTAATATTGGTTGCATCTTGCATATCATTTCAAACATGTATTGCCTCTAATTTGTTGAAGTGCCACTTATAATGAGACACATCTAACTTGGTAGAGTGATTTCGGTTGGATCTTTCATATGGTGTCTAGATTGCATTGCTTCCAATTTGTTGAAATGCCTTCTGCTTAGCGTTTTTCATATATATTCCATCCTCCTACAATGTGGTTGCCATACATAAAAGTTGTGTTTGTCAATATCATGCATCAACGAATTTGGAAGTGCGAATTTCATTCCTTTTTCTTGTGTGTTTACTTGACAAGGCAAAATCTGAAAGGACGAAGGCACGGAATGATGGTGGTCCTCTGGAGCAACCGAAACAGATGATCTTTGCAGATTCTCCTACTACTCGTACTATAGTGCTAGTTACAAATCTCATCTCCCCTACTCCACAACCCAAGGTGCTTGCTCTAACATGGCAGTGTGATATCTGGTTGCATGTTGCACATGGTGCCTAGCTTGTATTACTCCTAATTTGTTAAATTGCATCTCCTTAGCTTACACATTATACATGTGAATATGACACGCCTTCCTGTTTTTGGTACATACTACATCTGCCTACCACACCATGTTCTTACATCAAACTACTGTTCTTGTGTATCATGCATCTATCGCTTATGATGAGACAGTCACACCCGTGGGTTAATATGAGACGCACTACTCTTATAAAGAATGCAATTTCATCCTCTCCACATGATTCTCAAGAAACAACAAGCCTAAATGAAGATATTGAACATAGCTTTGTACTTGAAGACCGCACTTCCCCTACACCACCATCACAGGTGCTTGCTCTAACTTCGTAGTGTGATATGTGGTTGCATGTTGCATACGGTGTCTAGCTTCTAATGCTTCTAATTAGGGTAAATTGCATCTGCTTAGTTTACACATTATACCTGTGAATATGACATGCCTTCCTATTTTTAGTACACACTACATCTATGTGTTAACCTTGTTCTTACATGAAACTACCTCTCTTCTGTATCCTGCATCAATCACTTATGATGAGTCACCTTTATTCGTTGCATATTGCATATTATTTCTAGCCTGTTGCCATGTATTGCTTCTAAGTTGGTCAAATACATTTGTTAGGGCACCCTTTTAATTTGGCAGAGTGATATTGGTTTCATCTTTCATATGGTTTCTAGCTTGCATTGATTCTAACAAGTTCAAGCACCTTGTGCTTAGTTTAAACTTTATACATCATACATGTCAATATGTCACGCCGTCCTATTTTTCATACATATTCCATCCTCCTATCATGTGGCTGCCTTAGATGAAAGTAGTGTTCGTCAGTATCATGCATCAATGAGTTCTGAAGAGAAAATTTTATTCCTTTTTCTTGTGGGTTTGACTTGACAAGGCAAAATCAAGAAAGAGGAAGGAAAAGAGTAAGGAAGGCAATGATGCTGGTCCTCTGCAGCAACATAAACGGAGCATCTGTACCGATTCTCCTCGTACTGATAGTGCATTACAAGGTCCAAGTCTCCGCTCCCCTACTCCACCATCCAAGGTGCTTGCTCTAACTTGGCAGTGTGATATCTGGTTGCATGTTGCATATGTTGTCTAGCTTGTATTGCTCCTAATTAGTGTAAACTTCATCTTCTTAGCTTACACATGATATGTGTGAATATGACACGCTTTCCTGTTTTTGGTATAGACTATATCTGTCTATCACACCATGTTCTTACATGAAACTACTCTTCTTGTGTATCCTACATCAGTCACTTATGATGGGAAACCTTTAAGTTGGCAGTGTGATATTGGTTTGCGTCTTGAATATGATTTCTAGCATGTATTGCTTCTAGTTTGATGAACGCCACCTATGACGAGACAGTTTTAACTTGGCAGAGTGATATTGATTGCACCTTCCATATGGTGTCTAGTTTGCAGTGCTTCTAATTTGTTGAAGTGCCTTCTGCTTAGTTACCACATCATAGGTGTGAATATGTCAAGCCGTCCATATTTTCATACATATTCCATCCTCATATCATGACTTTGCTTTCATCAGAGTAGTGTTCGTCAGTATCATGCATGAATGAGTTCTGAAGAGCGAATTATATTCCTTTTTCTTGTCGGTTTGACCTCACAATGCAAAATCAATAAAGCTGACGGAAATTGGCAAGGCATTGGATGATGATGGTCCTTCCGAGCAACTGAAACGGAGGTTATCTACAGATTCTACTCCACCATCCTCCCAACAAGATTCGCAAGACAATGCAAGGCTAGATAGTCAACGTAGTTGTGTAGATGATGAGCACATCTCCCCTACTCCACCATCATAGGTGCTTGCTCTAACTTGGCACTATTATATGTGGTTGCATGTTGCGTATGATATCTAGCTTGTATTGCTTCTAACTTTGTTATATTGCATATGCTTACTTTACACATAATGCCTGTGAATATGACATGTGTTCCTGTTTCTAGAGCATACTATATCTGATCACACGATGTTCTTACATCAGACTACTGTTCTTGCATATCCCACATCAGTTACTTATGATAAGGCACCTTTAAGTTGCCATTGTGATATTGGTTGTGTCCTACATATGATTTCTAGCATGTACTGCTTCTAATTTGTTGAAACGCCATACAGTTTGAACTTGGCAGAGTGATATTGGTTGCATCTTTCATATGATGTCTAGCTTGCAGTGCTTCTAATTTGTTGAAATGCCTTCTGCTTAGTTACCACATCATAGGTGTGAATATGTCATGCCATCCTGTTTTTCATACATATTCCATCCTTGCATCATGTGTTTGCCTTTCATCCGAGTAGTGTTCGTTAGTATCATGCATGAATGAGTTCTGAAGAGCAAATTTTATTCCTTTTTCTTATCGGTTTGACTTCACAATGCAAAATCAGTACAGCTGAAGGAAATTAGTCCGACAGTGGATGATGGTGGTCCTTCGGAGCAACTCAAACAGGGGGTCTCTACATATTCTACTCCGCCATCCTCCCAACAAGATTCGCAAGACACCACAAGGCTGGACAGTCAACATAGCTGTGTAGATGATGAGCACATCGCCCCTACTCCACCATCATAGGTGCTTGCTCTAACTTGGCACTATTATATGTGGTTGCATGTTGCGTATGATGTCTAGCTTGTATTGCTTCTAACTTTGTTGAATTGCATCTGCTTACTTTACACATAATGCCTGTGAATATGACACGTGTTCCTGTTTCTAGAACATACATGTACATGATGATCACATCTTCCCTACTCCACCATCACAGGTGCTTGCACTAAGTTGGAAATGTTCTATGTGGTTGCGTTTTCCGTATGATGTCTAGTTTGTATTGCTTCTGATTATGTTAAATTTCAGCTGCATAGCTTACAACTTATACCTGCAACGATCACTTACCCATAAGACACATTTAACTTGGGACTGTGATGTAGGTTTCATCTTGCATTGTCTTCTAGCTTGTACTGCTTCTAATTTCTTCAAATGGCACTTACGACGAGACACGTTTTACCTGATAGAGTGATATTGGTTGCATGTTCATATGGTGCCTAGCTTTCATTTCTTCTAATTTTGTTAAAATGCCTTCAGCTTACTGTTTTTCATACATATTCCATCCTCCTGTCGTACGTGTGAATATGAAACACTGTCTTTTTTGTATATATTCCATCCTCCTATCCCGCGCTTGCCTTACATCAAAATAGTGTTCATCTGCATCATGCATCAACCAATTATGCAGAGCTAATTTTATTCATCTTCTTGTGGTTTTGACTTCACAAGGCAATATCAGAAAATAGGAAGGAAAAGAGTAAGTTAGGGGATGTTGGTGGTCCTCCGCACCGACGCAAACAAAGACTCTCTAGATTTGCGACTGCTACTGCTAATGAAGTTGAAGTCCCAAGTCTACATGATGAGTTCATCTCCCGTACTCCACTATCGCAGGTGCTTGCTCTAAGTTGACAGTGTGATAATTGGTTTCATATTGCATATGTTGTCTAGCTTGTATTTCTTCTATTTTGATTAAATTGTACCTGCTAAGTTTATACGTTATACATGTGCATATGACATGGCTTTCTGTGTCTAGAATACACTGCATCTATCTATCATACCATGTTCTTATATGAAAGTACTGTTGTTGTGTATCCCGCACCAGTCACTCATGATTGGATGCTTTTAACATGGCAGTTTGATAGTGGTTGCATCTTGCATTGATTTCTCCATTGTACTACTTCTAATTTTTCGAATTGCCACTTATGACAAGACACTTTTAACTTCGCACGGTAATATTGGTTGCATCTTTCATATGGTGTCTAGCTTGCATTACTTCTATTTTCTTGAAAATACTTCTGCTTAGTTTACACATCGTAGCTGTGAATATGTCATGCAGTCATGTTTTTCTTACATATTCCATCCTCATACGGTTGTCTTACATCAAAGTATTGCTTGTGTGTATCATGTATCAATGAGTTCTGAAGAGCGATTTTATTCTTTTGTATTGTGGGCACGGCTTGACATGGCAAAGTCAAAAAAGAGCAAGAAAAAAAATATAGTAGGGAGTGGTGTTACTCGTCAGGTGAAACGGAAAAGGATCTGCCATCGTGATTCTGCTACTACTTATTGTGCAGTAGAAGGTCCAAGTCCACCGACTAAATCTACAAACATAGTATCACCTGCTCCACCAGCTGCAGCATCCGCTTAAACTATACCAGCATCTCAACGAGTTACTCGTTCGTTTGCTCCAGAACTAGCCAGTTCCTAAGCTGCCTTCACACCTAACACTACTTCCAAAGCACTAGTGACACAACAGGACTTGGCAAGATCAGATGAACCTCATGAGCATCAACACCAATACGGTACCTGACCGAGTTAAGTTGCAGTTGCATGCTCCTTTATATGTACTTTCACAGTTTTATGTACACTAACACTTTCCATATTCGTTGTTGAACTAGCACCACGGCGCAAGCGGAAACAGACATCAGGAATAATGCTTGACAGGTTAACAAAATCTAAAGGAGGAAGAATGGAGATCCATTTTGAGGCAGGTTTAAAAAGGCCACGTGATGCTACAGAGTCAACCAAGTTAGTATCAGAGGCAGCCGTTGTCGTTAGGTGTCATGCACGTATCCTCCCAACGTGGATCCAGTACAAGAATGAGAAAGACAATACCTAGTTTAACACCTTCCTTGACCATTTATCCATAAGTAATGTTATTCATCGTAATTAGTAATATTGTCTTGCTTTGTCCCATACTTTCTAGCTTCCTCCTAATACGTCTCACATTCTTTTCTCAACAGATGAGGTTCAAGTTGGATCCGAAAGATGATGCAACTAAACAAGCATGCACTCATGTTTTTCAGTCTGCTCTGCGACAGTATCGATACCACCTTAGAAAATCTCACTTTGAAGGCAAGGCTAACAATGAAATCGCCCAAACATCTCAAGTGGAATATATTACAGATGAAGACTAGACAGCCCTCATTAAACACTGGTATGATCCAAAGTATCAGGTAGGCTATATGTATTTGATCAGACCACATATTGAACTTGTATTTATGTATGTGCCTTACAAGTGTATCTTCTTCTAGGCTAACTGTTTGAAGAACAAAACCAACCGTTTTAAAGTGAAATTCCAACAGACAACAGGATCTCGTAGCTATATTGCACACTGCGAGGCTCTTGTAAATAGCTGCTACTTCCTTCTTTTTTCTGTGCCATATTATTGTATCTATATTGACTTGTTCCAAATATAGAGGAAAGCCCGTGCGGACCAAAAAGAACCTGAACCGAATGCAGTGCAAATCTTCAAGGATTGCTACACCAGCAAGATGAAGAGCATGAGCACACCAGTTCAAGCCGTTGTTGTAAGTCCTTACTCCTCCTGCCTTTGAACTGACTGGTACTGTGATGTGTTCATTTAACTACTTGGTTTGCAGCCAATGTCAGTTACTATGTTCACTTTTATACACAGTTGTCTTAACGTATCATTTCATCTTACATGGTATAAAAGAGATGAAGGATATTCTTCTGGTCTTGATCTGTAATCTAGTTGTTATGTTCACGTGCGCACACAATGATAAAATAGCTTGTTTGTTTCATATCTGTTTGCCCATGATATGAATGATGTCATACTATGTTCATCCTACTTTAAACCATGTCTCTTTATCCTGAGATGTCAACGAATGTGAGGAAATAGACAATACAGTAGGCATGCTACATGGACATATGTTTCAGAAGTGATTTTATTATGTAGTTGGCACTACAATACATGCTAATGTATTATAGTAGTTCACCAAAACAAGTTATGTATAAACGTGTAACCTACTTTGTTTGTTTTTGTCTCATTAGTAACTTATCTGGTACACTAATCTACAAGTTCGAACTTTCAGGAAGCTATGGAACAAATGATTGAACAGCCACAACCACCTGAAGGTGACGAGGCTACCACATGCATAATGTCACCTCTTGCTGCAGTGCGTTAGTATCTCTCCACTAAACAGTGCAAAAAGCACCTTCTTGCGTAATTCTGGGTTGGTTGTCAAGGTAACCTCGTCCAAATCGCCTACTAAACAAAATCTTCCTGCTAGACAGAGTGATATATCTGTGCTCCAGACAGAGTGATATATGTGGCTGCTAACGCCCGGGCTATTAGTGTAGCTGCTGTGGTGGAACGGAAGGAAGCAGGCAAGGAATATCCGGTTCAACGGTCGGTTTACTATATCAGTGAAGTACTCATTGAGTCCAAGCAGGTATCCGCACTAGCAGAAGGTCGTTTATGGGGTGTTCATGGCCAGTTGGAAGCTTAAGCAATATTTTCTGGGTCATCCCATCACTATGGTTAGTTCTGATCTCTTAGGGGATATTATTCAAAACAGAGAAGCCATAAGTCGGGTAGCCAAGTGGGCCATTGAGCTTGGACCTCATGGTTTGAAGTATATGCCTCGCACGACCATCAAGTCTCAAGCACTTGTGGATTTCATCAATGACTGGACAGAGCTGTAGATGCGTGAAGAAAATCCAGATAACACATATTGGACTATTCACTTTGATGGGTCCAGGCAAATGGAGGGCTCGGGGGCTAGAGTGGTCTTAGCTTCCCCTTGAGGTGACAAGTTTTGTTATATTTTAAGGTTGATGTTTCCCTGTACTAACAATGTAGCTGAGTATGAAGCCCTGCTCCATGGCCTTCGGATGGCTAAGGAGATGAGTTTAAGCCGGGTACGATGTTTTGGCGACTCAGACTTGGTGGCTCAGCAAGTTTTAGGCAAATGGGATTCTAAGGATCCACTCATGGTGGCTTATCGCCGCGAGATTGACGCAATTGCTGGGCACTTCAAGGGCTATCAAGTGGAACACATTGATCGGAGGAAAAATGAGGCGGCTGATGCCTTAAGCCGGTTGGGGTCCCAGCGTAAGCCGGTGCCACCTAAAACTTTCTTGGATATTCTGCATAACCCTTCTGTCAAGTTGCCTACAAAGGAAGATTTGGCTATTCTTGACCCGGAAGCACAATCGGTGGCAGCTGTTCATGCTATTCCTGATTGGGCAGTTCCATATTTGGCTTATATGACCCGTGGTGAATTACCTGAGGATGAAACTCTGGCCAGATAGATAACCCGGCGGTCTAAGTCAATGACAATTGTTAACGGAGAGTTACACCATTGCAGTGTCACTGGGGCATTTCAGCGTTGTGTTTCTTCTGAAGAGGGTCGTGAAATTCTTCGCGAGATTCATGAAGGAGATTGTGGTCATCATGCCGGCTCTAAATCTCTCATGGCTAAAGCTTTTCATCATGGATTTTATTGGCTGACGGCTCATGCTGATGCAGAGGATTTGGTTAGTAAATGTGATGGTTGTCAGAAATTTTCACGGCAAGCTCACGTGTCGGCTCAAGAATTGAGATGATTCCAATTACTTGGCCGTTTGCAGTTTGGGGGCTTGATATGGTTGGGCCTTTTAAAACATCCAAGGATAAAAAGGCACACCTTTTGGTGGCGGTTGACAAATTCACAAAGTGGGTCGAAGCAGAGCCGGTCAGTAAGTGTGACGCGGCAACGGCGGTTCAATTCATCAAAAAGGTGTTTTTTTGCTTTGGTTTTTTCCACAACATTATAACTGATAATGGCACTAATCTTTCCAAGGGTGCTATGAAAGAGTTTTGTCAACGTTAGCATATTCTACTTGATGTGTCGTCAGTAGCTCACCCCCAATCCAATGGTCAAGCTGAAAGAGTCAATCAAGAAATTTTGAGAGGCATCAAGCCCGGGCTTATGGTTCCTTTGTAGAGGATGCCGAGTTGTTGGGTGGAGGAGTTACCTTCAGTGCTATGGAGTATCAATACTACCCCCAACAGATCTACGGGTTACACGCCTTTCTTCATGGTTTACAGAGTAGAGGTGGTTCTCCCTAGTGACATCCGTCACGACTCGCCCCACATGGCGGCTTATGTTGAAGCTGATAATGAAAAATCATGTTAGGATGCACTTGACCTATTAGATGAGGAGTGTGACCTTGCGGCGGCTCGCTCAGTGATTGACCAACAAGATCTACGCCGTTATCACAGCCGTCGGGTTAAGACCAGAACCTTTCAAGAAGGTGACTTGGTGCTCCGGCTTATCCAGGACCATACTGATATGCACAAGCTATCCCCACCTTGGGAAGGACCCTTTGTGGTCAGCAATAATTTGAACAATGGGTCATACTACCTTATCGATATTCGAGACCACAAGGACTCACGTAAGTCGGAGGAGGAGACCCGCCGGCCATGGAATATTGCTCATCTTCGGCCTTACTATACTTAAGCCACTGACTCTTATGATGTACATATTCTGACAATGTATATATTATGATGTTTATAATAAAGTCGGCATCCCTGATAAAGCAGGGCCTCTATCATTTCATCTCCAAGAATAATGAGTCTTTTTCATCACAAAAAAGGACATTTGGGGGCTTCCTGTTCAAACATAGGTGTATTCACCAAAGAGAACATAGCTGTGAATATCCCTCTTGATCGGCGCAATGCCACAATTTCAAAGGTCACTTGGGGGCTTCCTGTTCAAACATAGGTGTATTCACCAAAGAGAACATAGCTGTGAATATCCCTCTTGATCGGCGCAATGCAACAATTTCAAAGGTCACTTGGGGGCTTCCTATTCAAACATAGGTGTATTCACCAAACAGAACATAGCTATGAATATCCCTCTTGATTGGTGCAATGCCACAATTTCAAAGGTCACTTGGGGGCTTCCAGTTCAAACATAGGTGTATTCACCAAAGAGAACATAGTTGTGAATATCCCTCTTGATCGGTGCAATGCCACAAGCACTTGGGGGATTCCTGTTCATACATAGGTGTATTGACCAAAGAGAACATAGCGTTACTACCCTTGTGAGCTGGTTTGGAACACCATGTGTATTCACCAAAACCTTTAGGGTTCTCCTGCTTTGTAGAAACTGCCACTCCGTCCGGGTAATCCTAGAATGACAAGTCGTACTCTTGACAGTCAATCTTACATAGACACTGAACTTGTCAAGGTTAAAACGGCGGTCATGTGATGCCGGTTTCACAAAGTGTAAAAGGTTAACTCAGTGGCTTGGCGGCTAATGAAAGACTTGGAGCTTTAGGCTTGGCGGCCTACGAAAGCCTCGTTTTCTCATTTTGCTTGGTTTTTTGAACATTTTTGGGGTTCATCTTGATACCATATTGACGTATGGTTTAAAGTGATTCAGGCCATGTAGCCTCAATTTTTATGGCTCATATTTGAGTATATCAGTGGTTTCTAATAACCTGGCCTGGCTTTGGACGATAAATCGCCAGCATATGATGATATTAAATACTTCCAAGTTTTGTCTTCTAAGTTTTGGGTTATCACCCTTACTGCACGGGTATCATAAGCCGGCCGTATGATTCAGTATCACAGGTATGATACTTTTTGTTATGATCATATCTAATCATGATTAAATCGGCCCTGCCTATAAACTGTTTTAATCATCAATGGTTTTATATGGGATATTATGACCCGCCCTGCGATAAACCGCCAGGGCTTTTGTGATCTACTTCGGTGCAGGATAGTACTAAATATCATCCGCATAAATCAATATCATCATAAGTGTAAGATGATAGTTTTCAAGTGGCGGATCAAACAATGTTGGGCAAAACACGAACATGCATGATGGCAAGACAAAGCAAAGTTTCGCTAGCCTATTACATGACTCAAGGAGTCAAAATGATCAAGTGTTTTCAAAAGGATAACATATTTTGAACAGCCCAGCGGCTCAATTTTCTTGGCCTTGACGGCTTCAAGCTTCTGGATCATCCTTCTCCGGTTCTTCATCCTCCTCTACTGCCTGGAAGTTTGGTGATGACCAATCAATGCCACACAAGGCTTGGAATTCAGATTCATCATCTATAAGCTCCGACGTTTCAACTTCAGGAGCGAAAGTGTGCTTACGGATTGGGGGAATTAGATCCATCACTTTATAAGCTGGCGTAGGCAGCTTCTGATTCTCCATGTCATAAGCCGGTTGGTATCTTGAAAGATCTGTTTCATTTGCAATCAGGCTAGCCAGGGGATGTATCTCCTTCACGCAGGCAGCAAAGTCTTTCTTCTCAAAGGGAGTGTCATCTTCTTTTAAACTTGGATACCCGGTAGATATGTTGGCCGGGTCTAGCTCTCCTAGCTATGCATTGACTCGGCTTAAAGTTGTCACAAAACCGGCTCTTGCAGATTATCGCTTCATGTCATTAATCCTCTCAAGAAGAACAGAAAGCTTTTTCAAGACATAACTCAAGAGAGTAGGTGCTTGATTAGTTGGAGAAATTGTGGCCAATGCGCACTGAGTTCTAGTATATAACTGTTCAACAAGTGTATAAACAGCCTTGAGCTTCACAAGCATCTCTTGACTCATATTGTTGCTCCTAGGACCTGCATCATAATTATGGATGGGTTAGAGGCGGTTTATACCCTCAAGGAAGAGATTCAAATTTGATACTAGCAAGGCGACTCACAAAAGATAGCAGAAACCATCTGGGATACATGGTGTTTTAAACTGGTAAGCTAAGTGGTCACCTCCTAGAGAGCCGCCTCCACCTTTTCAGCCTGCTGTATCAAGGCAGTTTTTTCTTCAGCCCACGCATTTCTTTCAACCTCAAAACTGGTCTCCAGTTTTCCCGTTTCAGCCAAGCTAAATTGGAATTTTGAGTCCGCTTTCCGGCTCTCGGATTCTTGGTGCTCCAGCTGGGTTTTCATGTCAGTCACTTGCGATTGAAGTTGAGCAGTGGTGTCCTATACATACACCGGTTCAAAATCATGTTCATATTTGGGTTACAGGAATGAAGTCCCAAGCCTTTTGCAAGCAACAACACTTGGCACTTGGGGGCTAATGCCTGCTGAAAAAATTATTTATACAACGGCTTATGTGAATAAGTCCCAAGCACTTTGCTAGCAAGATTACTTGGCACTTGGGGGCTAATGCATATTGTTTGTGTCTTCTTACTACTTTATAATGACCCATTTGTGCCGCAAACGATCACAGCCGGTTCATTGCGGCTACACAAGTAAGCTTTGATCTATAAACAATGATGAACAGGACCGACTCATTCATGCTGATTAAACTGGCCCTTGGGGGCTACAGATGCAGTGTTAATCATTACAGATCTGCTTTAACCCGGACGGTGTAAGCCGAAATTTAAAGGATTTTATCAAGGATGCTATTTATATCCAGGGTTATTCTAAGTCTATAGCATATTCAATCCTATCATGCACAGTAGACTTGGGGGCTGACAGAATAGGCATAATTCATTAAAGCAGGAGTCCATACCTCATATTTTTGATGCATCTACTTCACCATGTCAATTTCAAGGTCGCGGCTGGTGTGCACTTGATTGAGATAACCAGAGAATACTTCATTAGTACTCAATTGAGAGTAGTTGGCAATGTCAAATCTCACTTTTTGCCTTTCAATATGTTCTTCTTTGGCGGAGTGCTTGGCCAAGACAATAGGTCTTCCTGGCTCTCTAAAGCCGGTGCTAGTGCCATTTTAATTGGGCTTGATGATTCAGTATTCAAAGGATCATTGTTTGCTTGGTCAATGGAAGGGTCAGGAATATCTGGTGGAATGTCATGAACAGGTTCTTCTGGTTGTGGGACAGAGGTGTCAGACGCTGGAATCTGCTGCTCTGGTTCAGGAACTTTGGGGTCTTCAGCCGGTCTGTTCACCTTTGCCTTCTTGCTAGGCTTGGCCTTTCAACTACATGGGTCATGAGAGGTCAGTGTAAACATAAAGGAGCATAAGGAGCAAATAATAAGTAATTGTTATTACCCAGGAGCAGTTTTAAAAGCCGGCAGCTGGGACTGTGATGAGTCGTCGAAAGAGGAGCGAGAAGTCTCCTGATAGTTTGAATCGGGAGAATTAAGTGGCCGGCGAATGAGGCCCGCCAAAGGATAAAAAGAGTTTAAATTTGGGATGACCTTGTTTCGACGTTTCCTTGGGGTGTTTGGTAGGCCGGAAGATAATTCTTCACCTCCGCTGTTCCAAGTCTGTCGCCGGTTCTCGTGCTGCTGTTGCTTCAAAAGAAAGTGAGGATCCAGATGAGCTGAGGGGTGTAAAAAGCTTACTTTCCAGGTTACTTTTCGAGTTTTCTATCTTGGCAAAGGCTCGGATTCGGAGGAAATGATAGTTACCTCTTCCTCAATTGCTTGACAGGCCCTCGTGTCATCCCGATGATAATCAATGTCAATAAGATAGTTGAAAAAGGAGCCAAGGGAATCAAGAGCTACCTCCGACTCAGAGCTATCGTTCAGTTCAAACAGCTCGAAAGTACTTGATTTCTTCTTATTCTTCTTGGCGGCTTTCTTGGCAGCCCTGGCCTTTTTGGTAGCTTCATAGTTATATTTATTTTTCCAAAAATCAGAGTCAGCCTGTGAAAGTCATCAAAGTTTAGTTAATGGAATATTGGAGTGATGAAGGTAAAGTAAGTAATTTAAAGACTCGCCTCTGGTGGCGGGTTAAGTTTGCAGAAAGGGTTCAGACCCACTTTGTTGCAGTCTTTCGGATCTTCATTCAGAAGGCTCTTTGTCATTTCATTGATTGCCTCATCAGTTAAACGCACGGAGCTGTGGCGTAGTTGATCCTTTTTACCACCCGTGTAAGTACACATTAAGCTGGATCAGCGACTCAAGGGTATGATTCGCCAAGGAACCCAACATCGAACAAAGTCAATGCCAGTTAAACCGTTTCCCAGCAGAGCCTTGACCTTTGCAACTGTGGGGCGAGCTTTGCATGTTCATCAGCGGTAAGCTTCTCAGGAAGATGATGTTTTGAGTCAAGACGCTGGGCACGATAGCCTGGCAGTGGGTTCTCGTCAGTTGGAGAGGTATCTTTGCAATAAAACCATGTTTGGTTCCAATCTTTGGGGTGACTCGGCAAGCGAGCATAGGGGAAGATACCATCTCTTCTTTGTTGAATTGAGATTCTGCCAAGTTCCAAGCTAGGTCCATTCGTAAACTCGTTTTGGCAGTTCAAATAAAAATATTCCCTGAAGAGTTCAACACTGGGCTCCTCTTGAATGTATACTTCGCAGAAAACTTGAAAGTTGTAGATGTTTGACACGGAATTGGGTCCGATGTCTTGAGGATGAAGCTGAAAGAAGTGCAGAACATCTCGGAAAAATTTAGACCCGGGTGGTGAGAAACCCTGATTCTGTGGTCAGTAAAAACAATGACCTCATCATCCTTTGGCTGAGGTCTTTCTTCTTCTGGATTGGGGGCGCGATAATGCATGACAATTTTTTCTGGTAAATAGCCGGTTTTGACAAAGTCTTTGAGTGTGTCCTCGGTGACAATGGAAATAACCCAATTACATGAAGTGGTTGTGTTCGATGGCATTGTGAAGAAAGAAGCTTAAAAGAAAGAACAATTTTGCCGGTTTAAGTTGATTCATTAAGTCGGAGGTAAAACACTACAGTACATATTCAGAATGGTGGCTTAAAAGGGGCCTAATGACATCTGACTGGCTATAACTGGTGATGTAAGTCGCCATGACAATACTGATAGTTAAGATCTATCAAGAAGGAAAATTTTGCTAAGTGATGGACAAACAGATTTCACAGACTGAAGCTATAATTTTGGATTAGTGGCAGTTCAGAAAATGCAGTAAATTTAAACCTAAAGCGGCAGCGGAGGAGTTTGTGTGCTCCGATGAGATCTTCTATGAAGGAAAAGTATTCTGATACTAAAAACAGAGGCTAAACTGCTACCGCACGAGTTCTATAATATATTCATATTAGAACCTACCGGGGTTAAAGAATAAAGCAAAGAACACCGAAGAACACCGAAGAATAGGGTTGACCCTACTGCAGATCTGACGCATAGGGAGATGAATACTTACAGATGCAGATGGACTGTGATGGAGCGTCGGTGTTTTCTGAACCAGTTAGGTTGATGTAGCGGCCTGAGTTGGTGCAGCGGTTGGAGGACGGCAGCGGTGAAGCTCGAGGCAGTAGAGGAGTCGCGAGAGGAAGAGGAAGATGAGAAGGCAAGGGGGAAATGAAAGGAGGGATGTTTGACCCTATTTATAAGGAGAAAGGTAACATGTAGGCGCGAAAAACATGGAGGCCAAAGAATGATTATCCAGCCATTTGGACGCTCAATTTTCGAAATGGTTATTAAGGATAAGGATCTGTTAAGATATATTGGATATTGTGTAAAATTAATGGCAGATGACGTCACGGCGGGTTACCACAATCGGAGATGATGTCATGGCGGATTATGAGATCTCGCACAAATAAAGAAGGAAGGATTTTTTTTTCTAAGTGTTGAAGATTGACATGAACAAGTTCAAATCAATCTGGGGCCTAATGTTGGGGATATAACTATTAGGTATGACCCACCCAGGAGGGTGCCGGGTTATACCTATGGCGGTTCATCAATACAAAGCCTATGAGGATGTTGAAGATGGTGGTTCATGAAGCGAAGGCCCAAGAGAGACTTAAGGCCCATAGGGGTAAACCACCATATATGTATGACTTATATTGTAAGGCAAGTATATTTAGTCACCGAGCTGGACACGTTGTCTATGAGCCGGTCGGGACTCTGTGAGCCGCTGGGCGTCAACCTTTATCTATAAAGGGACGACTTGGCGGCGGTTCAGGGCAAGAAAACAAGAGATCGAAAGCTAGGTCAAGCGTATTCCCTCCCTGGTAATCGAGACATAAGCAATACTGTCGGATATCGGGTTCTGGCAAAACCCTTAAGGTTCAAACTCTGGGGTGCGCACGAAGATTTCCCCCTACGGTATCTCGCTCTTAGCCTCGCCGCGATCCCTAAGCTTATCTAAACGAAATCACAGCGCGAGAGACACAAGATTTATACTGGTTTGGGCCACCATTGCGGTGTAATACCCTACTCCTGTGTGGTGTGGTGGATTGCTTCTTGGGCTGATGATGAAGAGTACAAGGGGAAGAATAGCCTCCTGAGGTGAGGTCTTCTTGTGCTCGGTGGTGGTTTTTGGTCCGAATGGATCCCCCCTCTCTATGGTGGTGGCTAGTCCTATTTATAGAGGCCCTGGTCCTCTTCCTAAATATTGAGCGGGAAAGGTTCCAACAACAGCCATTTTGAAAGGGACAGCTAGTACAAGCTATCCTGACTAAAGGTGGTCTTCGCCTGCCAAAGGCTCTGGTGATGACGCCGTCTTGGCCTCGACAGTGACCTCCATCTTGTCACCTGCTAGTCTTGGTCTTGTTGCACCGATATGGAAACCTTTGCCTGATGCCTCGGTACTCCGCACCTGCGCTTGCCCCCTTAGCACCAAAGGGGAAACGAGGACACTCCGCGCGCTGGCGCCCACCTGGCCTTGGTCGGCATGGCTTGCGTCACGGGGACCTCGCGAGGTGCCCCTTGCCTTGATCTCTCCGCCTCCCTCGTGAGCCTGCCTGATGAGGCCACTCTTGAGGAGGCATCGTGTCGTCCGCCCCGCGAGGCCTACCCCTCGCGAGGGTCTTGAGTGTTTGGTTGATGAAGATGGGCAACACTAGGCCGCTGGTGGAGCCATGCCGCGGGCTGCAGGCAGGCAAGTCTGGGGACCCCCGTTCCCAGAACACCGATATTAGCCCCCGGGCCCAAGGCGCGCTCGGACTTGGCTTAGCGGCGAAGCCAAAGGGCAAGAGGGGAGCGTCGTGGGCCCCAACAGCCTGTGGCCTTGCTCGACGCATGGCGACTGATTGGACGTGGGTGTCTCCGCTTCCCCATGCCGCCTCGATAACTGCATGACTTGACGAGTCCCTCCTGCATGCAAAAAGGGTTATCATTACCTGCGATCGTGGAGGTCGACGGTTGGCCTCCTTTGGGCTATAAATGAGGAGGGGCAAAAGCCCCCGTCGCCCATCTCTTCCCATTCCGCTCGCTTCTTCTCCCTTACTCCACCTCCAGTCTCGATACCAATGGCATCGATCCGTAGATTCTCGGCCGAGGACAAGGGGAAGGCCCCCCGGGAGGGGCCTGATCCGCTTCCGCCGAAGAAAAGGCTGGTCCACCACCTTGACGGGGTGCCGAGGCTGGAGAGGACGAGGCCTTGGTACGAGCGGCCGCCTCCTGGGTACCCGCTACCTCTTTATGCCCAAGCTGGGGGCTTAGGAGAAAGGGGCGGCGAACGGCACCGCCTGCGCCGCAGACATGGTCGGTGCACCGTGGTGGCGCACGCTATCGCCCCTGGAATCCACGCCGTGGACTCCTCTCATGAGCTGGTGCTTCATGCGGCGATGCCTCCAAGAACCTCGATTCGCTTCCCTTCGTTCTTCTCCACCGAGATGCCGCCGAGGGGGCCTCTCGAGCTTTGGCTGCAGCACGCCGACTGCAACACTCCGGTGACGGGAGCGGAGGTTGAAGTCGTTTCTCCAGGCAAGATCTTCATGACCCAAGGCTGGGGCGAGGTCGCCTGGGTCTGCCGAACGGAAGGCACCCTCGTGATTCATTTCGAATACGATGGCGCCTCCATGCTGTTCTTCAAGGTCTTCAAAACGGAAGGCCGCCGCTTGGAGTGCTGCCAAGGAGAGGGCAGTCAGGGCATCGACGCGGCAGAGGCTGGGCCTACCATCCGCCCCTCCAGCGGTTCCTCCGGCAGCAGCAGCGACGCTCGGGAGTCCAGCGGCTCTCCCGAGCTCTACGAGACTCCGGAGACAAGCGACGACAGCTACGCTCCCCCGAGCTCACGCCGCGCCCGGAGCAAGGCGGCAGCATCGGGTCATCGCCATCGCTGATCTGGATGGGGTCGGTGCAGGACCTTCGTGGCCCACTATTGATGATGGCGTCGACCACAAAGGCGTCTATAGCTAGGGTTCCTCGGAGTTCTCTTCTTTCGTTCCCTGCGAAGAATCAAGAAATACCCCACGGGGGCGTGTAAAGGGTCTGCAATGTCTTTTGTTGATGTTATCCTTATTATGAAATCATGTGAGCGTTTGTCCTGTACCGGCTTGGTTCCCCCTTTCTGGCCTCGCGGTGACTTGGTGCCCTAAGCTAACAGGTCCATGTGCCAGGCAGGCTGCAGCCGTCGCTGGTATGCCAAGTCATGATGCCGTGGTCAAGGCTAGGAGGTGAGCGGCCCGAGGTCGAGTAAGAGCCCCCGAGTCGCGATGCTCGGGAGGTCCCCTTTAGCACGCAGGCAGTCGCCGAGTGGTGAGAAAGGAAGGTAACATTGCCGTCACAGGGGCGCACCAAGTGAGAATTCCGCGTTGTAGTGATCAGCTATTCTGGGCGTGAAACTTATCTTGGTAGTATGGAGTCGTTCCCTCATGTCGCGCCAGATGTGAGCGTCGGCAGCGGTGGCGTAGGTAGGTTGGGCCCGTGCAAGCCTTCCCCCTTCTCCCCCGCACTCTCCTCCGTGCTCTACGTCCTCAGGTCCTGGCCCTCGAGCAAGCTCAGCCACCGCTGGTATGCCAGGTCACGATGCCGTGGACAAGGACAGGGGGTGAGGGCTGGAGAGCCAGTAAGAGCTCCTGAGTCGTGATGCTTAGGAGCCCCCCTTTTAATGCGCAAGTGGATCGCATGGGAAAGAGAGGGCGCTCGTGGTGCCGCCTGCTGTAGTCCTCAAGAGTTTCCTGCAAATCAGCATGGGAGAGGCATGGGTTGCCATTATGATTGCTGTCCGGCCATCGGTTGCTCCGAGAGAGAGGGTGAGGGCACTGAGGGCCTGGTGAGGTGACGTGAGCGGGGCTACCGCGGGCTAGAGCTCGACCGCTCAGATTTGTTGGTGTTGCAGGGATGGACCCGTGCGAAAGCGCCGTGCCAGCGTGAGCAGCTCCCGCGGTAGATGGCCATCGGACAGGTAATAGTCGCAAGTAGATTAGGCATGAAAGGCAAACCAGCTTAGGTAAAAGCAGAACGGATGCATACCACTGGGACGGACCCAAGTGGCTTGGGGATGATGCAACCCGAGGGGCGCCCCCAGCATGGTAAGCTAAAAACATAAGAAAATGGGATACATGCCACAGGGACGGACCCACGCGGCCTCGGAATGATGTAGCCTTGAGGGCGCTCCCAATTGAAATGAACTTGGGGGATGTCACATGATTCCATTGTAGATGGGGGAGATGTTGGAGCAGCTGAAGATGCGCGGTGAGGAGGCCGTTCCTCATGAGCCACCGGGGCCCTGAGCCTCAGGTGGCTCTGGGGGTCCGGGCGGTTCCTTGAGGACCGTCTCCATCTCCGGTAGGACCGCGTGGTGCCTGGCCTCCTGAGCCGCCAGAATGCTCCGCGGGTGTCGTCGTTGGATGGCAGCCATGTTCGGCAGGCCGAAAGGCATGCGAACATAGCCGTGCGGCGGACCCTCGCAGCATCCCACGCGCGAAGGCCAAAAGAGCTCCTGGGATGCTGTCGGATTTCGGGTTCCGGCAGACCCTTGAGGTTTGAACTCTGGGGTGCACGCGGAGATCTCTCCCCTACCAACCTATGTCCCAAAGCCTCGCTAAGAATCTAGGCTAGCAAGATAAAGAACACAAGGGACATGGAGTTTATACTGGTTCAGGCCACCATTGTGGTGTAATGCCCTACTCCAGTGTGTGGTGTGTGGATTGCCTCAGGGGCTGATGATGAACAATACAAGGGCAGAACAGCCTTGCGAGGGGTGTTCTTGTGCTGGTGTGGGTGGTTCTGGCTAAGGTTCGATTGGTCGATCCCCTGCCTTGAGAATGGCTAGTCCTATTTATAGTGGCCTTGGTCCTCTTCCCAAATATTGAGTAGGAAGGGTGCCAGCAACGGCCATTTTGCAGGGGGAACATCTAGTACAGCTTATCCGGAATAAAGTTGGTCTTCGACTGCCAAAGGCCCTGACGATGACGCCGTCTTGGGCTCCACGGTGACCTCCATCCCGCTGCTCTGCTGGTCTTGGTGTTGTTGCTCCAAAACGGTAGCCTTTGCCTGATGCCTTGGTCTGAGCTTGCTCCCTTTGCACCAAAGAGGAAACAAGGACACTGCACAGGCCGGCGCCCTCTTGGTCTCAATCGTCATGGCTTAAGTCATGTGCACCTCGCAAGGTACCCTCGCCTTGATCTCTCTGCATCCTCGCGAGCCTTCCTGGCGAGGCCCCTCCTGAGGAAGCTTCCTATCGTCCTCCTCGCGAGGCCCCTCCTGAGGAAGCTTCATGTCGTCCTCCTCATGAGGCTTGGCCCCTCGCGAGGGTCTTGAGCTTGAGTCAACGAAGATGGGTTGCATTGGGCCACCACCTGAGCCACGTCGCAGGCCGCAGGTAGGCAAGTCTGGGGCCCCCATTCCTAGAATGCCGATAGTAGCCCCCGGGCCCAAGGCGCGCGCGGACTTGGCTTAGCAGAGAAGCGAAGGGGCAAGTGTGAAGTGCCACAGGCCCCAACAGCCTGCGGCCTTGGGTGCCGCGTGGCGGTTGATTGGACGTGGGCATCTCCGTTTCCCCATGCTGCCTCGGCAACCATTCGACATGACAAGTCTCTGCATGCAAAATGAGTCATGATTACCTGCGATCGTGGAGGCCAACGGTTGGCCTCCTCCGGCTATAAAGGCGGGATAGTGCTAGCTCCGCTGAACATCTTCCGCCTCGCCTCCTTCTTTCTCCCCATCTTAGTTGCTTGTCGTCTTCTATGGCGAAGTCGAAGAGGCTCTCGGTCGCGGAGAAGGGGAAAGCTCGTCGGGAAGTGCCTGACTCTTCCCCGCCCAAGCGCGGCCGAGGTCGTCCCCGCAAGCATCCTGCGTCTCCAGCAGTGGCTCCCCGCGGTCGCGGCTGCAATCTCCCGCAAAGTGATGCGTGCCTGGTGGGTGAGGGAAGGCGTGCCGCGGCCGCGCGGCCCCCTAGGCCATGCTTCCGCTCGGTAGAGGTGCTGCCGGAGTTCGTCATGTGGTCGGCAGACCCAACTGGCAGCTGGCTCTAGCTTCCTCGCTTTTTTTGCAGGTGAACTCCCGGCCGGCGCTCCTGGCGGCATCTGGCTTCAAGCGGATGGTTGCTGCAATAGGGCCTCTTGGGCTTCACTGGAGATCTCCGTTGCCTGGAATGTGGCCCTGACCCGCGGCTGGCAAACGTTTGCCCGCGCATGTGGCCTGAGCCGGCGGTGCACCCTTCATTTCAAGTTCGACGGCGACACCACCCTCTATGTGAGGGTGTTTGGTGAAGACGGTCGTCGCGTCGGGTGCTGCCCCGAAGATGATGACGGCGGTCGAGCGCCCTGCCTTGGTGATGGCCGGGGCGAAGATGAAGGCGTGCGCACGGGCGGTAGCGCTCGCAGCTTGCCAAGCCTCGGCGGCCCCCCTTCGGACGGCAGCTCCTCTAGTGGTGGCCGCGACCAGCCTCCGTGCCATCGCACTTGCCTCAAGGGAGGTAGCGGGTCGGCCCGCCGCCGCGCCTCAATGAAGTGTGAGGAGGGGTCTGACTGAGTTCCAGAGGCAGTACGAGCCCTCACCACGAGTCGGTGCCGAGCAAGGCACGTCTATTTTGTTTTTCTTCCTTCCTTGCGCAAAGAGAGAGTAGTGTAGGGCCCCGCAGGGGCGTGCTGGACTGTTGTTGTTAATTATTATGCTATCTTCGTTATTCCTGTGTTGTGTCTTGGTGTACTTAGCTTGGGGGACTTGCTGCAGTTTTGGCCTCTCAAGGCTGAGGCCTTGTCGCGCGCTTCATGGCCTGCAAGAACTAGTCAGGAGAGGTAACTTCCAGCCTTGGTCATGAGGGCAGCTGACCTATGCCCCGTGTTCGCGTCGCGATGCCTGTGGGGCATGGACCGGGAGGAATGTTCCCGCAGCGGACTTGGAGAGGAAAGCCTCTCAAGGCTGGGTCGGGAAACACTCGCGAGGGCACCCGCGTAGCACCCTCACGAGACTTGCGGGAGAGAAAGCGAGTCAAATAGGCGACAAAGATGAAGAGCCACAGGCCGTGGAGGGCAACAACACCAAAAGCAACTTCCAATAAAACTGCAAATAGGACGAACAACCCAACTGCAGAAAGCAAATGAAAAGCCGCGTCCGGCACCTACTCTAGTCTTCGACATCTTCTCACCAGTGTGGAGCTAAGTGCTACCACTAGGCGTGGGCGGGAGCCCCCCAGGCCCAGGGGCGGCACTCCGGAGATTCCAGGGTGTGTACAACCCCATCTCATATTATGTGAGAGTGTCACGGGCGGCGAGATTCACAGGCATTGTCCTTCTTCACAGGCACCAGGACTTTTCTTGAGGGGAGGGTCGAGCTTCATAGGCATTGGCCTTCTTCACAGGCTCTAGGCCTTTCCTTAATGCGACAAGCTTCACAGGCTCTGGGCCTTTCCCACAGGCACTGGGCCTCGCTTCAAGGGTAGAATCTCCGGAGGTGCTGAATGTTCCACGCGTTCGGGATGGGCACCCCCTCCTGGGTCTCCAAGCGCGCGGAGCCGGGCCTGGAAACCTGAACAAGCTTGAACGGGCCCTCCCACATAGGAGAGAGCTTGTGCATCCCTTCCCTGGAGAGCACCCTCCTGAGCACGAGGTCCCCTACCTCAAGAGTCCTGGGGCGGATGTTGCGGCAGTGGTACCGTCGTAGCGCTTGCTGGTATCTTGCCACCCGCAGTGCAGCCTCCCGACGGTGTTCCTCCCCCAGCATGAGATCCATCCCCCGCGTGGCATCCTGCTGTGTTTCGTCGAACACCAGGACCCGCGCGGAGCGACGCTTGACCTCGTGAGGGAGGACTGCCTCCGCTCCGTAGACGAGGAAGAATGGGGTTTCGCCAGTCGACTTGGTCGCGGTCGTGCGGATGGACCATAGCACTGATTGGAGCTCGTTGTACCAGCACCTGCCGCAGGCCTCCAGCTTCTTCTTGAAGGTCCTGGTCTTGAGGCCCTTCAGGACCTCCACGTTGGCTCGCTCAGCCTGGCCGTTGCTCCAAGGGTGTGCCACCGAAGCGTAGCATATCTGCGTTCCAAGGTTAGCACAGTATGTTTTGAAGAGATTGCTGGTGAATTGCGAACCGTTGTCGGTGATGATGTGGTTAGGTACTCTGAATCGGCTCACGAGGCCCTTGATGAACTTGACTATGGAGCCTGCCGGGATGGCGCGGACAGCTTCCACCTCATCCCACTTGGTGAACTTGTCGACGGCTACGTAGAGGTAGTGATAGCACCCTAGCGCCCGAGGAAACGGGCCCAAGATGTCCAGCCCCCAAACTTCGAACGGCCATGAGAAGGGTATAGTCTGCAGGCCCTGAGCCGGCTAATGGATCTGCTTGGCGTGGAATTGGCAGGCTTCACAAGCCTTAACCAGCTCGACGACGTCGTTGAGTGATGTGGGCCAGTAGAACCCGCTGCGGAACGCCTTGCCAACAAGGGTTCGCGATGATGAGTGGTGCCCACAATCTCCGTCGTGTATGTCTGCCAGTAGCTCTTTCCCCTGTTCCCTGGAAATGCAACGTAGGGACATGTCGTTCGGTCGCTTTCGGTAAAGCTCTCCATCTTGAATGCAGTATGATGTGGCTTGTCATGCCACGCGTTCTGCGTCTTCCTCCTTTTCTGGCAGAGTCCCCTGCGTTAAGTAGCTCTTGAGTTCCACGGCCCAATATCCCTCCCGAGGCTCCAGCGCTAGGAGCAAGCGTGCTCCTGAGGTCGGGCCACAGGCTGGAGCTCCTGAGGCAAGTGGCTGAGGGAGCTCCGCCCGGGGCTGTGCCGCGTCCGACGGTGTTGGCACCGCCGAGGGTTTGAAGAGCCTTTCCTCAAAGACTCCGGGCTCCTGAGGCAGCCACCTGGATACCCTTTTTGCGATGTCATCAGCCTCCTGATTGGTGCTGTGGGGCACATGCTGCAACTCCAGACCCCAAAATTGCTTCTCAATTTTGCGGACCTCTGCCAGATAAGCCTCCATGTGCTCGTCCTTCAGCTCATACACCTTGTTGGAGAAGTTAACGAGGAGTTGTGAATCGCCCTTGATGACGAGGCGCTTTACCCCCAAGGCCACTTCAGCTTTTAGGCCAGCTATCAGCCCCTCGTACTCTGCTATATTGTTGGAAACCTTCTCTCCATGCTGGAAACAGAGTTGCATGGCGTAGTAGAGCTTGTCCTGAGTAGGGAATATGAGCACTGCGCCAGCCCCCGCGGCATGTCATGAGAAAGCTCCGTCGAAGTACATAACCGAGTTGTCCGGTGCCTCATTTCCTGGGGAAAGCGGCCGGTCTTCGCCTGCTTCAAGTCCTGGCGCCTCTGTCCATTCTGCTACAAAATCTGCAACTGCGGCTCCCTTAACGACCCTAGTTGTGTTGAATTCCAACTGAAATGCTTGCAGCTCGATATTCCAGTCGGCAGCCCTTCCTGCTGAGTTAGGGCTTCTGAGCACCCTTTCCAGTGGATATGCCGAGACGACCTTGATGGGGTAGCCTTGGAAATAGTGTCGCAGCTTCCGAGAGGCCACCAACAGTGCGAGTAGGAGCTTCTGAGGCATGGGGTACCGTTCCCTCTCGTCCCTCAGCACTATGCTAACGAAGTACACGGGATGCTCGATGAGAGTGGGCTCAGCGATGGGGCCCGCACCCTCCGGAGAGTCGGGCGCCTCCTGAGACGCAAGGGCCCCCAGCTCCTGGTGGACCGGGGGATCCTCCTCAGTCATG
Organism: Triticum dicoccoides; assembly: GCF_002162155.2. Lineage (NCBI taxonomy): Eukaryota > Viridiplantae > Streptophyta > Magnoliopsida > Poales > Poaceae > Triticum > Triticum dicoccoides. The sequence continues at coordinate 495,337,564 of NC_041387.1, forward strand.
AGGACGCCCCCTTGTTGAGGCTGACTTGTATCTGCTAGGGGCATGGCCCTTGCGGGGCCTTCCTGGTCTGGGGTTGCCGCGACTGGCGTGGTCTTGGCCGGGCGCTCCTCTCGGATGGCCACCAGGGATGCATTGGCGAAGTATAGTGTGGCGGCGAGATGAAGCACCAGGGGCTCCTGCGGGCGTGGCGCTACCATCACAGGAGGGCTGGTCAGGTACTTCTTGAGATCTTGGAATGCTTCATTAGCCTCTTGAGTCCATTCGAATGGGCCCTTCCTCTTCATTAGTTTCAAGAAGGTCAAAGCACGCTTCCCTAGCTTGGAGATGAAGCGCCCTAGTGCAGTTACCCGCCTGGCGAGCTTCTTCATTTCCCTGAGAGTTTGCGGCGGAGTCATGTCTTCGATTGCCTTGACCTTCTCGGGGTTAGCCTCGATCCCTCTGTGGGACACGAGTAAGCCCAGAAGCTTACCGGAGGGAACACCGAACACGCACTTCTCTGGGTTGAGCCGCAGGTCCACTTCTCGAAGGCTTTCGAAGGTTTCTTCCAGGTCCTATATCAGAGTCTTCACCTCCCGAGACTTCACCACTATGTCATCGACGTAAGCCTCAGTGTTCCTCCCGAGGTGCCGACCTAATGCGATGTGCATCAGCCGCTGAAAGGTTGCGCCCGTGTTGCACAATCCGAATGGCATGCAGGTGTAGCAGTACACCCCACACGGGGTCAGGAAAGCCATCTTCTCCACATCTTCGACCGCCATCTTGATCTGGTGATAGCCTGAGAAGGCATCCAGGAAACACAACAGGTCACACTCAGCAGTAGAGTCGACGATTTGATTGATGCAGGGGAGTGGGAACGGATCTTGCGGGCAAGGCTTGTTGAGTTTGGTGAAATCAATGCACATGCACTCCTTCCCCCTTTCTTTGGCACACCAACAGGGTTCGCCAGCCATTCCTGATAGCGAACCTCGCGAATGACTCCCGCGGCCTCCAGTTTGCGGGTTTCCTGGATGATGAACGCTTGTTTCTCGGTGGACTGCCGCCTTGCCTTCTGCTTTACTGGGCGTACATTGGGGCATATGTTCCGGTGATGCTCGATCACCTACCTGGGGACCCCCGCTAGCTTCTTGGGTTCCCACGTGAACACCTCCTTGTTCGCGCACATGAACTTCACCAGGGCCTCCTCTTGCTCGGGATCGAGATTGGCGCCTATGGTGAAGGTGGCGCCGGAGGACCCATCCTCGTCGACTGGTACTTGCTTGGTCTCTGCTTTGTCTTGGGTGAACAACTGCTTCTTCTTGGTGGGCGCAGCCCCCTTAGCCTTGGGCGGATCGGCGCTGGCGGGCTGCGCCATTGTGGCCGCCTTGAAAGCGAGCTTGAGCGCCTGCAGAGCATCTTTTGCATCTCCGGCTATGGTGAGGACACCGCTGCTCCTAGGCATTTTCATCAGGTTGTAAGTTGGGTGGGTTGTGGCCATGAACTGGGACAAAGCTGGGTAGCCGAGGATGGCGTTGTATGGGAGGCCGATGGGGGCAACATCGAAGTCGACCATCTCCGTGCGAAAGTTGGCTTGGGTGCCGAACATCACCGGGAGGCGGATCTTCCCCAGGGAGTCGGTGGGGCTGCCCTCGACGCCCGAGAAGGGCTGGCTGGGTCAGAGTCGCTCCAGTGGCACATGGAGGAGGCTGAAGGCCTCGATTGAGAGCACATTGAGGCCGGCCCGGCCGTCGATGAGGGTCCTAGTGACGGCCACCTAGCAGATGGTAGGAGTACACAACATCGGGAGCGCTCCTGCGTAGGCAGTGTTGGTGGGGTGATCATCCAAGTTGAAGGTCAAGTCGGCCTTGGGTGCCACCCAACCCGGAGGAGCTGGGCGGTGAGTCATGGTAGAGCCGACCTCGCGGACGAACGACTTGACGTGGTGACTCGTGGGTGGGGCTTGTGAGCCACCTAGGAGAGCCGCGACGACCGGGAGCGCCAGTGCTGCATGGTGGGCGAGGAAGAGGCTGCGCAGCTCCTCCCAGGGGACCACCGAAGACGCTGGCAAGTGGAGCAGCCACATGCGCGGGACGCCGGTGAGCGCCATGGGCAGCCAGTTGGCCATGACCCGGCCATCGCCTCCGGCCTTGAGAATGGCCCCCTCATAAGCTAGCAGGAAAGCTAGCGGATCCGCCGCGCCGTCGTAGTGCGGCGGCATTTCTGGCTTGAACTTGTTTGGCCACCGCACCTGTCGCAAGGTGGGGGTCAGAGCTCGGAGCCCCCAGGGCCCGATGCTGGCCCCTGCGGCCGGGGTGGGCGGCGGTGCGTTGCCCGTCATGAGGGCGATGCACAGTGTTGATGGAGAACGGGCCGTAGACAGGGAGAGCGCCGGTGCACCCCTACTTGGCGCGCCAAATGTCGGATTTCGGGTTCCGGAAGACCCTTGATGTTCGAAATCTAGGGTGCGCATGGAGATCTCTCCCCTACCAACCTACGTCCCAAAGCCTCGCTAAGAATCTAGGCTAGCAAGATAATCAACACAAGGGACACGGAGTTTATACTGGTTCAGGCCACGATTGTGGTGTAATACCCTACTCCAGTGTGTGGTGTGTGGATTGCCTCAGGGGCTGATGATGAACAATACAAGGGAGGAACAACCTCGCGAGGGGTGTTCTTGTGCTAGTGTGGGTGGTTCTGGCTAAGGTTCGATTGCTCGATCCCCTGCCTTGAGAATGGCTAGTCCTATTTATAGAGGCCTTGGTCCTCTTCCCAAATATTGAGCGGGAAGGGCGCCAACAACGTCCATTTTGAAGGGGAACATCTAGTATAGCTTATCCTGACTAAAGTTGTTCTTGTACTGCCAAAGGCCCTGACGATGACGCTGTCTTGGGCTCCACGGTGACCTCCTTCCCGCCGCTCTGCTGGTCTTGGTCTTGTTGCACCAAAACGGTAGCCTTTGCCTGATGCCTTGGTCTGAGCTTGCTCCCTTTGCACGAAAGAGGAAACAAGGATACTGTGCAGGCCAGCGCCCGCCTGGCGCTCGTCTGGTCTCGATCATCATGGCTTGCGTCATGTGCACCTCGCGAGGTACCCTCGCCTTGATCTATCCGCCTCCTCGCGAGCCTTCCTGGCCAGGCCCCTCCGGAGGAAGCTTCCTGTCGTCCTCCCCGCGAGGCTTGGCCCCTCGCGAGGGTCTTGAGCTTGAGTGAACAAAGATGGGCCGCATTGGGCCACCACCCGAGCCACGCCGCAGGCCGCAGGCAGGCAAGTCTGGGGACCCCCGTTCCCAGAACACCGACATATGCGGCTCAGTTGAGCCCTGGGATGTCGATGCAGACGCGCAACCTGCCATCCTCGCCTGGATGGGGAGCCATGCCAGGCATGCGGTGGTCGCCGTGCATGGCCCTTGCTTTGTGAAGCTCCTGAGTGGTCTTGGTGATGAATTCCTGAATGTTGGGCTTTCCTCGCCCTGTTCCTTCCTGAGGGAAACGTGTCGCGAAGCACGCCTTCAAGTGGTGACTGAGCGCCTCCCTTGTGATGTTGGCTAGGTTCGAGGCCCTCCAGAAGAGAGCCCCCGAGCCCTTCCCGAGGAGGGCGCCGGGCGCGCCTTCCTATGCGATGGAAGGAGGCGCCCCATGCACTGGCCCTGATCCTGACTCGGCACCACCCGAGATGCCGACCTCCTGAGGCCTCGGGTGAAGCTGTTGCTTCTTCTTCTTGGGGTTGGCCTCATGAGAGTTCTCGCCTTTGTTGCCTGGGTCCTCGAATGATGCAGCTTGGAAGGCACGCTCGAGGCAGCACACCGCATCTCTCTCTTCGCAGGGAACCGTGATAATCCCGCTGCTTCCTGGCAACTTGAGGACGTTGTAGCCGTGGTGGGTCGCTGCCACAAACTTGGCCAGGGCTGGATACCCTAGGATGGCATTGTATGGCAGGTGGATGTGGGCGACGTCGAAGTCGATGAGCTCGGTGCGGTAGTTGTCACGCTGTCCGAATGTGACAGGGAGGCGGACCTGCCCTATCGGGGTGGTGGAACCATCAGTAACTCCTAAAAAGGCTTGGTAGGCTGGAGCTAATCATATGGCACTTGAAGTTTGTCGAACATCTCGATGGACATGACATTAAGGCCTGCGCCACCATCAATGAAGGTCCTGATGACTTGCACATTGCTGGTGACTGGGGAACAGAGCATCGGGAGGATGCTGGCAATAGCCGCACACTTGAGTTGATCTACTGAACTGAAGGTGATGGCGCACTTGGACCACCTGAGAGGGCGTGTGGCCTCGAGCTTGGGGAGGACTGCGTTCACCTCGCGAGCGAACTGCTTGAAGATGCACTGAGAGGTTGGGGCCTGAGCTCCGCCCAAGATGCAAGCGATAGCACATGGCTCCTGGAAGCCCCCAGCCCCCTCGTCCTGATGATGGTCGTCATTCCTTCTCGGTGGTGGTGGGAGCGGAGGAAGGCCTATGTTTCCCTGGGGGCGGTCCTTGTGATGCTAGTCCCTCCAGGCGCCCTCGCAAGGCTGGTCCCTCCAGGCACCCTCGCGAGGCTACTCCTGCCAGCAATCTTCACGAGGTCGGTCGCACCACTCTTGGCGAGGGCCACGGTCGTCCCATCGTCCTCCGCCACATCCTCCTCCTCGATCGTAGCCTCGGTCGTTGCGCTCGGGGCGTCGACCGAAGCATCCTTCTCGAACGGTCCTGAGCTCCTAGCAGCCGTTGGTGTTGTGGGTGTGGAGGTTGTGGTAGGCGCAGAACGGTCGGCTGCCCTTGGACGACTCTGGCTGGTCCCTGCCGCGCTTCGTGTCTGGCTCCACCACGAGCACGGCTATTCCCTTGCACTTCACATCCTTGGCCTTGGCCTTCTTTTCTTCTGGGTTGGCAGCTGGGAGCTCGAGGAGAGAGAGGCATCCCTCCTTAGCCCTTACGCACTTGGTCGCCAGGTTGAACAGCTCCAAGGATGTGCACAACTCCTTGTAAATGGCGAGCTCCTACTTCATCTTGACGTCGCAGACGCCATCAGAGAACGCTGAGATGATGGCCTCGTCCGTGACCTTGGGGATCTTGACATGGAGGATGTTGAAGCATTGGATGTATTTCTGCAGGGTCTCCCCAGGCTGTTGCCTGATGCGGCGCAGGTCACCCGCGACCAGGGGGCGGTCGTGAGTGCCCTGGAAGTTGGCGATGAAGCGACTACGTATCTCGTCCCAGGAAGAGATTGAGCCGGGAGGCAAGTTCAGGAGCCAGGAGCAGGCACCATCCTTGAGCACCATGGGAAACCAATTCGCCATAAATTTTTCATCACCCTTGGCCGCCTTGATGCTCAGCTCGTAGAGCTGCAAGAACTCTTTGGGATCGGGGGTGTCATCATAGCGAGGAGGTAGGTCTGGCTTGAACTTGCCCGGCCAGGCGACGGTGCACAGCTCGGGGGTGAAGGTGCGGCAGCCTGCTGTGGCCACCAGAGCCCCTTGCTGCCGTGGAGCTTGATCTTGATGGTGCCCGTGCACCGCTGCTATTGGCAGTACGTGGTCTTGCCTTGCCGGTGCAGGGAACACAGGCGCGCCTTCTCGAGGCCGAGGGATTTCTTGACAGCGCCTTTCTTCTCGCACGGGCGCCGGGCGCGGTGGATCTCGTCCAGGGGTCACGCGCCTTGGAGCCAGGGCGCCGTCTTGGGGCTGAGGTGGTGGAGGCGCTCCTTGAGCAGCGCCGCCCGCACTCGGCGGCGGGAGAGGTAGCAAGAGGGACGCCGCGGAAAATCCCCCTGTGGTGCTAACGAGCTTGGTGATGCGGGAGAGCCAATCCTCGTAGAGGTCGTCGACGGGGCGGTAACGCAGGAGCTCACGTGCCGTGAGCAGCACGGCCTCCGCGTCCGTGGGAGTGCGTCGAGCGTGGGATGACGACCCGGCTAGAGTCAGCGATGGAGTGGCGGTGTGGCCGTCCCTCCGCACCGAGGGGTGCAACAAGGATGCTTGCTGCTCGTGCCCTGTCGGGCCGGTGGCGGCGTTGGCGGCAGGCGACGGAAAATGGCGAGGGGGCCGCTTACAGGGGCCGCCTGGGTGACCTAAGCGGCGAGAGCGGCCAGGCGCTCAGCGCGGGCTCGGCGAGCGTCGGACATGGATGTGACGAAGCGATGGGATGCGGATTAGCGGAAGGAAGACTTCAGCGCACCCCTACATGGCGCACCAAATGTCGGATATCGGCTTCCGGCAAAACCCTTAAGGTTCGAACTCTGGGGTGCGCACGAAGATTTTCCCCTACCGAATCTCGCTCTCAGCCTCACCGCGATCCCTAAGCTTATCTAAACGAAATCACAGCACGAGAGACACAGATTTATACTGGTTTGGGCCACCATTGCGGTGTAATACCCTACTCTAGTGTAGTGTGGTGGATTGCCTCTTGGGCTGATGATGAACAGTACAAGGGGAAGAACAGCCTCTTGAGGCGAGGTGTTCTTGTGCTCGGTGGTGGTTTTTGGTCTGGATGGATCCCCCCTATCTATGGTGGTGGCTAGTCCTATTTATAGAGGCCCTGGTCCTCTTCCCAAATATTGAGCGGGAAGGGATCCAACAACGACCATTTTGAAAGGGGACAACTAGTACAAGCTATCCTGACTAAACGTGGTCTTTGCCTGCCAAAGGCTCTGGCAATGACGCCGTCTTGGGCTCCACAGTTACCTCTGTCTTGCCGTCCTGCTAGTCTTGGTCTTGTTGCACCGATATGGAAACCTTTGCCTGATGCCTTGGTACTCCACACCTGCGCTTGCCCCCTTAGCACCAAAGGGGAAACAAGGACACTACGCGCGCTGGCGCCCGCCTGGCGCCCGCCTGGCCTTGGTCATCATGGCTTGCATCACGGGTACCTCACGAGGTGCCCCTTTCCTTGATCTATCCGCCTCCTCGTGAGTCTGCCTGATGAGGCCGCTTCTGAGGAGGCCTCGTGTCGTCCGCCCCGGGAGGCCTGCCCCTTGCGAGGGTCTTGAGTGTTTGGCTGATGAAGATGGGCCGCACTGGGCCGCTGGTGGAGCCACACCGCGGGCCGCAGGCAGGCAAGTCTAGGGATCCTCGTTCCCAGAACACCGACAAATACCACCTCAAACTGGGTTAGGCCTTTACCTTCACCGCAAGGGGCCGAACCAGTATAAACTCTTTGTGTCCTTTGTCTAGTTTAACCCCTTTAAGCTAACCTAGTTGCGATGGTTCCACGACTAAGTCCTCATACTAGGACATCTACCGTGACTATTCCATGATAGTACGTGTGATTAGCTATGATTTGCAAAAACAAACAACTCAAACGGAGAAACGAAACTCAAGATACGAACGAAACAAGATTGTTTACTAATCGGAACTAAAGTCAAATTTTACAGTGTCAAAATCATGTTCAAGTTGGTTAACTGGAAAGAACAAAATGTTATGAAGATTTAGGCGTTGGTTTCATCTAATTTGGACAAACGAGCAAAAAGTTATGCTAGTTTTAAGATCAGGGGCTAAATCGCAAGAAAACAATTCGCGGATAGGTCCCTGGCCGAAAATAAAACTAAAAAGAAAAATCTATTGCGCGAACGTTCGTTAACAGAATAAAACGAACGAACGTGTTCATTAAAATGAATGAACGGGCGAACGTTTACTAAAAAACTAGATAAAAACCAAAACCGATCAAACCCTAAAAACCGAAAAAAAAAACGAAAACAAAAACCGTTTGAACCGGCCAGTTCTTTACCGGTTAAACGGAAAAGACTGGCGGCGGTTCCGGCGAGATCGGATCAGCGGCGGCGATGACGACTGCGGTGGCGGCAGCTCCTGCAGCGATGGTGCGGGGCATGCGGCAACAGCGGCGGCGGCTCGGTGCTGCGGCGTTGGTGGTGGCGAGGTGAGGAAGCGAGAGGGGGTCGGGGCTGACCCTTATAAAGAGGGGGGGTCCCGGGGTGGCTCCGACTTGGAGCCCAAGTCGGGCGGCGGTGGCGACACGGACTCCGAGGAGTCCGGCGCGGTCACGGCTCCGGCGGCGCATGGGGGAAGGCGGCAACGCGACGGGCCGGCTGGGCTTCGGCCCAGTTCGCCCGGAAGGTTTTTTTTAAATAATTTTGCCGCGAAAGAAAAATCCTAAAAAAATATTTAAAAAATCTAAAAATTCCAGAAACAATTTTCACCGTCCATACCTAATATTTAGGACAAGATGGACCATTTTCTGGACTAAGATGCAATTTTCAAAAATGCAATTTTTTTTAATTCAAATAAAACAGCAAATAAATTAAAAATAAAAATAATAATTTGATTTTAAAATTCTTTCTTCAATATTTCTCTTAGGTTCTAGAAGTCATATTATCTTCTCATTTATTTTATTATTGGAAATACTGGAGAGAAAAATAATAAAATCAAATTCATCCTCTTTACAAATTTGAAAAAGATTCAAATATGAATTTTGTGAAACCTCCAACTCTCTCCTTAGGTCCTTGAGTTGCTAAAGATTTCTAGGATCTCAACCAAAATGCAAAATAAATATGAGATGCATATGGTGATCTATGTATAACATCCAAATTGAAAATTGGGATGTTACAAACCTACCCCCCTTAAGATGAATCTCACCCTCGAGATTCGAGTTGGTCAGTGTCGGTGTCAAAACCGGCGGATCTCGGGTAGGGGGTCCCGAACTGTGCGTCTAAGGCTAATGGTAACATGAGGCTGGGGACACAATGTTTACCCAGGTTCGGGCCCTCTCGATGGAGGCAATACCCTACTTCCTGCTTGATTGATCTTGATGATATGATTATTACAAGAGTTGATCTACCACGAGATGAGAGAGGCTAAACCCTAGAAGCTAGCCTATGGTATGATTGTTGATGATAATGATAATGAGTCCTGTGGACTAAACCCTCCGGTTTATATAGACACCGGAGGGGGCTAGGGTTACACAGAGTCAGTTTACAGAGGAGGACATCTACATCTGGATCGCCAAGCTTGCCTTCCACGCCAAGGAGAGTCCCATCTGGACACGGGATGAAGTCTTCCATCTTGTATCTTCATAGTCCAACAGTCCGGCCAAAGTACATAGTCCAGCAGTTCGGATACCCCCTTATCCAGGACTCCCTCAGTAGCCCCTGCACCAGGCTTCAATGACGATGAGTCCGGCGCGTAGATTGTCTTCGGCATTGCGAGGCGGGTTCCATCTCCGAATACTCCAAGATAAATTCCGAACTCAAGGACCATGTCTGGCTCTGCAAGATAACATTCCATATATCACCGTAGAGAGAATAATAATAATCCATGAATCTAATCTGCTGACAATTCTTCAAAGAGTGACATCACACCACGGTCCGGTTTTTATTCGAACTATTCTTACAAGTTGCTACCGCACACACCACGAGGCGGTTTCTTTGGCACGTCATGTCAGAGCAGAGATCGTGTTCCCCTTATTGTGGGATTCTCATCAATACGTGTATGGGTAATCCAACCGTGCCTGTTGGCATGACCCCGTGTTTTTAGGCAAGTCCCGAATGACCACGTTCGGGGACGCTTGATATTCTTCCCACTTTATAAAGGAGCCGAGGCCTATCCCTCTATCTCCATGCTCGCACATCTCGCACCTTGAGTCCCAACACCTAAAGCCCGAGCTCAAGCACCCCGGATCTTCGATCATGTTCGGATCTGGCCATCAAGGCCGATGAATGGCTTCCTCTGTCACAGAGGAGGATATTGCGAAGCTTCGGGAGGCTGGGTATTTGACCCCCGATGTCAAGCACAGGCTTCCTACTCCCGAATAGGTTATCCCCACTCCTGAGACCAACGAGAGCATCGTATTTGTCTCCCACTTCCTCCGGGGCTTAGGTCCTACTCTTGATCCCTTCGTGAGGGGGCTCATGCACTACTACGGGCTAGATTTCCACGATCTAGCTCCGGATTCCATCCTCCAAATCTCGTCATTTATCGCTGTGTATGAAGCCTTCCTTCACATTGCCCCCCACTTCGGCTTATGGCTCAAGACTTTCAATGTGAAGCTGAAGATAATTGAGGAGCAACACGCAGAGTGCGGAGGTGCCATAATAAGCAGGAACGCTGATGCCCCGTGGCCCTAAGGCTCCTTCCTGGAGGTATCTGATTTATGGCAACGGAGGTGGTTCTATGTCACAGCTCCCCGAGGCTCAAAGTGGGCGGCCGCGCTTGCCTTCCGCTCGAGCCCTCCACCTCAACTGGCATCATGGGCCAACGTGGGACTAAACTGGGGGCCTGCAAACGATGTACCAATGCTACAAAGCCGCATTCGGGAGCTCCTCGAGAGGGACATTAGTCTTGTCAAAATAATCCATGTAATGCTAGTCTGGCGGTCCTGCCGTGCAAACGCCGGCCTCTCCGGATGTGGGAATTCAATCCAGAAGGTCCGCAGACCATTCAACACTTCCTCGGCGTGACGCCCGAAGGGATGTATAAGTTGTTCTTTGGACCACGAATAAAGTTTCCGGACACCATCGAGGATGCGGGCCTGAGTTGCAATCGCCTCGATACCCAAGTAAGTAACCCTATAACCGAACGCCTTGCTTATATTTGTCAAAGCATTGATCTGAACACTGTCCGCAACCAGGTTTGGCTTAGTAAGGCGGAGAGGATCAGGTGTCCGTCCCCTCTTCCCGAAGGTTCGCCTGGCCCAGCAATGGCCAGGATCCTTGAACAGACACTTTGCGCATCAGAGAGAGCTGAAGGGGAGAGCGGGGAGGCCAAGAGTGGGCCTCACACATTGCGCATCCGAACCGGAGGAATCAGCGCCTCCACGGAGGAGGATAATCGGGGAGGCGATTTTGAGGTTTCCTCCCCCCGCGAAAAGAAGAGGGCCGCCTCCGAAGATTTGGAGACGGGGGCGCCTAAACAAGGGAAAGGAACTTCGCCAAAGGGCCCTGCCCCGAAGGACATCCTCACTGCACAGTGCCCGCAAACGGGCCAGCCCTCCACCGAGCTGTAAGTTTAATTAAGCCAAGATCTTATTGATTTTTCCTCTAAGAGTAATAACCGGGACCTGTTTTTTGTAGACCGGCCAGCAGTTCATCTCAACAGGGTTCGTCTTCGGGGGATCTTCTTTCGGAGATGATGGAGAGTGAAACCCCACCTGCCTCTCCGCCTCGATAGGCGGGCGACCCTGAGGTATCGTCACGGAAGAGTCTGGATCCAATGGGGCCGGAAGCTAAAACTTCGGCCGCCCCGAGCCCAGCGTGTTTGGCTCCTGTGGCGGACAATGGAAAGGGTCCGGGAGAGTCTGGTGTCTGGCCAAACACGCTGACGGGCCTCCTGGAGTCAGCCGATCTCTTGGAGGATCATCTTACCCTAATGGGTACGGTGTCGGAGAAAATTTCCTGCGCCACAAGTGGTTTAAACGAAGCTTTTAGGAGCCTGCTCAAAGGCTTTGAGGTAAGCCGCAATTTTTGGTTGAGCCGCACATGATACATGCGCGCTGTGTAGATAGTAGCCCCTGAGACTATGGATGCCAGCCCAAGGCGGCAACTGGAGGATCAAACTCCCAGATAATGATCGCACTTGCGTTGATGTGCAAGTTGCTAAGGGTTCAGCAATAGACCAGGCCGCTGAATGTGCCGAATTGAGGCGGCAGATTGACGTTGTGGAGGCCGACGTCATGTTTGTGAACAAGCGATTCGAGGAGTCGGAGAGTATGCTTTCCTATATCCACATCTAATTTTGCAAGAAGGTTGAAATATTAATGTGATGTTATGTAGTTGCAGGTGGAGCTGCTGCCATTGAGGCCCTGAGGGTGGAGCTTCCTCTAGCCAAGGAAGGATTAGCAATGTGGTTGCTCTAAAGGCAGCCGAAGAATTAAAGGCCGAACAGGCCGCTCATCTCCGAAGCGAGGAGAAGATAGCCGAGATGGCTGTAGAGCTGAGGGATGTCGTCGGCCGATATGAGCTTCTCGAAAAGGAGAATCAAACAAAGGTGGCCGACCTGAAGAAGGCGATGGATTTGGTAAAGAGATGCGCTCTTAGATTAGAGTCGCACGGGAGGAACTTTGACAAGTCAGAGAAATCGCGGCTGGAAGTCCTTATGTGTTGCAGATGAAGTTTTTAGATCCAAAGTATGCTCCGTTGGATAAGCTGTGGAGCACCGCAGATGAGTATGCGGACTTGGCGAAGAGTACGGCTGATGCGACCAAGTTATTCAAGGATCATGAGGATAACAAAATGGAGAAGTTGTTCTGGTCACAATTTAATGCTCCAGCGCGCTCCTTGCCCTTGAGTGAGAAAATGGCCGCTATAGCCGAGCTCCATAGGCTGTCCGGCCTTGCAATGAGGTCTGTAATAGACCATTTGTGGCCGAAGGAGCTGAAGCCGGACAATTACTTTGGTTTGCTGCAACGATTATTTGGCGCCAGAGCGTAGATTGATGCCATGAAGAGATCGGCGTGCATAGAGGGTGCGCGGATGGCTTTTGCCCGTGTGAAAACATATTGGGCGGATATGGAGGCCACCCGTATTGCAACCTGGGGTCCTGCAGGAAGCCAAGACCCAGTCGAGCACTATTTTGACCAGGTCATAGACGGTGCTCGTAGAATAGAGGCCCAGTGCTCCAAGAATGTCATGTTTGAGTGACGAAATTGTAAACAACTGTGTTTGATTATAGAGGCTGCTTCTTTTTTTGTTATATACTTTTGCCTGAAAGTATTATAGTGTCTCCTATGCGGCTATTTATATATGCATATAATCGTGAAAGTTAACAGTCGTTGGCTTCAGCCCCCACGACATAATGTGGGGGTGTTCGAGAAAATATGCGTGAACACACTTGATCCAACGTCTTGCTCCATTAAGGAGATGATCGCACGTCGAACCAGGCAACCGGACTATATAGATGTAACACTTGCGCTTACCCATAGGAGTTGAAAGGTGGGGCTACTATATAGCCCCTAGTACTTCCGCGTGCATCCGGATACGGTGTGCGTACTTGACTGGTAGACCGGTCCTTCGTTAATGCGGGGGAAGCCTATAGATTCCGGTGAATCCTTGAGTGGTTGATCAGTCTCTCGCTATATCATGACAGTCAGTTTTCGGCTTTCTCTACTGAGGTGCTCATCTGGAATAACCAGGGCACAATCGCAGTAGTTCTCCTTTGGCCGCCTTAGCCGATAGAATGGAACGTAAGGCAGCAAACCCAGGAGCCGAGCTAACCCAACATTTGACCAAAGACATGATTCGGAGCTGATGCATATAAGGCCAAACTCATGACACCGAACACTCCCGAAGGTATTCGGACTTTATAACATATATTGGGCTGAATAATGCCCTTGACCCTGTGGTTCCAGTTACGCGCACTTATCTGTCGTGGCAAAAAGCCTAAAACGCCAGTGTCCCTTATAGGTGTATGAAATACCCAAGGGACGTTGAGCAACAAGAGACAGTAAAGAAGGTTTACACAGGGGCTTAATCTAAAGAGAAACCTGTGGGCGGGGCCATACTGCACGTCTGCGCCTGTGTCTCCGTTGTGCCGTATTCTAGAAGGGTGTCGCACTGGTAGTGTCTGTGAGAATGAAAGAAAAATAAAACGTGCGAAAATTTAGTTATGCTCGAGAAATGTTCGAGATCCGGCCTGTTAACGAGGCAAGCCGAACTATGGGATTGTGTTAGATGTTCTCAGCCCTCGTATTATTTGTCGGGACACATGTGCAGCCCCTGGCTCATGTTTATCTGAGCCATTGTGAAGAATAGTGTATTAGACTCCTCTAACCGTGTCCGTGGTCTTGACGACCGGTCATGCGTTCCGGTGGGAGAGGCCGCCTAGAGTCCAGCAGCGGGAACTGCCGCGTACTGTTCTGTGTTTCCGCTAACCGTGATGATGTCACGTGGACCGGGCATTTTGAGTTTAAGGCAGGCGTAGTTTGGTATTGCGTTAAAGCAAGCGAAGGCCGGTCTTCCAAGCAATGAATGATAGTCACTACTGAAGGGAGCGATGTTGAAGAGTAAGTCCTCGCGTTTGAAATTGTCGGGAGAACTGAATGTTACTTCTAACACGAGGGAGCCCCAGCAATGGGCCATGACGCCTGGAATTACTCCATTGAAGCTGGCGTTATTTTGATTTATTCTAGATGGGTCTATCCCCATCCTATGGATGGTGTCTTGATATATCAAATTAAGAATACTATCGCCGTCCATTAGGACGCGAGTAAGATGGTATCCATCAATTATTGGGTCGAGCACCAAGGCAGCCGATTCTCCGTGTCGGATACTGGCCGGGTAGTCCCTGTGATCAAAAGTGATTGGGCATGTTGCCTAGGGATTAAATTGGGGGGCTACGAACTCTGCGTGAGTTGCGTGTACCATGTCTACCGTTTTGATGTCCGGTGGGAATGGTTTCTTGCCCTTAGTGTTCGGCTGGCGAGGCTCATCCTCGTCTTCGCTTGGTGTATCCCTTCCCTTATGTTCGGCGTTTAACTTGTCGGCCTGCTTGAAAACCCAACATTCTCTGTGGGTATGATTTGCAGGTTTGTTGGAAGTGCCATGGATTTGGCACAATCTGTCCAGGACTTTGTTCAGGCCGGATGGTTCCTCTTTACTGCCGTTAAATGGATTTTTCCCTTGACCAGGTCGAGGGCCCCTGAATCTGGTGTTGATCGATGTGCTGTCCGGACTGTCGTTATTCCGACGTTTGTTTTTAGTGTGTCGTGGCTTCCCGTTGCCGTCTTGGATTTCGGATGTGCCTGGGTCGCTGGTGCCTTTACGGGCCAACCAGCTATCCTCGCCCGCACAAAATCGGGTCATGAGGCTTGTTAAGGCTGCCATCGTTCTTGGCTTTTCTTGGCCGAGGTGTCTGGCAAGCCACTCCTCTCGGATACTGTGTTTGAAGGCCGCTTAGGCTTTGGCGTCCGGACAGTCGACAATTTGATTCTTCTTAGTGAGGAATCTGTTCCAAAGCTTGCGGGCTGATTCTCCGGGCTGCTGTATTATGTGACTTAAATCGTCAACATCTAGAGGCCGGACGTAGGTCCCTTGGAAGTTGGCCCTGAAAGCATCCTCAAATTCCTCCCAACTTCCAATTGAATTTTTGGGGAGGCTTTTCAGCCAATGACGAGCTGGTCCTTTTAACTTGAGGGGGAGGTATTTGATGGCGTGGAGGTCGTCCCCACGAGCCATGTGTATGTGAAGGATAAAATCTTCAATCCAGACCCCGGGGTCCGTCGTTCCGTCGTATGACTCTATATTCACGGGTTTGAATCCCTGTGGAAATTCATGATCCAGCACCTCGTCCTTGAAGCACAGGGGGTGTGCAGCCCCTCTGTATCTGGCCGTGTTGCGGCCTGCTGCCGGCTATTGTTGCTCACAGTGTCGATTCCGGACTGGTATTCGATCAGCATGATCATTGTGGTGACCATAATCCCGCGTCGGAGCCTGTCCTCTGGACCCATAGATGGACCTAGCCGCACTGGCCTTTTGTCCAGGAGCTCTCGTAAATCGTGTGCGGTATCAGTGGCTGCTCTATCGCGGCCATGAGTTGGCTGGTCCGGCTGAGTAGCCATATTGTTTTTGGGCCGAACGGGTGCTGCGGCTTCATTGTCGAATTCAGGTAGCAGTTTGCGCTTTGGGTAGGTCTTTGTGTGGCAATTATCGCCATGTTTTCCTTCGGTGTCCAGCACCTTATTCCATCATCGGTTGAGCGTATCCTGCGCGGCCTTAAGCCTTTGCTTCTGCTTCTTCAGGCTCCATGCTGTGGCCAGGAGTTTTCTGCCTGGGGGGTTTATCCTCCGTTGTGCCCCTTTTGTCAACATTGTCTTCTTTGTGGGTGTCCACCATGTAGACGTCGTATGATGAAGTGGTAGTCCAGCACCGCGTGGGCGGTGGTTCCTGATCTTCCCCTGCATCAGTGGCCATATCGTCGATGTTATTGGGGTCGATGTCAAGCATGTCTGTTAGGTCATCGACAGTGGATATAAAGTGGGTTGTGGGTGGGTCGCGATTTTCTTCGTCCTCCGTATCCCACACGGGCCGGACACAGTTCGGCCAGGAGTCTTCTGACAGAGAGAGAGAGACTTTAATGAATCCAGCATGTCTCTGAAGGGTGAGTGCTGAAAGATATCCGCAGCGGCGAACTCCATGACAGGAGCCCAATCAGATTCAATGTGCACAAGTGCGCGCGGTCTGGAACACACCGCCGGAGATGAGTCCGGGGGTCCGGAGACACAGATCCCTTTAGGAGAGGAGTCTGTGTTTGGCTCCAACGCAGAGGAGTGTGCGGCCTCCGGGGCGGGGTCCATCCACCCGTCCTTGGAAGGCCCGACCTGCTCCAGAACGAGGTCCGGAGCTGTAGCAGGTGCAATGTTCCGAATACTATCCGACTGCTGATCTAGGT
The DNA here is from genome assembly GCF_002162155.2 of Triticum dicoccoides. Taxonomy (NCBI): domain Eukaryota; kingdom Viridiplantae; phylum Streptophyta; class Magnoliopsida; order Poales; family Poaceae; genus Triticum; species Triticum dicoccoides. The sequence continues at coordinate 495,353,864 of NC_041387.1, forward strand.
CCTGCACGTCGAGATTGTCCGGCGCTCCTGATACGGGCCCGAATCCATCGAAGATCAAGTCTCCGCAGATGTCGGCAGTGTAGTTTAGGCTTCCAAACCTGACCTGATGGCCAGGGGCGTAGCTATCGATCTGCTCCAGATGGCCAAGCAAGTTGGCCTGCAGTGCAAAGCCGATGAACACGAAGATCTATCCGGGGGGAAAATCTCACCCAGGACAGCGTGGTTGAAGGTTGGAGAGGCCATCTAGCCTTGCAGCAATGACACATAGGAACTCTCAATGAAAGCACCAATGTCGGTGTCAAAATCGGCGGATCTCGGGTAGGGGGTCCCGAACTATGCGTCTAAGGCTAATGGTAACAGGAGGCTGGGGACACGATGTTTACCCAGGTTCGGGCCCTCTCGATGGAGGTAATACCCTACTTCCTGCTTGATTGATCTTGATGATATGAGTATTACAAGAGTTGATCTACCACGATATCAGAGAGGCTAAACCCTAGAAGCTAGCCTATGGTATGATTGTTGATGATAATGATAATGAGTCCTACGGACTAAACCCTCCGGTTTATATAGACACTGGAGGGGGCTAGGGTTACACAGAGTCGGTTTACATAGGAGGAGATCTACATCTGGATGCCAAGCTTGCCTTCCAGGCCAAGGAGAGTCCCATCCGGACATGGGACGAAGTCTTCCATCTTGTATCTTCATAGTCCAACAGTCCGGCCAAAGTAGATAGTCCAACAGTCCGGATACCCCCTTATCCAGGACTCCCTCAGTCAGCAAAAAGGTTTGGGTGGTCCTTGCAAAGATCTTCTTCTCGCTCCCAGGTGGCTTCCTCTTCGGTATGGTGGCTCCACTAAACTTTGCAAAACTTGATAACCTTGCTGCGAGTAACTCGACTAGAAAACTCGAGAATCTTGACTGGCTTCTCTTCATAAGTCAGATCACTATCCAATTGAATTGCTTCCAGTGGCACTGTATCTCTTAGAGGATATCGTCCATCTCTGCGTGGCACTTCTTCAACTGGGAAACGTGAAACACATCATGAACTCCTGACAATCCTTCGGGCAATTCCAACTTGTAGGCAACTTCTCCCATGCGTTCCAAAACTCTGTATGGTCCCACAAAATGTGCTGCTAGCTTTCCCTTGACTCCAAAACGTTTAACTCCTCAGAGTGGGGACACACAAAGATATGCTCTGTCTTTGACTTCATAAACTATCTCCTTGCGTTTAGTATCCGCATAACTCTTCTGCCTTAACTGACCTACCTTGAGTCTGTCTCGAATCAACTTAACCTTCTCTTCAGAGTCTCTGATTAAGTCCGGTCCGAACAACTGTCGATCTCCAACTTCATCCCACGATAACGGTGTCCTGCACCTTCTTCCGTACAAGGCTTTGAAAGGGGTCATCTTCAAACTGGCTTGGTAACTATTGTTGTAAGAGAACTCTGCATAGGGCAAATTGTCATCCCAACAAGACCTATAATCTAGCGCACAAGCTCTCAACATGTACTCCAGAATCTTATTGACTCTCTCAGTCTGTCCATCTATCTGTGGATGAAAGGCTGTACTGAACTCTAGCCTACTACCCAAAGTTTCATGCAACTGCTTCCAAAACTTTGAAGTAAATTGTGTTCCTCTATCTGATGCAATGGTCCTCGAAACTCCATGCAGACATACGATCCTGGTCATGTGTATCTTCGCCAACTTAGCACTCGTATAAGTTGTCTTCACCAGGATGAAATGGGCTACTTTCGTCAAATGATCAAGTACAACCCAGATAGAGTCATAGCCTGAACGAGTCCTGGGTAATCTAGTGATAAAATCCATGCCAAGTTTATCCCACTTCCATTCGGGTATCGGCAATGGCTGTAGCAATCCTGTCGGTTTCTGATGTTCTGCCTTGACTCTCTGACATACATCACATACTGCTACATACTCGGCAATATCCTTCTTAATTCCTATCCACCAGAAACTTTCCTTCAAATCTAGATACATCTTGGTGTTGCCTGGGTGAATCGAGTAAGGCAAATCATGAGCCTCCTGAAGAATCAATTTCTTGATCTCAGGGTCATTGGGCACATATATATGGTCCTCAAACCATAAGGTGTCGTGTTCATCCTCATGAAATCCTTTAGCCTTTCCTTTACTCATCCTTTCCTTATCTCAGCAATCTCCTTGTCCGTCTTCTGGGCTTCTCTGATTTTACCCAACAAACTGGACTGGATTTCCAATGCTACAACATAACCTCTCGGAACTATCTCCAAGCATAGCTCTCGAAGGTCATCTGCTAACTCCTTTGGTAATCCTCCGGTTATGAGCGTGTTAACATAACTCTTGCGGCTCAACGCGTCTGCTACAACATTGGCCTTTCCTGGATGATAATGCAATCTCATATCATAATCCTTTATGAGCTCCAACCATCTCCTTTGCCTGAAGTTTAACTCCTTTGGCGTGAAGATGTATTTCAAACTCTTATGATCCGTGTATACATCACAACGGTTTCTGATGAGAAAGCGTCTCCATGTCTAGAGCGCATGCACTACGGTCGCTAACCCCAAATCATGCGTAGCATAATTCAACTCATGAGGTTGAAGTTGTCGTGAGGCATATGAAACAACTCTTCCTTCCTGCATAAGCACTCCTCCAAGTCCCCGACGGGAAGCATCGTCATATACTTGGAAGTCCTTGCGTTGGTCTGGGAGAATCAACACTGGGGCTGTAACCAAACATTTCTTTAACTCTTGAAAACTGGCCTCACAATCCTCAGTCCATTTAAACTTGGTATCCTTCTTCAATAACTCTGTCATGGGCTTTGTAATCTTGGAGAAATTCTCAATAAACCTCCGTAATAACCTGTGAGTCCAAGAAAACTTCTGATCTCTCCCACTGAGGTGGGTGCCAACCATTTAGTGACAGAAGCAGCCTTGGTAGGGTCTACTGCTATTCCTTTTCCGGATATAACATGTCCGAGAAATCCAACTTCCTTTAACCAAAACTCACATTTGCTGAACTTGGCATACAACTGATGTTCTCTGAGCTTCTCAAGAACCAAGCACAAATTCTCCTTATGTTCCTCATCATTCTTAGAGTAGACCAGAATATCATCAATGAACACCACGACGAACTTATCCAAAAACTCCATGAACACCTTGTTCATCATACTCATGAAATAGGCAGGGGCATTAGTCAAACCAAAAGACATAACTGTATACTCGTATAGCCCATATCTCATGGTAAAATTTGTCTTAGGTATATCCTGCTCTCGGATCTTCAACTGGTGATAACCTGATCGAAGATCGATCTTGGAGAAAAATTTAGCTCCTTGCAACTAGTCAAACAAATCATTCATCATCGGTAGAGGGTATTTGTTCTTGATCGTCACCTCATTCAACGCACGATAATCAACAACCATCCTCAAAGATCCATCCTTCTTCTCCACTAGAAGCACTAAGGCTCCCCAAGGTGATGAACTTGGTCGAATGTAACCTTTCTCCAGTAACTCCTTTATCTGGTTCTTAATTTCCTCTAGATCCTTTGCGGGCATCCGATACGGTCTCTTTGATATTGGTCCAGTGCTTAGCAATAACTCAATCAAAAACTCAATGTCTCGATCTGGTGGCATGCCTGCTAACTCTTATGGAAATACATCAGGATAATTCTTCACCACTGGTACTTCCTCCTGTACAACTCCTAATAAGGAATTCACTTGAGTGCTCCTCGGCGCATGCATGGATACATACTTGATCCTCTTCCCTTCTGGGGTGGTTAGAAGAATTGATTTACTGGCGCCATCGATATTCCCCTCACACTTGGATAGCCAATCCATGCCTAGTATCACATCCAATCCTTGTGACTCCAGAATAATCAGGTCAGAGGGGAAAACATGTATACCTGTAGTTACTGGCAACTGATAGCATCCCCTACTAGCCATATACTCTGCTCCTGGGGAACTTACTAACATAGGTGACTTAAGGGCTACTGTTGGGAACTTATACTTATCCACAATGTTGGAGAAATGCCCTAGAGGCAATCGTGTATGATGATATTTCCTATGTGTTTATGAATAAAGATAGTCCTTGGACATTATCAATGATGTGTATCAGCAAGTACATGACTTGTTTATGGGACTATGCATTGTATGATGACTATCCTAAAAGATCCCTAGTCGAAAGGGTTGTGTGGATGCGCAGCCAACTAGACTAGCATATGACACGGTCGATGGCTTGGTCTCACTAGCCATGAGCATTAGATGCCAACCGGATAATATGGACTTGGAAAGGTCTGGTCGGATTTGACATAGTCGGATCCGAGTCGAGATAAGGTCTGAGTCGGACAGACCCAACTATGATACGTAGCGATATGTCATCTATGAGTCTCTAGTACAACATACGTTCTATGTCCTAAGACTTGACTTGGCGCATGTACTCCGGATGGTGACAGACCTTCTTTGGGATGACCAAACGCTACTCCGTGACTGGGTAGTTACAAAGGTAGGTTTCGGTCTTGTCCAGACCCATGCTACGAGATGTGGTCGAGCAAGATGGGACTTGCCCCTCCGATCAGGAGAGATATACTCTGGGCCCCTTGTGTGATTCAACCAAGAGAAGCATGGCCATGCGACAAGGATTATGAGATAATACGGATAGTGGTCGGCATCAGTGGAACGAGAAAGAGGTCGGGCTAGCACAAGGATGACAATCTCGCCTTGAGCCCGACAAGATATATCGTGTGGCAAAGGGAACATAAGTGTGCCATGTTGTACAGGTTTGCCTAACCATCTTCATAGTCTGCTTGGTGTTCGGCATGCCTTGCTAGAGGCCGCTACCAACCATGCAGTTCGGAGGTGATCTGAACTACCACCAGGACGGCTTGAACCTAAGGGGTTGGGCACTTAAGGGAAGGAACCTACGAGGTCGGATCTGAGGACACTGGTCAGATATGATCCTAGTTGTATTCGGATTGTGGCGAGTAGACTTGTGGGCTTTAGGGTCTGTGCAAGGCCCAAGCATTGAGCCCGCGACAGACGCCTATATAAAGTGGAGGTGCGGCACACTCATGTGGTTAATCGCTTCGGGCTGTCACTACGGTTTGCATGTGTTGCGAAAAGCCACCTCCACTCACTGCCGGTTGTGTGATCAGACCTAGCAATCCGCCGCATGATGTTCCTCCTACACGCGCGGATACCGTTAGAGGAGGTGCACTTACGCCGCTCCGGCGAACCTGTTCGCGGGATCCGATCGGCTACGTGGGAGACCGGCAAGGAGGCGGACTCCGGGAATGCGAGGCGACTCCGGGAACGCGCTGCCTCAACTCTACTTCCGCTGCATGGCACTGCGCATCTAGTGGTAACGATCTATGATCCATCTCCCGTGGCATGTTCCTGTTTGTTCTGCGCATAGGAAATTTTTAATTTGCAGTCAATGCACCCTACCGTAGAACCCAACAGTGGTATCAGAGCCTCTGCTATAGGATTTGGATTCAGATCATATGCATATTAGATATGTGGAGGCGGCAGATGAGATCTATTGTCGTTGATGAGATCAGATGTGTGCGCGGTTGGTGAGATCAACTACACATGGGGATCGATGAGGTTATGTTTTCTGATGATCGGACTCGATGAGGTCATGACACAACCTACCCCTACTGGTCGGTATGTGCCATCGGGGTTAACAGTGAAACATAAATCTGAATCGGACTTGCGATGATCGATAAGATTGGTCAGATCACAAAATTTGGTGTGATCGGGGTTCAGATGTGATCTGTGATTTCCAAAAACCGCCGTGTGCGTAGCGCCTTGTATTTCGTACACGATCACTCAAACCGGTAGAATGCGATTCTATGAATAACTTTATTTTTGCACGGTTTGATGTGAATAGTATGGCTCATGTGTACGTGATGCATGTGTGTAAATTATACATGGCTTGCGTGTCATGTTTGTCAACCGGCAGGAGCCAAAGTGCTGCCATTATAATGTATAACGACCTGCGTGTCACTTGTGACTCTATGTAAAATTCATTACTAGTTGTAGTAGTTGGATAATAGCGATCAGGTTGGTGGCTTGGTGTCCCGACATGACAAACAAGCTGGAGTTCCTAGATGGTCATCGGAGTCGCAGCTGACCTGGAAGAACGTCCATGAAGGAGCCATACTATTTCACAATATGTGTTTATTTGTGATTGTTATGCTTCTTATTTTCTATGCATGTTAGAATGGTAGAAAGATCCCTCATTAATTTCAAGCAATTTTCCATTCCCAATGTTACACCTTCGCGCATCAAGTACGTCTAGTAGTGGGCTCATAAAATTGGGGTGCTGCTAGGTGTTCTTGAACTGAAGGGTTCGTGTCGGACACGGACATGCACTGCATCAGGTTAACTTGACAAGGCTATCAAAACGGTTTTGGGCCTTGTGGCAAAGAAGGTTGGGGGTCGGGGTATGAGATACCTTCCCTACCAATAGGAGTCGTATAGAGATACGATTAGCAAGGAATTGCTTACAGGATAGGCATGTTGTCTAGTAGTGATGCTAAAGCTCACTAGTCGCATGTGCTAGACGGATCCTGAATCACTGAGAGTTGCAGAGGGGTGCTTACTTCAGTGGGAGTATTTTTGTTTAGGCTAGAATTACTCTACATAAACACATTGCTTAGTTATTGCATATTTTCTGTTGTAGATCAATGGTACCACCTGCTCAACCCAACTTTGCATTGAAATCAATTCTGGATAAACTGAATGGAACAAACTTTACCACCTAGTATAGAAATTTGATAATTGTTCTCAAGCATGATAAAAAGGAACATGTTCTAGAGGATCCACTTCCTGAGGAACCTGCCGATAATGCTAATGACACAACTAAGAATGCCTACCAGAAACTCGTTGATGAATCAACGGAGATCAGTTATCTGATGCTGGCTTGTATGGAGCCCGATTTGCAACAGCATTTTGAAAATGTTGAGGCTTACGATATGATCGAGAGTCTCAAGAGCATGTTTCAGGCACAGGCTAGGACCGAAAGGTTCAACGTCTGGCGGTCCTTGATGGATTGCAAGCTGAAGGAAGGTGATCAACTAAGCCCACATGTGATCAAGATGATCGGATATGTGCAAGCTTTGGATCGGTTGGGCTTCCCGCTCTTGGATGAGCTTGCTACAGATGCAGTTCTGGGTTCTCTTCGGCCCAGCTATGGGACGTTCATCTCGAACTATCATATGCATGGCATGGATAAGAAGCTCACTGAATTGCATGGCATGCTCAAAGTGGCAGAGCATGATATTAAGAAAGGCATGCATCAAGAGTTGATGGTGCAGAAATCGGCTAAGTTCAAGAAGAGTTGGTCCAATAAAAAGGCTAAGGCAAATGGCACGGAGACGGTAACCTCCACCGCCGCGCCGAAGTCTGGACCGGACTCGAAGACCATTTGCTATCATTGCAAGGAAACTGGTCATTGGAAGGGGAACTGTAGCAAGTGGCTTGCAGAGCATGGCAAGAAGGCCGGAAATGCTTCTTCAGGCAAAGGTACACTTGTTGCATATGTTATAGACATTTACCTTGCTGACATACCTTGTAGCTCTTGGGTATTTGATACCGGATCGGTTGTTCATATTTGCAACTCAATGCAGGGGCTGGTAAGAACTAGGCGTGTGGCACAAGGGGAGATTGACATCAAGGTCGACAACAAAGCAAGAGTTGCTGCGTTCGAGGTCGGCACGATGCAGCTCCAGCTTCCTTCCGGAATTATAATGGAATTGAATAATTGTTATTACATTCCCGCACTTAGTCGGAACATTATTTCTGCCTCATGTTTGATGAGTCAAGGTTATGAATTCAATTTAAAGGAATATGATTGATTGATATTTTTGAATGGTATGTTCCACGGCTATGCACCCATTGTTGATGGACTATTCATTTTGAATCTGGAACCGGAACCTGTCTATAATATGAATGTCAAGAGGAATAAGCCTAATGAGATAAATCTGACATACTTCTGGGATTGCTGGCTTGCACACATTAGTCTCAAATGCATGAAGAACCTCCATGATGATGGGCTCATGACTTTGTCCGACTTCGGGTCGTTCAATACATGTGAATCATGCTTGCTCGGCAAGATGACTAAGTCTCCTTTCGCAAAGAGTTGCGAGAGGGCGTCCGAGCTATTGGAACTTATACATAGTGATGTGTGTGGTCCAATGAGCACAACTGCCAGAGGCGGCTATCAGTACTTCATGACTTTTACCAACAACTTGAGTAGATATGGATATATATATATTTGATGAGGCACAAGTCGGAAACTTTTGAAAAGTTCAAAGAGTTTCAGAACAAGGTTGAGAATCAGCTCGGCAAGACTATAAAGCTTCTGCGATATGATCATGGAGGTGAGTACATGAGCTAGGAGTTTGATGATCATCTAAAAAGTCGAGGTATAGTACCTCAGCTCACACCTCCGGTACGCCACAGAGAAACGGCATGTCGGAGCGGAGGAATAGGACCTTGTTGGACATGGTCCGGTCTATGATGAGCAAATTGGATTTACCCTTGTCATTCTCGGGATATGCTCTAGAAGATGCAGCTTTCACACTTAACAGGGTACCATCAAAATCCGTAGACAAGACACCACATGAGATGTGGACCGGGAAGAGTCCCAGTTTGTCTTTTCTAAAGATTTGGGGTTGTGAAGCATTTGTCAAGCGACTTATGCCAGACAAGCTTACACCGAAGTTGGGTAAATGCATATTTGTGGGATATCCGAGGGAAACCTTGGGATATAGCTTCCACAACCGGGAAGAGAACAAAGTGTTTGTTACTCGGAACGGGGTTTTCCCTGAGAAAGAGCTTCTCAGTTGCGATGCCAGTGGGAGGACGGTATGACTCAAAGAAATTCTAGGACCGCTTGGGGATGGCTCGGCTGGGGATGAGATCATACTAGAGTCAGTCAGGGAACCCGTAGTGGAAGCGGCACCGGAACCACGGAAGTCGGAAAGATTGCGTAGAGTGCGTGATGTATTGTTGCTAGAAAGCGATGAGTCGGCCATGTATGCGGAAGCGATGGTGAGCCCAGATTCCGAGGCATGGCTGGAGGCCATGTGATCCGAGTTAAAGTCCATGGATGAGAATCAAGTCTGGGACTTGGTTGATCTGCCGCCTGGTGTAACAGCCATTGGTTGCAAATGGGTCTTTAAGAAGAAAACCGATGTGGATGGAAATGTTCAGATCCACAAAGCTCGGCTTGTCGCTAAGGGTTATGGACAAGTTCAAGGAATTGACTATGACGAGACTTACTCGCCGGTAGCGATGCTGAATTCGGTGAGGATCGTACTAGCTATAGCTGCATATTTTGATTACGATATATGGCATATGGATGTCAAGACAGCTTTCCTTCACGGAAATTTAACCGAGGACGTGTATATGATACAACCCGAGGGTTTTGTCGATCCAACTAGCGCTAGTAAGGTATGAAAGCTCAAGAGATCCATTTATGGGTTGAGGTAAGCATCTCGGAGCTGGAACATTCATTTTGATGAGGTCATCACTGGTCTCGGTTTCATCAAAAGCGAAGAGGACGCTTGTTTATACAAGAAGTTAAGTGGGATCTCGATAGTGTTTTTGAACTTGTATGTGGACGACATATTCTTGATCAGGAACGATGTTTCGATGCTGAACTCTGCCAAGGAGTCATTGAATGGCAAGTTTTCAATGAAGGACCTTGGTGAGGCAGTGTATATTTTAGGCATTAAGATCTATAGAGATAGATCGAGGAGGCTACTTGGCTTAAGCCAGATCACGTACATAGATAAAGTGTTGAAGCGTTTCAACATGAGTGAGGCGAAGAAAGGGTTCTTGCCACTCTCACATGGTATAAGGCTAAGCGAGACTCGGAGTCCTTCGACATATGATGAGCGAAACAGGATGACTAGGATTATGTATGCCTCGGCAATCAGATCCATCATGTATGCCATGATATGTACAAGGCCTGATGTTGCTTTTGCAATAATCCTAACAAGCAGGTACCAGGCAAACCCCGTTGAGAGTCATTGGGCAGCGGTAAAGACTATTTGAAGTACCTGAAAAGGACTAAAGAGATGTTCCTAGTTTATGGAGGTGAGGAAGAGCTTGTCGTAAGGGGTTACGCCGATGCTAGTTTCCAAACCAACAGAGATGATTGTCAATCACAGTCTGGATTCGTGTACGTCATAAACAGAGGAGCAGTGAGCTGGATGAGTTCCAAGCAAGATACAGTTGCCGATTCTACCACAGAAGCCGAATACATTGCGGCTTGTGAAGCTGCAAAGGAAGGTCTTCGGATACCGAACTTTCTGGATGATCTTGGTATTTTCCCAGCCTCGGTAAAACTGTTGGACCTTTATGGTGATTATTCGGGTGCCATCGCACAAGCCAAGGAGCCGAGGAATCACCACAAGGTCAGACACATAGACCGAAAATATCACCTGATACAAAAGATCGTAAAGAATGGTGATGTAGAGTTATGCAAAATTCACACGGATGCAAATGTTGCAGATCCGTTGACTAAGCCGCTTCCACAACCCAAGCATGAGGGGCACATTAGAGCTATGGGCATTCGGTGTCTATTAGATTGACTCTAGTGCAAGTGGGAGACTGTTGGAGATATGCCCTAGAGGCAATCATGTATGATGATATTTCCTATGTGTTTGTGAATAAAGATAGTCCTTGGACATTATCAATGATGTGTATCAGCAAGTACGTGACTTGTTTGTGGGACTATGCATTGTATGATGACTATCCTAAAAGATCCCTAGTAGAAAGGGTTGTATGGACGCGCAGCCAACTTGACTAGCATATGACACAATCGATGGCTTGGTCTCACTAGCCATGGAACATTGGATGCTAACCGAATAATATGGACTTGGAAAGGTCTGGTCAGATTTGACGTAGTCGGATCCGAGTTGAGATAAGGTCTGAGTCGGATAGACCCAACTATGAGACGCAGCGATATGTCATTTGTGAGTCTCTAGTACAACATACGTTCTATGTCCTAAGACCTGAGCTGGCGCATCTACTCGGGATGGTGATAGGCCTGCTTCGGGCCGACCAAACGCTACTCCGTGACTAGGTAGTTACAAAGGTAGGTTTCAGGCTTGTCTAGACCCATGCTACGAGACGTGGTCGAGCAAGATGGGATTTGCCCCTCCGATCACGAGAGATATACTCTGGGCCCCTCGTGTGATCCGACCAAGAGAAGCATGGCCATGCGACAAGGATTATGAGATAATCTGGATAGTGGTTGGCATCACTAGAATGAGAAAGAGGTCAGGCTAGCACAAGGATGAAAATCTCGCCTTGAGCCCGACAACAAATATCGTGTGGCAAAGAGAACAGAAGTGTGACTTGTTGTACAGGTTCGCCTAACCAGCTTCATATTCTGCTTGGTGTTCGGCATGCCTTACTAGAGGCCGCTACCAACCGTGCAGTTCAAAGGTGATCCGAACTGTGACGAAGCTGACTTGAATCTAAGGGGTCGCGCGCTTAAGGGAAGGAACCTACAAGGTCGGATCCCAGGACACTAGTAGGATGTGATCCAAGTTGTATTCGGATTGTGGCCGAGTAGACTTGTGGGCTTTAGGGTCCGTGCGAGGCTCAAGTGTTGAGCCCGCAACGGACGCCTATATAAAGTGGAGGTGGGGCACACTCATGCGGTTAATCGCTTCGGCCTTGTCACTAGGGTTTGCATGTGTTGCGAATAGCCACCTCCACTCGCCGCCGGTTGTGTGATCGGACCTAGCACTCCGCCGCACGACGTTCCTCCTGCATGCGCAGATACTGTTAGAGGCGGTGCACTTGCGCCGCTCCGGCGAACCTGTTTGTCGGATCCGATCGGATACGTGGGAGACCGGCAAGGAGGAGGACTCTGGGTATGTGAGGCGACTCCGGGAACGCGCTGCCTCAACTGTTCTTCCGCTGCACGGCACTGCACGTCTAGTGGTAACAATATGTGATCCATCTCCCGTAGCATGTTCCTGTTTGTTCCGCGCATAGGAAAATTTTAATTTGCAGTCGACGCACCCTACCATAGAACCCAACACACAAATCCCCTTGATATGAATGAATGTGATGCACTAGTATCGAAAAGAACAAGTGTTGTAAATGCATTACTCAAAAACTTACCGACAACTGCATCGGGCTGATCCTCACTCTCCTCCACACTAACGTGGTTCACATGACCTTTGGTGAACGGGTTGGGCTTCTTGGTAGAACCTCCATTGCCATTTCCATTATTGGCTTCAGGATAATCATTGGCATAATGTCCAGTCTTCTGGCACTTGAAACAAGTAATGTGGCTCAGATCCCTTTTCGCGGGTGTTGAGGTGTTGGAACGGTTCTAACTGCTGCTTCCTCCTGTCAGGACCCCGACTCAATGCCACATCGATCTAGCATGTAACACCTCATATCACTTTGCGGCCTCACGCACGGTATTCCCACGGGTGTCGCCTTACCTTTGCCCGGGACCGTTTGTGTCTTTTGGCACACGTATATGATAGTGTCGCTAGCATCCATATGATAAGGAGCCCGGGCTGACATGGCTAGTCGTAAACCCGAAGTGGCACAAACCTACAGGGACAGGCATCCATAACCCAACATCGAACGTGTCGGTCATCAGCGAGTGAATCCAGGCTGTAGCACTGGGCTAGCAGGACTCCGGTGAACCGGGCTGTAGCGGGCTAACAGGACTCCGGTATTCATCGCGTGACATTTCCCCGAAGGGACAGACACAGGAACGAAGAAGGACACATGCCGGCCAGCCTAAGTGTTCCGGAGCAGTAGCAAGCTACCATGGCTCGGTGGAAACACTAGGAGACATTTCCCGGTAAGAGAGGCTACTAAGGATAAACAACTAGATAGTCAGATCCCACACATACCAAGCATTTCAATAACATACACACAATATGCTCGATATGTGCAAACACAACATGGCATCACAACATGACTCTACGACTCAAGTATTTATTCAATAGGCTCCGAGGAGCGAGATATTACAGACAGGGGTCTCATGACCCAACATTCAGAGCATACAAATCAAAGCACAAGCGGAAGCTATCATGTCTGAGTACAGACATCTATAAATGAAAAAGGCTTGAAAGCCTGACTGTCTACCAGATCCCGCCGAGGGCACAAGATCGTAGCTGAGGTAACAAGCTAAACGTCGAAGTCCATACGGAACTACTAGCGAGACCGAAATCTCTCTGCAAAAACATAAAATAGGCAAACATGAGTACAAATGTACCCAGCAAGACTTACATCAGAACTATCTACATATGCATCATTATCAACAAAGGGGATGGTGGGGTTTAACTGCAGCAAGCCAGCTTTGACTCAGTGGCTAACCTGAACTACGACTGCAAGTAACTCTTTTGAGGTGGCACACCCGAGTCCACATATTCACCATATCAATACACCATTATGGATCCGCTCCCGTCTCCCTACGAGAACGCCATCCATAGCACTCACGCTTATCTTGCGTATTTTAGAGTATCCACTTTCACTTGTCTATGAACTGTACAGGCAACCCAGAAGTCCTTTTCCACGGACATGGCTATTCGAATAGATGATGTTAACCCTGCAGGGGTGTACTTCTTCACACACGCTCTCACCACTTACCTCCGTTTACATGACATGTACTTGGCAACCTTCAAGCGGAAGCCCAACGTGGGTGTCGGCCACGGCCTACCTAAACACTCGAGTCTCTAGTCCAGGTTTATCGCCTATTCGGGTTCCATCCACGAGGAGATCCGGCCGGAGTTTCGCTCACAGCCCCAAACGATGTGAACAGGGTTCCGTGACACCAAACGGGCGCCCGGTATACCCGGCCACGTGCCTACCGCATCACAGCCCACCCCTACGGTCAGCGCTGCGCACGGCCTCCAGCATACTACAAACACCAGAAACTACTTGCAACTCCTGGACAGAGGACAAGGGTGATCAAGAAGCCGAGAGGGTCCATTGGTTTCGGGCCCAATGCGTGGTAGTAGCTGAATCATGGATCACAAACACAGAACTCAGTTCCTGAGGACGGCTGTAATGAGACAACCCACCATGTACTTAGCTCACACACCGTAGTACATGGCCTCTCACCGCTACCTTTACCAAATCGTGTTCACACGCTTAGCTCACACACCGTAGGACATGTTCACACACCTCTGATTCATCCCGGATGAATCAGGCCTGACTCAACTCTAAGCAGTAGCAGGCATGACAAACAAACATGAATGAGTAGGCACAACAAGGCTCAAACAACTCCTACTCATGCTAGTGGGTTTCATCTATTTACTGTGGCAATGACAGGTCATGCAAAGGATAAAGGGGTTCAGCTACCGCAGCAAGTAACAGTTGAATCGTTGTTGTCCTAATGCAATAAAAGAGAGCAGGAGCGAGAGAGTAGGATTGTATCGGAATGAACAAGGGGGTTTTGCTTGCCTGGCACTTCTGAAGATAACATTGAGTCTTCATCAGTGTCAACGATCACAACGTCGGAACATCGTCTACCGGGAGGGAACAGATACCGGCAACAAAGAAGAAATACAATCAATGCAATGCACAATATGATGCATGCTCATGACATGGCAATATGAATGTGTTTTGAGCTAATGCAACTAGCAACAGATTAAATGAAGTTGGTTTGAATACAAGATTCAAATTCAAACTCCATATGTGATTATTCAAATGCCATTTAATTGATTTGTGCTATACAGCAGCTATAAGTTGTTCTAATCATGCATGAAAATGGTACAGATGGATTCCTTGAATTTTTCTGATAATTTTTCATATATAAATTATTTAATTTGGAGTTACGGTTAATTTTCTATGATTTATTGAAGTTTTAGCTATTTTCTGAAATTATTAAATCATTTAAGATTTATTTAAATTCCAGAAAGGAATTATTGCGTCAGCATGACCTCATAGTGACGTCAGCAGGTCAACAAGTCACTGTCCGGTCAAACCTGACAGTGGGTCCCGCGTGTCAGTGTAATTAGTTTAGTTAGAATTTAATTAAACTAAACTGGGTTAATTAACAGGGCTGGGCCCCACCTGTCAGTGACTCATTGGAGTCAACCAGGGCCCACCCGTGGTCAAAGTCAACGTCAGCTGGGCCGGCGTTTAGCCGCCGGCGAGCCCGACACGGCGGCGAGAGTGGTTTTGGCCACTCCGACGACCAAAAGGGCCGCGGAGGGCATCTAGGTGGAGCTGGGGACGAGCCGAAGCTCTTGGTGGAGTTAGCTGGGGTCGGGGTGGCCGGAATCGGCGCCGGCGACGACTTAGGTGGCCGCCAGAGTTCGGTTGTACGCAGGATCGCGTTTCAGTGCATAGAAGAGCGGGGTAAGGGGCTAGAAGGGTGCTACGCATCGCGAGGAGTAGGTTGGACACTCCAGGGTGACCATTTGGCCACCGGAGCATCGTCGACGGCGAGCTCAGGCGGCGGTGCATCTCGGTCATCAAGGGGGCGACGGCTATGGCAATCAAACGAAGAGGCGAAGAGGGGGAAACGGTGGCGGAGCTCACAGCGGGTGCAGCGGTGGCCTCGGCGAGGTCGGGGACGATCCGGAGGCGACGAATTTGACGGTGATGGCCGGCGGGTCCGAGGTAGAAGACGAGCCCGGTGAGGCCGTTCGGGGGCTTCTGGAGGGGTAATGCTTGGTGAGGTGGGTCGAGGACGGAGTGGCGGAGCTTGTGGGCTAGTCGGGGAAGCGAGGGAGGCCCGGTGGCCGTGGTGGCAGTGGACGGCGGCGACGAGCTCCGCTCGGTGGCTGCGTGCGAGAAACAGAGGGGGGGGAAGGAGCGAGGAGAGTGAGAAGGGTCGGGGGGGTTGCATGGCGTCGCGGACGGGGTCCAGGGCGACGAGAGGAAGGCGGCAAGCAGGAGGTGGCCGGGGCATCGCCAGCGCTCGCCACCGAGCTGCTTCGGGGCGAGGGGAGGAAGACGACAGGGGGGGATGCCTGGTGGGCTGGGCCGGTTCTGCTGGGCCACCAGGTAGGCGCCAGGTAGGGTTCTCTCCTCTCTGCTTTTCCTATTTCTGTTTTTATTTATTTATTTTGTTCTCTGTTGTTTTAGTTTAGTAAAATACTAAACCATTTTATAAAATCCTGAAAATAGTTATGTGGCTAGAACTAAAATATACCAAACCACATAAAATGTTCTAGTATTATTGGACATATATTATTTATATATCAAATATATATCCAATGCAAATAGTTATTGAATTAATTCAAAGGCCCAAAATAAATATTTCAGTCACTCCAAAAATATTGGTTTGCATTTTATTCTTGCCAATATTTTTCAAAGCTGAAAAGGAACATTTCCTTGGAAACATTTGAAGCAATTTTTAATGTTGATCATCATTTTTAGAAGGTTTCTGAGGCTTTGAAAATTCCTCAATTCAAATTTCATTTGAATTTAAACATGATGCACACATGAGGGTCTAGCCTAGTGCATAACAGGACCAGGGATGTGACAACTCACCCCCACTAAACAAAAATCTCGTCCCGAGATTCAAGCATAGGGTAAGGTGAAGGGGGAACGCAAACTAGCACAATCTTCACGATCCAGGTTGCACTTCATAGGAACGTTGTTTCGATCACCATCTTTGTCCCGTCGTCTTGCTCTGAGAACTCCAACTAGCATGACGAGAAGAGGAAAGGAAAACTCTAGAAGAATCTATCTTCTCGAAGATCAATCAACCTAGGATCAGCTCACAAAGTGAGTCGTAGCAACATCTCTTGAGCTGAGACACGAAGCATACATCTGAAGAGATGGAGTGAGACAGATGACGAGGGCTCGCTAAGTAGACAACAATTCCAGACTTAAGAATGTGGTGATCGGTTGTCAACGTAGCGAGGAGTTGAGTTGCCATGATACCACAATGAAATATCCTGGAGGAGCGTGATTCGCAGATTATTACCTTAAGTGGCAAAAAGAATTACCTTTGATTCAGAGATCATTGAAACTCTTTAAACCAGCCTAAAGCAATTCTCGAGCGATCGTTTGGAGGGGGTCGGTAGAATGGCATACTCGGACTTGGATGATGTGGATTACCTTGTTGAAGACAACGCAATGGATGATTTTTGCTTATCACCGGAAATGGAAGAGACCCATGGTAGAATGGCACATTGGCGGTGCAAGTTGGGAACCAAATGCAAATGCTGGGAATGATTCTGGTAACTGGGGAAGAACCCAACAATAGAGAGTGAATTCACTGTTTGAAAAGGTCATAGCATTTCCGAGGAAACTGAGAGCATCCCAGTTAGTGTCGATGATAACACCTAGCGCTTGTGCGTGCTCTCAAGAACTTGAGCATCTCCATAATCATCAAGATTTTACCAATATCCGTGTCAAGGATCCTGGCAACACATCATACTACCATGATGAATAGCGATGGACGATGCAGATGCAAAGGAGGATAACACTTTCTCAGATTTTACCTTAGCGATGCCAAGGAAATAAAATCTGGATGATCGACCGAGAGACATTTAGCACTCCGCTTCTAATGTTCTCCTTGATGTGCTAGCGTAACCCATTCATAGATATGGTTTGATATCTAGAACATCAAGTAAAAGGGTCGGACTTCGGAACACAGAAATCCATAGGGGCAACTAGGGAGTAAATCCTACGAAATCCCTATGGGGAGGTGGCCAACTTCCTCAATCAAGATATTATAATAACAGGTCTTCCGGCTGGGTGTATTGGCCACGACATCCACTTTACCGGTTATCGAGAGACCGATGTTATAGTTCTTGGGAAATGTTCCAAACCATCATATCTGCCTGAGATTCAGATCTGCTTGGTGTCAGGATATTCCAGACTCATCGAGTCTAGGAAGAAAAACGAAAGTTTGCAACACAAATCGACGAGATGACGTCGCGAGATTCTCGGGGAATGAACTACGATAGTAAGCTCCAAAACATGAGCTAGTTCTGCTACAACCATGTGAACACGTTGTCCCAGACAAGCATGACCACAAAGTAGTCTTATAATAAAACACTACCAAGTTCAGGAGGGGGAACCATCAGCGAGGATATCGAAGTTTTGTACAAATCCGTCTGGTACCTTCGGGACTAGCACTTAGAACTTATTAACCTTGAACAAATCAATCGGTGGCTTGGTGTGCTAGGGACACATATTGAATGGAGGTTGCAAGTCTCCAGACCACAGAATACTTCGCACGTATGCATGACTGATTTGGGATGATTCCAAAGGAAACAACATTGACTTTCTCGAATCCACGGCGGCAACTTGCATCAAATGCACATGAACTGGAGGAAGTCACTTTTTACATCCGAACGTATGCTTCATGAACTAGCATGAAGAAATGCTTTCAAAAGTTTCCAACACTAGCTTAATGTTCAACAAAATCATGGAGGAGATAAGGATGTTGTCAATGGGCTCAACAACAATTCATCCGGGTTTCCTTTTAAAAGAAATTCCATAGTTAAGTGGACACGGTGATAGCATTGGTCAGACCAAAGAATATAATGGTGTATGCTCGAGGAAAAACCACGAGTAAGACAACATTACGAACATTGTTGGTTCTGACTTGATTTGAGGATAGCCCACACCCAAATCAAAGGTTGGACAAGATGATAGGTCCATTAACTGATCACGAGGGTCAGTCCATGAAAATATCAACTTTCTTCAACACACACTACACAAGAATATCCCTTTGGAACGAACTAAGTCAGGCAAGCTTTTATCTTCCAACTCTCCAAGTTGTTGCCTAGCTTAACCAACTAGCTCAGGGGTATCCAACACGGATTCTTGGAGAAAGCGGTGGTTTACAGGATAAACCAACTTGATCACGAGCTCAACATAACAGTCAGGTGACAACCTGGTGATACTTTCGAGAAGATATTCGGAAAATCACGAACCACCGATATGTTACTAAGCTCGAGAAAAATCTTGCTTTTCAGGGCAAGACGATATGATCAAATGAGCGAGGACTTGACAAAATCCTAACTCATCAATCGAAATGTGCACCAGGAAGATGGACAAGGTAGCACGATCAATCTTAGAATGATGATTCAAGAACAAACACGCTAAGAATGAGGTTATTGTCCATTTAACTACCGGGCAACAGAGTTGCTAGCAGTATTGATTTCACACGCCATGATTCATTTGTCGGCATTCCGGTTACAATAACACAGGAACCGAGGAATGAACAATGATGGCAAGAAGTATCACTGTACCAAGAGTTCATAGGATGGTGTGCGATTCCTATAACAATCCCTATATAAAGATGGTAATACTCCAAGGTAGAGCAGAACAAAAGCTGGATTAGCAATTTGTTCTGTGGAGCACAACTTCTTTGACCCAATCCTAGATATGGAAGAGGTACTGGAGTTTGTTTCTCCTAGTCATTCCACGATAGAATGGCTTGATGGACCACAAGAGTAATAGGCATCGATAAACGAACGCACACATACTCTTGACTATCAATTGATAGACAAGGGTCAGTAGACAACTAAAGAGGGACAACTCAAAGGAACATATAACTTTCTAAGTTGTGGATGCATAGATTAGTGTGTCGAACCAAGTTCAACATAATTCTTCCGGATAACCCATGCAGAAAGGTTGAGCTGGCAGAGTCACAATATAGCATGGAGAACTCATCGAGAGCACTCTTGTTGTCATCTTTTGGTTCAGAAGAACTCCTGCCAAGAATGGTTCATGGTAATTGGAAGAAGGATGTACCACGAACCTCGAGGACTATCGCAAAGGTTACTAATAACCTAAAGGAACTAGCAAACACTATCAACATGAAGTAAGTAGAGTGAATCTCGGGTTCAAGAACCCAGGAATAGAATACCTACTCCTAAGTAGCACCACGAGATGCTTTCGAGAATGATGGCCAGAATCTTCACTGTGGGAACACAAAACATTGCTAGATTACTAGGTGACTCCCTAAAACACCTAGGGTCATAATAATTATTCCAACATATATGTCGAGGCAATAAAGTACCTCAACTCACTAATTTGTGTGATTAATCTGACCAAAAGGACATCGGGAACGGGAAGAACGGATTTGCAAATGCATCAGATTGTTTAGAAACCTGGGATGACTCGGACAGCATAACGGCTGTAAATGCTCAGAAAAGATTTGAGACATTCACAAAAATGGTGGCATAACCACTCAGAAGCACAATATCAAGGTTTCGAGATCATCAGTTAACATACAGAAGTAGTAGGAACTGAAACGAGGCTTAAGTCCAACAATCTTACAAGTCTATAGATTAGTAACACGTGATCCTGATAGAAAGAGGAGAAAGCCTAGTTCCTTAACCACATAGGAAAGATAAGATGACTCAGATCAGAAGGGCATAAGGTATAAGGAGTAAAAAGAGCCTTACGTTCCATCCCACAATCAATTCCCTTATATAACTAAAGAATTTCTAGACTCAACTTCGACCAGTTTGGCTTGGTAATCCTACAGGCAGTCAAGCTCTGATACCAACGCTGTCAAGACCCCGACTCAATGCCACATCGATCTAGCATGTAACACCTCATATCACTTTGCGGCCTCACACACGGTATTCCCACGGGTGTCGCCTTACCTTTGCCCGGGACCGTTTGCGTCTTTTGGCACACGTATATGATAGTGTCGCTAGCATCCATATGATAAGGAGCCCGGGCTGACATGGCTAGTCGTAAACCCGAAGTGGCACAAACCTACAGGGACAGGCATCCATGACCCAACATCGAACGTGTCGGTCATCAGCGAGTGAATCCAGGCTGTAGCACTGGGCTAGCAGGACTCCGGTGAACCGGGCTGTAGCGGGCTAACAGGACTCCGGTATTCATCGCGTGACATTTCCCCGAAGGGACAGACACAGGAACGAAGAAGGACACATGCCGGCCAGCCTAAGTGTTCTGGAGCAGTAGCAAGCTACCATGGCTCGGTGGAAACACTAGGAGACATTTCCCGGTAAGAGAGGCTACTAAGGATAAACAACTAGATAGTCAGATCCCACACATACCAAGCATTTCAATAACATACACACAATATGCTCGATATGTGCAAACACAACATGGCATCACAACATGACTCTACGACTCAAGTATTTATTCAATAGGCTCCGAGGAGCGAGAT
Source organism: Triticum dicoccoides (assembly GCF_002162155.2). Classification (NCBI taxonomy): domain Eukaryota; kingdom Viridiplantae; phylum Streptophyta; class Magnoliopsida; order Poales; family Poaceae; genus Triticum; species Triticum dicoccoides. The sequence continues at coordinate 495,374,968 of NC_041387.1, forward strand.
ATTACAGACAGGGGTCTCATGACCCAACATTCAGAGCATACAAATCAAAGCACAAGCGGAAGCTATCATGTCTGAGTACAGACATCTATAAATGAAAAAGGCTTGAAAGCCTGACTGTCTACCAGATCCCGCCGAGGGCACAAGATCGTAGCTGAGGTAACAAGCTAAATGTCGAAGTCCATACGGAACTACTAGCGAGACCGAAATCTCTCTGCAAAAACATAAAATAGGCAAACATGAGTACAAATGTACCCAGCAAGACTTACATCAGAACTATCTACATATGCATCATTATCAACAAAGGGGATGGTGGGGTTTAACTGCAGCAAGCCAGCTTTGACTCAGTGGCTAACCTGAACTACGACTGCAAGTAACTCTTTTGAGGTGGCGCACCCGAGTCCACATATTCACCATATCAATACACCACTATGGATCCGCTCCCGTCTCCCTACGAGAACGCCATCCATAGCACTCACGCTTATGTTGCGTATTTTAGAGTATCCACTTTCACTTGTCTATGAACTGTACAGGCAACCCAAAAGTCCTTTTCCGCGGACATGGCTATTCGAATAGATGATGTTAACCCTGCAGGGGTGTACTTCTTCACACACGCTCTCACCACTTACCGACGTTTACACGACATGTACTCGGCAACCTTCAAGCGGAAGCCCAACGTGGGTGTCGGCCACGGCCTACCTAAACACTCGAGTCTCTAGTCCAGGTTTATCGCCTATTTGGGTTCCATCCATGAGGAGATCCGGCCGGAGTTTCGCTCACAGCCCCAAACGATGTGAACAGGGTTCCGTGACACCAAACGGGCGCCCAGTATACCCGGCCACGTGCCTACCGCATCACAGCCCACCCCTATGGTCAGCGCTGCGCACGGCCTCCAGCATACTACAAACACCAGAAACTACTTGCAACTCCTGGACAGAGGACAAGGGTGATCGAGAAGCCGAGAGGGTCCATTGGTTTCGGGCCCAATGCGTGGTAGTAGCTGAATCATGGATCACAAACACAGAACTCAGTTCCTGAGGACGGCTGCAATGAGACAACCCACCATGTACTCCTACATGGCCTCTCACCGCTACCTTTACCAAATCATGTTCACACGCTTAGCTCACACACCGTAGGACATGTTCACACACCTCTAATTCATCCCGAATGAATCAGATCTGACTCAACTCTAAGAAGTAGCAGGCATGACAAACAAACATGAATGAGTAGGCACAACAGGGCTCAAACAACTCCTACTCATGCTAGTGGGTTTCATCTATTTACTGTGGCAATGACAGGTCATGCAAAGGATAAAGGGGTTCAGCTACCGCAGCAAGTAACAGTTGAATCGTTGTTGTCCTAATGCAATAAAAGAGAGCAGGAGCGAGAGAGTAGGATTGTATCGGAATGAACAAGGGGGTTTTGCTTGCCTGGCACTTCTGAAGATAACATTGAGTCTTCATCAGTGTCAACGATCACAACGTCGGAACATCGTCTACCGGGAGGGAACAGATACCGGCAACAAAGAAGAAATACAATCAATGCAATGCACAATATGATGCATGCTCATGACATGGCAATATGAATGTGTTTTGAGCTAATGCAACTAGCAACAGATTAAATGAAGTTGGTTTGAATACAAGATTCAAATTCAAACTCCATATGTGATTATTCAAATGCCATTTAATTGATTTGTGCTATACAGCAGCTATAAGTTGTTCTAATCATGCATGAAAATGGTACAGATGGATTCCTTGAATTTTTCTGATAATTTTTCATATATAAATTATTTAATTTGGAGTTACGGTTAATTTTCTATGATTTATTGAAGTTTTAGCTATTTTCTGAAATTATTAAATCATTTAAGATTTATTTAAATTCCAGAAAGGAATTATTGCGTCAGCATGACCTCATAGTGACGTCAGTATGACCTCATAGTGACGTCAGCAGGTCAACAGGTCACTGTCCGGTCAAACCTGACAGTGGGTCCCGCGTGTCAGTGTAATTAGTTTAGTTAGAATTTAATTAAACGAAACTGGGTTAATTCACAGGGCTGGGCCCCACCTGTCAGTGACTCATCGGAGTCAACCAGGGCCCACTCGTGGTCAAAGTCAATGTTAGCTGCGAGGGCGTTTAGCCGGCGGCGAGCCCGACGCGGCGGCGAGAGTGGTTTTGGCCACTCCGATGACCAAAAGGGCCGCGGAGGGCATCTAGGTGGAGCTGGGGACGAGCCGAAGCTCTTGGTGGAGTTAGCTAGGGTCAGGGTGGCCGGAATCGGCGCCGGCGATGACTTAGGTGGCCGCCGGAGTTCGGTTGCGCGCGGGATCGCGTTTCAGTGCGTAGAAGAGCGGGGTAAGGGGCTAGAAGGGTGCTACGCATCGCGAGGAGTAGGTTGGACACTCCAGGGTGACCATTTGGTCACCGGAGCATCGTCGACGGCGAGCTCAGGCGGCGGTGCATCTCGGTCATCAAGGGGGCGATGGCTACGGCAATCAAACGAAGAGGGGAAGAGGGGGAAACGGTGGCGGAGCTCACAGCGGGTGCAGCGGTGGCCTCGGCGAGGTCGGAGACGGTCCAGAGCCGACGAATTTGACGGTGATGGCCGGCGGGTCCGAGGTAGAAGACGAGCCCGGTGAGGCCGTTCGGGGGCTTCTGGAGGGGCAAGGCTTGGTGAGGTGGGTCGAGGACGGAGTGGCGGAGCTTGTGGGCTAGTCGGGGAAGCGAGGGAGGCCCGGTGGCCGTGGTGGCAGTGGACGGCGGCGACGAGCTCCGCTCGATGGCTGCGTGCGAGAAACAGAGGAGGGGGGGAGGAGCGAGGAGAGTGAGAAGGGTCGAGGGGTTGCGTGGTGTCGCGGACGGGGTCCAGGGCGACGAGAGGAAGGCAGCAAGCAGGAGGTGGCCGGGGCATCGCCAGCGCTCGCCACCGAGCTGCTTTGGGGCGAGGGGAGGAAGACGACAGGGGGGGGACGCCTGGTGGTCTGGGCCGGTTCTGCTGGGCCACCAGGTAGGCGCCAGGTAGGGTTTCTCTCCTCTCTGCTTTTCCTATTTCTGTTTTTATTTATTTATTTTGTTCTCTGTTGTTTTAGTTTAGTAAAATCCTGAAAATAGTTATGTGGCTAGAACTAAAATATACCAAACCACATAAAATGTTCCAGTATTATTGGACATATATTATTTATATATCAAATATATATCCAATGCAAATAGTTATTGAATTAATTCAAAGGCCCAAAATAAATGTTTCAGTCACTCCAAAAATATTGGTTTGCATTTTATTCTTGCCAATATTTTTCAAAGCTGAAAAGGAACATTTCCTTGGAAACATTTGAAGCAATTTTTAATGTTGATCATCATTTTTAGAAGGTTTCTGAGGCTTTGAAAATTCCTCAATTCAAATTTCATTTGAATTTAAACATGATGCACACATGAGGGTCTAGCCTAGTGCATAACAGGACCAGGGATGTGACACCTCCATTCCCATTGCCATTCTTGGGGCCATTGTGGTTGTGCGAATGTCAGGACCCCGACTCAATGTCACATCGATCTAGCCGGTAACACCTCATATCACTTTGCGGCCTCACGCACGGTATCCCCACGGGTGTCGCCTTACCTTTGCCCGGGACCGTTTGCGCATTTTGGCTCACGTATATGATAGTGTCGCTAGCATCCATATGATAAAGAGCCCGGGCTGACATGGCTAGTCATAAACCCAAAGTGGCACAGACTTACAGGGACAGGCATCCATGACCCAGCATCGAACGTGTCGGTCATCAGCAAGTGGGTCCGGGCTGTAGCACTGGGCTAGCAGGACTCCGGTAAACCGGGCTGTAGCGGGCTAACAGGACTCCGGTACTCAATGCGTGACATTTCCCCGAAGGGACAGACACAGGAACGAAGAAGGACACATGCCGGCCAGCCTAAGTGTTCCAGAGCAGTAGCAAGCTACCGTGGCTCAGCGGTAACACTAGGAGACATTTCCCGGTAAGAGAGGCTACTAAAGATAAACAACTAGGTAGTCAGATCCCACACATACCAAGCATTTCAATAACATACACACAATATGCTCGATATGTGCAATACAACATGGCATCACAAAATGACTCTACGACTCAAGTAGTCTATTCAATAGGCTCCGAGGAGCGAGATATTACAACAGGGGTCTCATGACCCAACACTCAGAGCATACAAGTCAAAGCACAAGCGGAAGCTATCATGTCTGTGTACAGACATCTATAAATGAAAAAGGCTGAGAAGCCTGACTATCTATCAGATCCTGCCGAGGGCACAAGATCGTAGCTGAGGTATCAAGCTAAACGTCGAAGTCCACGTGGAACTACTAGTGAGACTAAAGTCTCTCTGCAAAAACATAAAATAGGCAAACGTGAGTACAAATGTACCCGGCAAGACTTACATCAGAACTATCTACATATGCATCGTTATCAACAAAGGGGATGGTGGAGTTTAACTGCAGCAAGCCAGCTTTGACTCGGTGGCTATCCTAAACTACGACTGCAAGCGACTCTTTTGAGGTGGCGCACACGAGTCCACATATTCACCATATCAATACACCACTATGGATCCGCTCCCGTCTCCCTACGAGAACGCCATCCATAGCACTCACGCTTATCTTGCGTATTTTAGAGTATCCACTTTCACTTGTCTATGAACTGATATAAGCAACCCAGAAGTCCT
>NC_041387.1:495381763-495509673 GCF_002162155.2 Triticum dicoccoides
GCTCTTCTGGTCGCGTGAGACGACAAGGAGGACGAGGGAGGACTTGCGGAGCTCTGGGAGGCGTCGGGGAGGCGAGAGGGGGATGGTGGCCGCGGCGAACGGCGTCGGTGGTGACGGCTGTGTTCGGGTTCGGGCGAGAGAGGAAGAGTAGAGGGGCGGGGCCTCGAGGAAAAGTGAGAGGGGTCCGAGGGGGCTGCATGGCGTCGCGGGAGGGAACCAGGGGAGGAGGAGGCAGCCAGGCAGGGAGGAGGTGGCCGGGGCGCGTGGCCGCGCGCGCCGGGCGCGTGCCCGCGTCCTTCTGGCGAGGGAAGAAGACGACAGGGGGGGTAGCGGTGGCGGGCTGGGCCAGCGGGAGGAGCTGGGCCGGGCAGGTAAGCAGGTAAGTGGCCCAGGTGGCCGTCTCCCTTTTTATTTTTGCTCTGTTTTATTTTTTTTAATCATTGTTTTCTATTTGTTTCAATCTGTTTTGATTTAGTTCAAACACTAAATCATTTTTGTTTCTTCCAATAATTTTTGCAGGGACTGAAAGTAATATTCTAGAGCCCCTCACAAAATATCAGAATTATTGAAGCATTAAAAATATATATAACATATATTTGCTCCAACTCAAATACGATATATATTAGTTCAAAGATCCAAAATGACATGGAAAAATGTGCATCATCTCTGGTTACTGTTTCCAGCATTTTTCCAAAGATGATGAACATTTTTGAAAGCCACTTGGATTGACTGCAAATATTTTAGGTGAACCTGGTGAATTCTTAAAATGCTAGGGTTTGGACAATCCCCATTTCAACTTTCTGTAAAAGTAAACATGATGCATCACCAAAGGCTAGTACTAGTGCAATGCCAGAAGCTAGGGATGTGACAACTCACCCCCACTAAACAAGAATCTCGTCTCGAGATTCAAGCGTAGGGTAAGGTGAAAGGTAAACGCAACTAGCACAATCTTCACGATCCAGGGTGCACTTCAGTTGAACGTTGATTCATTCACCATCATTGTCTTGATGTCTTGTTCTGAGAAATCCTGCCAACATGACATGGAGGGAAGAAGGAGACTCTAGAAGGGTCGATCTTCTTGAAGATCGAACAACTCACGGAATGAGACATAGGACCATCTCTCGGGTTGAGACACGAGATACACATCAAGAGGGGTGGAAAGAAACGGATGACGAAGGTTCACTAGGTGGACAACAATTCCACACTTAAGAAGGTGGTAATCGGTTGTCAACGTAGCGAGGAGTTGAGTTGCCATGAAACCATAACGATACACCTTAGGGAAGGTGACTCGTAGAGATATCCCCTTAAGTGGCAAAAAGAATTACTTTTGATTCAGAGATCATTGAAACTCTTTAAACCAGCCTAAGGCAATTCTCGAGCGATCGTTTGGAGGGGGTCGGAAGAATGGCATACTCGGACTTGAATGATGTGGATTACCTTGTTGAAGACAACGTAATGGATGAATTTGCTTATCACCGGAAATGGAAGAGACCCATGGTAGAATGGCACATTGGCGGTGCAAGCTAGGAACAAAATGCAAATGCTAGGAATGATTCTGGTAACTGGGGAAGAACCCAACAATAGGGAGTGAATTCACTGTTTGAAGAGGTCATAGCATTTCCGAGGAAGTTGAGAGCAAACCTAGTTAGTGTCGACGGTAACACCTAACGCTTGTGCGTGCTCTCAAGAACTTGAGCATTTCCACAATCATCAAGATTCTACCAATATCCGTGTCAAGGGTCCTGGCAACACAACTTGCTACCATGATGGCTAATGATGGATGATGCAGATGCAAAGGAAGATAACACCTTCTCAGATTTCACCTTAGCGGGGCCAAGGAAATAAAAATCTGGATGATCGACCGAGAGACATTTAGCACTCCGCTTCTAATGTTCTCCTTGATGTGCTAGTGTAACCCACCCATAGATATGGTTTGATATCTAGAACATCAAGTAAAAAGGTCGGACTTCGGAACACAGAAATCCATAGGGGCAACTAGGGAGTAATCCTACGAAATCCCTATGGGGAGGTGGCCAACTTCCTCAATCAAGATACTACAATAATAGGTCTTCCGGCTGGGTGTGTTGGCCACGACATCCACTTTACCGGTTATCGAGGGACCAATATTATAGTTCTTGGGAAATGTTCCAAACCATCATATCTGCCTGAGATTCAGATCTGGTTGGTGTCAGGATATCCCAGACTCATCAAGTCTAGAAAGATAAATGAAAGTTTGCAACACAAATCGATGGTATGACGTTGCGAGATTCTCGGGAAATGAACTACGATAGTAAGCTCCAAAACATGAGCTGGTTCTGCTACAAACATGTGAACACGTTGTCCCGGACATGCATGACCACGTGGTAGTCTTACAATAAAACACTACTGAGTTCTGGTTGGGAACCATCACCATGGATAATGAAGTCCTTGCATAAGTCATATGATTAGCTCTTATGAAGGAACTTCTTCCCCTTGAACAAATCAATCAGTGGCTTGGTGTGCTCGGGACACATATGGAATGAAGGTTGCAAGTCTCCAGACCACAGAATACTTCGCACGTGTGCATGACTAATTTGGAATGATTCTAGGGAAACAAAACAATCTTCCTCAAATTCATGGCGGCAACTTGCATCATATGCACATGAATTAGGGAAAACCACTACTTTCATTCAAACATATGCTTCATGAACGAAACACGAAGAAATGCTTACACAAGTTTCCAACACTAGGTTGATGTTCAACATGATTCATGGGGGAGACAAAATGCTACTGATGGGCTCAACAGCAACTCATCGGAATTTCCATATCACTGGACTTCCACCATCATGTGAACACGGTGATAGCATTGGTCAGACCAAAGATGTAATGGTGTATGCTCGAGGGATCAACCACGAGTAGGACAACATTACGAACATCGTTGGTACTGATTTGATTTGACGATAGCCCACACTCAAATCAAGGGATTGATAAGACAATAGGTCCAGCAACTGATCATAGGGACCAATCGATGAAGACATCATCTTTCTTCAACACACACTACACAAGAATATCCCTTTGGAACGAACTAAGTCAGACAAGTTTTTATCTTCCAACTCTCCAAGTTGTTGTCTAGCTTAACCAACTAGCTCAGGGATATCTTACACCGATTCTTGGAGAGAAGGTGGTTCACAAGAAACCTACTTGATCACGAGCTCAACATAACAGTCAGGTGACAGCCTGGTGATACTTTCGAGAAGATATTCGAAAAATCACGAACCACCGGTATGTTACTAAGCTCGAGAACAATCTTGCTTTTCAGGGCAAGACGATATGATCAATAGAGCAAGAATTTGAAATAATCCTAACCCATCGATCGAGGAGGGCACTGAGAACAAGGACTAGGTAGCATGATCAACCTTAGAATGATGATTCGAAAACCAACATACTAAGAATGAAATTATTATCCTTTAACTACCAAGCAACGAGGTTGCTAGGAGTATTGATTTCACACATCACAATTCATTTGTCGGTATTCCGGTTGCATCAACACGGAACCGAGGAATGAAAAAGGATGGCGAGAAGTATCACTATGTCAAGAATTCACAAAAGGTGGTGCAATTCTCATGAAATTCCTGCCATAAAGAAGGTAATACTTCAGGGTAGAGCAGACCAGAAGCTGGATTGTAACTTGATCTGCGGAACACAACTACTTTGACCCAATCCTAGATATAGATGAGGTACTGGAGTTTGTTTCTCCTAGTCATTCAGGACGGAATGGCTTGACGGGCCACAAGAGTAATAGGCATCGACAAACGAACGCGCGCATACTCTTGACTATCAATTGATAGACGAAGGTCAGTAGACAACTAAAGAGAACAACTCAAAGGAACATATAACTTTCTGAGTTGTGGATGCATAGATTAGTATGTCGAACCAAGTTCAACATATTTCTTCCGGATAACCCATGCAGAAAGGTAGAACTGGCAGAGTCACGATTTATGAATGGAGAACTCCTCAAGAATAATCCTGTTGTGATATTTCAGTTCAACGAGGAACTTCTGCCATAAGTAGTTCATGGTATTTGGAAGAAGAAGATACCACGGACCTCAAGGACTATCGCAAAGGTTACTAATATCCTGAAGGCACTAACAATTACTATCAACACGAAGTAGGTGGAGTGAATCTCGGGTTCAAGAACCCAGGAACAGAATACCTACTACTAAGTAGCATCACGGGATGCTTCCGAGAATAAAGGCCAGAATCTTCACACTAGGACACAATCATGGCTAGACCACTAGATGATCCCCTGAGACACCTAGGTCATAATAGTAACTCCAACATAATGTCAAGGCAATAGAATACCTCAACTCAACAATTAGTGTGATTGAGCTGGCATAAAGGAACATCGAAACCAGAGGGAAAAGATTTGCAAATGCATCAGACTATTTAGAAACCTGGGATGACTCGGACAGCATAACGGCTGTAAATGCTCAGAAAAGATTTGAGACATTCACAAAAATGGTGGCATAACCACTCAGAAGCACGATATCAAGGTTTCGAGATCAACAATTAACATACGGAAGTAGTAGAAACTGAACTCAAGCTTAAATCCAACAATCTTATAAGTCTTCGGATTGGTAACACGTGATCCTGATAGAAGGAAGAGATAGCCTAGTTCTTAATCCCCGCAGGAAAGATAAGATGACTTAGATCAGAAGGCATAAGGTATAAGGAGTAAAAAGAGCCTTACGTTCCATCCCACAATCAATTCCCTTATATAACTAAAGAATTTCTAGACTCAACTTCGACCAGTTTGGCTTGGTAATCCTACAGGCAGTCAAGCTCTGATACCAACGCTGTCAGGACCCCGACTCAATGTCACATCGATCTAGCCGGTAACACCTCATATCACTTTGCGGCCTCACGCACGGTATCCCCACGGGTGTCGCCTTACCTTTGCCCGGGACCGTTTGCGCATTTTGGCTCACGTATATGATAGTGTCGCTAGCATCCATATGATAAAGAGCCCGGGCTGACATGGCTAGTCATAAACCCAAAGTGGCACAGACTTACAGGGACAGGCATCCATGACCCAGCATCGAACGTGTCGGTCATCAGCAAGTGGGTCCGGGCTGTAGCACTGGGCTAGCAGGACTCCGGTAAACCGGGCTGTAGCGGGCTAACAGGACTCCGGTACTCAATGCGTGACATTTCCCCGAAGGGACAGACACAGGAACGAAGAAGGACACATGCCGGCCAGCCTAAGTGTTCCAGAGCAGTAGCAAGCTACCGTGGCTCAGCGGTAACACTAGGAGACATTTCCCGGTAAGAGAGGCTACTAAAGATAAACAACTAGGTAGTCAAATCCCACACATACCAAGCATTTCAATAACATACACACAATATGCTCGATATGTGCAATACAACATGGCATCACAAAATGACTCTACGACTCAAGTAGTCTATTCAATAGGCTCCGAGGAGCGAGATATTACAACAGGGGTCTCATGACCCAACACTCAGAGCATACAAGTCAAAGCACAAGCGGAAGCTATCATGTCTGGGTACAGACATCTATAAATGAAAAAGGCTGAGAAGCCTGACTATCTATCAGATCCTGCCGAGGGCACAAGATCGTAGCTGAGGTATCAAGCTAAACGTCGAAGTCCACGTGGAACTACTAGTGAGACTAAAGTCTCTCTGCAAAAACATAAAATAGGCAAACGTGAGTACAAATGTACCCGGCAAGACTTACATCAGAACTATCTACATATGCATCGTTATCAACAAAGGGGATGGTGGAGTTTAACTGCAGCAAGCCAGCTTTGACTCGGTGGCTATCCTAAACTACGACTGCAAGCGACTCTTTTGAGGTGGCGCACACGAGTCCACATATTCACCATATCAATACACCACTATGGATCCGCTCCCGTCTCCCTACGAGAACGCCATCCATAGCACTCACGCTTATCTTGCGTATTTTAGAGTATCCACTTTCACTTGTCTATGAACTGATATAAGCAACCCAGAGGTCCTTTTCCGCGGACACGGCTATTCGAATAGATGATGTTAACCCTGCAGGGGTGTACTTCTTCACACACGCTCTCACCACTTACCGCCGTTTACACGACATGTACTCGGCAACCTTCAAGCGGAAGCCCAACGTGGGTGTCGGCCACGGCCTGCCTAAACACTCAAGTCTCTAGTCCAGGTTTATCGCCTATTCGGGTTCCATCCATGAGGAGATCCGACCGGAGTTTCGCTCACAGCCCCAAACGATGTGAACAGGGTTCCGTGACACCAAACGGGCGCCCGGTTTACCCGGCCACGTGCCTACCGCATCACAGCCCACCCCTACGGTCAGCGCTTTCCACGGCCTCCAGCATACTACAAACACCAGAAACTACTTGCAACTCCTGGACAGAGGACAAGGGTGATTAAGAAGCCGAGAGGGTCCATTGGTTTCGGGCCCAATGCGTGGTAGTAGCTGAATCATGGATCACAAACACAGAACTCAGTTCCTGAGGACGGCTGCAATGAGACAACCCACCATGTACTCCTACATGGCCTCTCACCGCTACCTTTACCAAATCGTGTTCACACGCTTAGCTCACACACCGTAGGACATGTTCACACACCTCTGATTCATCCCCGATGAATCAGACCCGACTCAACTCTAAGCAGTAGCAGGCATGACAAACAAGCATGAATGAGTAGGCACAACAGGGCTCAAACAACTCCTACTCATGCTAGTGGGTTTCATCTATTTACTGTGGAATGACAGGTCATGCAGAGGATAAAGGGGTTCAGCTACCGCAGCAAGTAACAAAATGTCGTTGTTGTCCTAATGCAGTAAAAGAGAGCAGGAGCGAGAGAGTGGGATTTTATCGAAATGAACAAGGGGGGTTTTGCTTGCCTGGCACTTCTGAAGATAACATTGAGTCTTCATCAGTGTCAATGATCACATCATCGGTATCACGTCTATCGAGAGGGGACAAATACCGGCAACAAAGAAGAAATACAATCAATGCAATGCACAATATGATGCATGCTCATGACATGGCAATATGAATGTGTTTTGAGCTAATGCAACTAGCAACAGATTAAATGAAGTTGGTTTGAATACAAGATTCAAATTCAAACTCCATATGTGATTATTTAAATGTCATTCACTTCATTTGCTCTAAACAGTAGTGATAAGTTGTTCTAACATGCATGAAAATGGTACAGATGGATTCCTTGAATTTTTCTGATAATTTTTCATATATAAATTATTTAATTTGGAGTTACGGTTAATTTTCTATGATTTTTTAGAAGTTTTAGGCATTTTCTGGAATTTCCTGAATATAATTAAATCCAGAAAATACTTTATGACATCAGCAGTGCGTCATGCTTGCATCAGCAAGTCAACAGGGCTGCCCCGGGTCAAACCTGACCAGGGGGTCCCATTAGTCAGCGTCACAGGTTAACAGGGGGGTTTATTTTAGTTTAATAAGGATTAGGGCACTAGGGCCCACATGTCAGTGGCTCTGGGGTTAGATTAGGTGGTGATTAGCTTAAGCTAATCACCTGATGGCGGGGGCCCACCTGTCAGTGTCAGCAGAGGGGGTAGTTAAAACAAAATAACTAAACTAATTAACAGGGGGGGCTGGCCCCACCTGTCATTGACCCAGAAAAGGGGGGGGGTCCCGCCGTGGTCAACGTGGTCAGACCCACCGGCGGCTTGACGCCGGCGAGGCCAGACGCGGTGGTGCGCGTCGGAAACCCACTACAGGGGCTCTTTTGGCGCGCAGGGAGCAGCTACGGGGAGAGGGTGGAGTGGCGCATCCAACGGTGGCGGTGGCGGAGGCTGGGGTGGCCGGAGCTGCCGGCGGCGACCTCTTTTGCGGCTGCCGGAGCTCGGGTGTTCGCGGGACCGGCGCTGCGGTGTGCAAACAAGACGGTGGTCGCGCTAGTTTTACTCGACGGGACGCAACGAGTGCAACGGACGCAGGCGTGGGACCAAAAGGTCACCGGAGCTTCACCGGCGACGAGCCCGTGCGGCGGAGCGTCTCGGCTCCGGTAGAGGGGGCGGCTAGAGCTCGAAATCGAGCTTGGGGTTAGGGGGAAACGGAGCAGGGACTCACGGGGATCGTGCAGGGAGGGTCAGCGAGCTCGGGGGCGCGCCGGAGTGGCCGAATTCGACGGAGAAGATCCTCGGCGGCCGGCGAGGGGGAAAACGTCGGGGGCGGCGTTCCGGGGCTCTTCTGGTCGCGTGAGACGACGAGGAGGACGAGGGAGGACTTGCGGAGCTCTGGGAGGCGTCGGGGAGGCGAGAGGGGGATGGTGGCCGCGGCGAACGGCGTCGGTGGCGACGGCTGTGTTCGGGTTCGGGCGAGAGAGGAAGAGTAGAGGGGCGGGGCCTCGAGGAAGAGTGAGAGGGGTCCGAGGGGGCTGCGTGGCGTCGCGGGAGGGAACCAGGGGAGGAGGAGGCAGCCAGGCAGGGAGGAGGTGGCCGGGGCGCGTGGCCGCGCGCGCCGGGCGCGTGCCCGCGTCCTTCTGGCGAGGGAAGAAGACGACAGGGGGGGTAGCGGTGGCGGGCTGGGCCAGCGGGAGGAGCTGGGCCGGGCAGGTAAGCAGGTAAGTGGCCCAGGTGGCTGTCTCCCTTTTTATTTTTGCTCTGTTTTATTTTTTTTAATCATTGTTTTCTATTTGTTTCAATCTGTTTTGATTTAGTTCAAACACTAAATCATTTTTGTTTCTTCCAATAATTTTTGCAGGGACTGAAAGTAATATTCTAGAGCCCCTCACAAAATATCAGAATTATTGAAGCATTAAAAATATATATAACATATATTTGCTCCAACTCAAATACGATATATATTAGTTCAAAGATCCAAAATGACATGGAAAAATGTGCATCATCTCTGGTTACTGTTTCCAGCATTTTTCCAAAGATGATGAACATTTTTGAAAGCCACTTGGATTGACTGAAAATATTTTAGGTGAACCTGGTGAATTCTTAAAATGCTAGGGTTTGGACAATCCCCATTTCAACTTTCTGTAAAAGTAAACATGATGCATCACCAAAGGCTAGTACTAGTGCAATGCCAGAAGCTAGGGATGTGACAGCGAACTTGCTACATTGTGCGTGTGTCCTCCATGGTTATGAGTATGTCCTCCCAAGTATGGGGTATAACGGGGCTTCTGCTGAGCTCCAGAATTGTTCCTGCCCTGTCCATACTTCCTCTTACGATTGTCAATCTGCTGTTGCTTGCCTTCTATCATGAGGGCCCTGCCTACCAACTCCTGGTAGTTGTTCAATGTTGCCACCATCAACTACATGCTCAGCTCATTGTTGAGTCCCTCAAGAAACTTCTCCTACTTTGCGGCGTTTGTGGCCACAGCATCCGGGGCATAGCATGCTAACTTGCTAAACTCATCCACATACTGTCCCACTGTACGACCTCCTTGGCGCAAGTTGCGAAACTAACACTTCTTCATGCTCATAGCTCCTGCTGAAACATGGGTGGTGCGGAAAGCATGCTGAAATTGATCCCATGTAACTGTATTAATGGGGTAAGTGGCAGTGAAATTCTCCCACCAAGATGATGCGGGTCCATCAAGCTGATGTGCAGCAAAGCGCACTCTCTCCGCATCTATGCATCCTGTAGTGGTAAGCTCTCTTCCAATCTTGCAGAGCCAATCATCTGCAACAATCGGCCCGGTGCTGCTAGAGAACACTGGCGATTCAACCTCAGAAAGCGGGCTAGGTTGTCAAAAGGGGTGGAGGCGGTGGGTTGTTGTTGTTGTTGCTGTTGTTGTTGTTGTTGCCTTGGTTCTGGTTCTGAACTAGCGTTTGCATCAAGGCATTATGCTGCTGGATCAACTGAGTGAGCTCCGGTGGGAACACGGATCCATTGTCACGTCTCGGAGGCATCTGATGGGTTAGAACGGGTGAGAAAACATAATAGAATAAGGTCTAAGAGAGATTCATTGTCGGTGTTCTGGATATGGGGGTATCCAGACTTGCCTGCCTGCGGCCTGCTGCGTGGATCCACGGGCGGCCCGGTGCAACCCGTATTCATCAACCAAGCGCTCAGGACCCTCGCGAGGGGCCAAGCTTCGCAGGGCGGACGACGCACGGCCTCCTCAGGAGCGGCCTCACCAGGCAGGCTCGCGAGGGAGGTGGAGAGATCAAGGCACGGGGTACCTCGCGAGGTTCCCATGACGCAAGCCATGATGACCAAGGCCAGGCGGGTGCCCGGCGTTCGCCAGCATGTGCAGTGTACCAGTTTCCGCTTTGGTTCTAAGGGGGCAAGTGCAGGCGCGGAGTACCAAGGCATCAAGCAAAGGTTTCCATATCAGTGCAACAAGACCAGGACTAGCATGACGACAAGATGGAGGTCATCATGGAGCCCAAGACGGCGTCATCACCAGAGCCTTTGGCAGGCGAAGACCACCTTTAGTCAGGATAGCATGTACTAGTTGTCCCCTTTCAAATCCTGCCATTGTGGAATCCCTTCCCGCTCAATATTTGGGAAGAGGACCAAGGCCTCTATGAATAGGACTAGCCACCACCATGGATGGACACGTAGAGACAAACCGAGAGACTCAATCGGACCAGAATCACCCACAGAGCACAAGAACACCTCGCCTTAGGAGGTTGTTCTTCCCCTTGTACTGTTCATCATCAGCCCAAGAGGCAATCCACACACCAGACACTGGAGTAGGGTATTACACCACAATGGTGGCCTGAACCAGTATAGATCTCGTGTTTCTTGTGCTGTGATTTCGTCTAGCTAAGCCCAGGGATCGTGATGAGGCAGAGAAAGAGAGAGAGAGAGAGAGATTCGACAGGGGGAAATCTTCGTGCGCACCCCAGTGTTCGAACCTTAAGGGTTTTGTCGGAACCCGGTATCCGACATTTGGCGCGCCAGGTAGGGGGTGTGCCGAAGCCTTCCTTCCATCGATCTGCATCCCGTCGCTTCGCGTCCATGTCCAGCAACCTGATGAGCGACACCAACCACCGGGAGGCCTGGCCAGCTCGAGCCACGCCGCCTGCTCAAGAAGATCTCAACCACTCGCTCCAGGCGGCTCGCGCATCACAGGGCGCCGCGGGGCGAGGGCGGCGCGGCCACACGCCTCCCGCCCTTACTTTGCGGCAGGTGCGAGCAGCTGCAAGGGCCTGAAACCACGCCGTGGCCACGGCGCCGCACTCCAGGCGGGAACAGGCAAACGCAAAGGCCGCGCTCACGGTGGCACGGGAGCTGCTACATTGCAGACTAATGGAGAGCGGTCTGGATGCGTTGTTGGAACGAGTCACCGAGCTCCTGGATGCTGCGGCCTCAGGATCACCGCCCTTTTACTTCCAGCTTCCACCTTGGGCCCCGGCTGGGTCACACGGCGGGCCTCTCCACGCCCGCGCTCCTCCAAGCGCGCCGCAAGGTCTCGTTGGGGCTAGTTCGACCACCGGCATCGGGCGCCAGATCGCGCCACCACCACCTCCGATGCATCAGGGCATGCGCACGGCCTACAGTCCAGGCGGGCATTTGCCGCTCTACCATCCTCAAGACGGCGCACAAGGTCTGGCGACATGGAGCGTGGGGCACTATGGTGAGGTCTTCGAGGCATTGGATTCGGAGGCTTACGTGCCCCGCATGATGGATCGAGAATATGCACCAGAAGACGACCCTGGCTCGTTCTTCGGGCCAGGCTGGGAGGAAGAAACGCTAGAAGCCGTGCCTTTTCAGGAGCTTCAAGGCAGCCTCACCAACCGCTCCGGCAGCGATAGTTACCGGGTACCACTAATCCCTCAAGAGTATGCTTACGCTAACCATGGGTCTCAGGAGGTTCAGGTCACAGGAGCAGATGGCTGCCCCAGCCCGGCGGCCTCCCTTCTGCCAGGAGGGGTGCAATGGGGGCTGCAGGAGAGGGGCAGGGAGCCAGGTCCCTCCCCGTGGTGCACAGAGAAAGACGTCCCCCAGAGGTAGGCCCTCTGTCGAGGAGGTGCCACGAGGCCTACCCCCGGTAAAGGGCCCGTGGTCGCCGAGGGCGCCGCTAGTGTCCCCTTGCCCCTGTTGGCGTCGTCCTGGTTTCCGGTCGCCGTCAATGGAGGTCTAGGGTGGCGCAAGGCGGGGCCCTCGTCTAGCGATATGAAGCAAGGCCCAGTACCTGGAAAGAAGGCCCAGTGCCTGTGAAGCTCGCCGCCCGTGACACTCTCACGTAATAATGAGTGGGGCTGTACACACCCCAGAGTCTTTGGAGGTCGCCCTCGGGCCTCGGGGGCTCCCGCCCACGCCCAGTGGTAGCACTTAGCTCCGTGCTGGTGAGAATACGTCGAAGACTAGACTAGGTGCCGGACGTGGCCATTTGCTTTTGGTTTCCTTTTCTGTGGTTGTGCTTCCTCCATTTCGAATTTAAGTTGGAGTTGAATTTTCGCTTATGTGCGGGGGGTGACTTTTCTAGTTTCTGCGCTTCTTGCGTTCTAGTTCTCGCCTTAGTCTGAAGTTCGCATCAACTGCCTCCCCCTCGCGAGCACCTCGCGGGCGGGGCTGGCACACGCGCATTGCACATGCCGTGTCATGGACGGAGCTTGCTCTCGCAAGGCCTTCTCGACCGGGTCGACAAATCCCTCAGGAGACCCACGGGGGCTCGCAACCTCGTGAGCCGGTTCAGGGCTTGTCCTAACTGAAGGTAAACCGCAACAACATGCTCGCCGAAGGGCACGAAGAATCCTGGGGGCGAATAATCAACACAATTCATAGAAGCATACGAATAAGTAATCTTTTTACATGAGGGGATCCCCCTCCCCAAAATGCTCTTACGACCCTTGGGGCCTTGGCCGAGCTTTTGTGTGCAGGATAAATGGCAGGAAGACGCGGGGTCAGTCTGACATATCGCTCACCGCGCCCTCCTGGTCACCCTCAGGCGCATCGCTGGAGCCGCTGTCGCTATCACTAGCGTCACCGTCATCATCACCAGTGCCACCGGCACCATCATTGACTACATCGCCTTCATCCGCCGCGACTACCACCCTGTCATTGTCAGAGGCGAAGGCCCTGACGAGCGCATCCACGTTGTCCTCCACCCACTATGCCAAGTCGCCCCGAATGGCCTCGGGCACCAGGGCGATGACTGTATCGAAGTCAAAGGCGGGATCGGCATTCTGAAGATGGCTGAAGACGCGAGAAAATGCACGCCCGAGCAGGGTGTGGCTTCTCTCCTCAACAAGCTGGCGAGCCCTCGTGGAGCCATTTTCCAAGCGCGTCCCCACGTCAGCAAAAAAGCGGAGATGGCTGGCGTAATTGGTCACTTGGGGATGCAAGGCATTCTCGTTGCATATGTTGCCTAGGGCTAAATTGGGCTTAACCATGAGGTCCTGGAGCATAGGGGCGTGCATGCGCTCCAGCGTCCGCCGCTGGAGCACTTCATCCCTGTTCTACCGCGCGATGGACTCAGCATCGTCAATTCGTTGTTGGAAGGGAAGCAGCTCGGCATGGGCCGAGGCCAGCTCAGCCTGCGTCGAGACCAGGGTGGCAGAGGCAGCCTCCGCGCACCGTTCAGCTTCAGCGAGCCTGGACCTAAGGGCGGCAGTCCTGCCCGCGGCTTCAGCTTCAACCAGCTTTAGCTTCAGGTCGAAGCCACTCGTGAGATCTACGCGAGCCTCGGTCACGCGGTGATCAACCTCTTCCTGGATCCGAGCTTCACGCGCACTAACGTCATCTTCCGCTTGGGAAACCTGGCGCTCCCTCGTCTCCAACCACTCAAGATCAAGACTGCGCTCAGCGGCCTCCAGCGTCAGCGGTTCCTCACGTTTTCGGAGCTCCTCTTCCTCGACAGGCATCCCCCTCAATGATGCAAGAGCAGCCTGGCGGAGCTCCACTTGCTGCTCCAGAGAAGCGCTCCAGGCGTGGTGCTCCCATGCGTGTTCCACCATGAGCTCGCGATGACAATCTGCCTCGCGAGCCTCCTCCAAAGCTCCAAAGCAGGCTTCTTGCGAGGCTGCAAGGGATGCTTCGGCTTTTGCGTTGTCAAGATCGCGCTGGTGGCGCGCAAGGTGGACAGCCACCTTCAACTTGCGTCGCTCCTCAACTAGCCGCAGGGCCTCGGCCTCGAGGCGTGCATCAACATCCGCAAGTTCTCCGCCAAGCTAACCCATCGCATCCATCGCCTTCTGGAAGGACTCGAGGCAGACGGTGCTCCGATCGCGCACAAGCTTGAGCACGTTGCTGATGTCGTCACCCGTCACAGATGTCGTCGGCAGGGTGCGAAGTGGTTCGCCCCCTCTCGACAGGGGGCTGGGGGCTGGCACCCCCACGACCACTGGCTGGGCCCCGCGAGGGGCCGGGGCTTGCGATGGCTTGCCGCCTGAAGAAGAGCCTAGGATTGACGCCCACCATTGGCCATCCATGACCAGAGGAGGAGCCCTGGGTAGGCCGGCTCTGCCCCAGGTGAGGTCGCGAAGGAAAGGCAGCAAAGGAGTAGGCCTAGGTCAATCTGCCGACAGGTTTGCTCCTCCGATTGGCCCCACATCAGGGGCGGCGTGCAGGCTTGGGATGCTTAAGGCCAGCGATGAAGACGGGGCTTGAAGAGGTTGCTTCTCGGGAGGCTTCGCAAGATCGGCGAGAGGGGCCCTAAAGAGCTATGGTCAAGAGAAGAAGCAGCAATCGAGGAATTACAAGGTTAAGGTACTTACTCGTCAATGGCAAAGTACTTTAGGTGCTTCAACGGCCGAAAGGTGCGACCACGGCGGTTTGAAGACTCTTTCCTCTCTCGGAGCTCGGCGAAGTCCACGCGGAACCGGCCTAGGCACTGGACATGGGGGCCAGCATGGTGCATGATGGGAGAGACACCCAGGCGGTCCACCTCAGGAGCGCCAGGCTGGGAAGAGCATCCAGGCCCTGCCTCGTGTCGGCCAGTCGAGGCCTCAGGCGCCATAGCCTCCGGAGCCGCAAGCTGCATCCCCCCAATCACCACCTCAGGGCGAGCCTCACGGACCCCGGAGGACGACGCCTTGGGAACCCCAAGCGACGCTGGCACTGCGACACCTGCGCCTCTGGCCTCGAGTGATTCTCGCCTCCCCGCACCCACTTTCGGGGCGAGCTCGATGCCGGTGGCAAGGAGCGGAGCAACGACGACGGGATTCTCACGAGGCCCCGGAAGGCCGACCAGGCACAGCCCCCATTCATCGAAGACAGGCATCTGCCTTGCGAACTCGGCCTTGTTCAAGCATAGATACAAGAGGCCGCCCCCGTGCAACATGTCGCCCGGCAAGGGGTCGCCTGTCAGGACTTCAAGCACCGTCCTCAATGCCTCGAACGGAAGCCCCGACTCTTGAAGCCTCATATGATCCCGGCCATCAGTCAGGGCCCACATCGGCCGAGAATGGCGTTGAAGAGGAGCAATGCAGCGCTGGAGGAACTCCTTCACCACCTTAGGCGCAGTCACACCAAGGTCCCTCAGACTCCTCAACCGGTACCAGATGAAGGAGAGATGAGGGCTCACGATCTCCTCGTGGCCCCAGCTGAAGTTGGGGACGGCGGGCAACAACGAATGCGAGAGTAGAGGGTTGTGCACCTTAACATCCATGTACACCCAGCGTGACCAGAACACACTCGCGGACGGTAGAAGAGCAAAATCAATCCCCGAAGCAGCAGTCTCCGCCACAACCTGGAAGCTCATGCACCCCGAGCATTGCGAGGGATCGGTCAGAGGTGGCAAAAAGAAATGACGCAAGAGGGCAACAGAAGGAGCAATGCCCATCATGGCCTCGCAGACAAAGGCGAAAACAACGAGAAGGGCGACAGATTGGGGATCAAGATGCAGCATGTGGATCTGGTAATGGGAAAGCACCGCGTTGAAGAAGGCAGAGAAAGGGGGAACCAGGCCAGCCCACAAGGCGTCAACAAAGAATCGAACCTCGGTAATGTAGGCATGGGACATAGGCCAAGCCACTGTCTTCCCCCACTCGTTGAAGCTGGAGGCAAGCGCAAGACAGACCTTATCCATGGCATCCAACTTTAGCACCAGCGACCGGCCAACGGCGGGTTCGGGCATCGGAGATGGGTCGGTAGGGAGCAGAGGCTTCTTCCCCTTCTTCATGCTAATCGGCGCCATGGCAATGGAGGGCGGAGAACGCGGGTCAGATTGGGAGCAGAGGCAGAGCCAAGGAAGAAGGAAGGATGGGGAGCGTGCTGCTTGCGAGGAGGAAATAACTGCACAAGGCGTCGGGGCCGCCTAGCCAGGCGAATATTGAGACGGCATGGGGAAGCGAAGACGCTCACGTCCAATCAGTCCCCACGTGTCAACTAAGGTCGCAGGCTTTGAGGGCCTGCGGCGCTTCACACTTGACCCTTGGCTTCGCCGCTAAGCCAAGTTCAAGCGCGCCTGGGGCCCGGGGGCTACTGTCGACGTTCTGGATATGGGGGTATCCAGACTTGCCTGCCTACGGGTTGCTGCGTGGCTCCATGGGCAGCCCGGTGTGGCCAGTCTTCATCAACCAAGCACTCAAGACCCTCGCGAGGGGCCAAGCCTCACGGGGCGGACGACGCATGGCCTCCTGAGGAGTGGCCTCACCAGGCAGGCTCACTAGGGAGGCGGAGAGATCAAGGCACGGGGTACCTCGCGAGGTTCCCATGACGCAAGCCATGATGACCAAGGCCAGGCGGGCGCCAGCGCGCGCGGTGTACCAGTTTCCCCATTGGTGCTAAGGGGGCAAGCGCAGGCATGGAGTACCAAGGCATCAGGCAAAGGTTTCCATATCAGTGCAACAAGACTAGGACTAGCAGGACGGCAAGACGGAGGTCATCATGGAGCCCAAGACATCGTCATCACCAGAGCCTTTGGCAGGCGAAGACCACCTTTAGTCAGGATAGCCTGTACTGGTTGTCCCCTTTCAAATCCCGTCGTTGTGGAATCCCTTCCCGCTCAATATTTGGGAAGAGGACCAGGGCCTCTATAAATAGGACTAGACACTACCATGGATGGACAAGCAGAGACAAACCGAGAGATCCACCCGAACCAGAATCACCCACAGAGCACAAGAACACCTCGCCTTAGGAGGCTATTCTTCCCCTTGTACTATTCATCATCGGCCCAAGAGGCAATCCACACACCACACACTGGAGTAGGGTATTACACCACAATGGTGGCCCGAACTAGTATAAATCTCGTGTCTCTTGTGCTGTGATTTCGTTAGCTAAGCCCAGGTATCGCGACGAGGCAGAGAGAGAGATTCGATAGGGGGAAATCTTTGTGCGCACCCCAGTGTTCCAACCTTAAGGGTTTTGCCGGAACCCGATATCCGACATTCACTACCCATATGCTCATGAGACAAACACAATCAATTCACTTCATTCAATAGCACACAAGGTTTCCACAAAACGATCTAAACTATGATTAAAACTCGATCGTAACTAACTACTTGGGGGAGTACTACTAGTTACATGGTGGTCATCTAGAAATTTTCATCAGAGGAAGACTCCATGATATCTGCTCCAGCTTCGTGAATGTAGTCGTCATCACTGTCATCATTTCATCACTATCCGTGTCGGTGTCGTCAAAGATGATGTAGTCCTAGCTTCCTCTTCAAGTCTTTGCTGGTTCTCGCTTGTGACTCTCCACTGGTAGTCCTAGCTTCCTCTTCAAGTCTTCATGCTTCTCAAGTAGTATGGCAATTTCTTCCTCATATCCATCACGTGTGAAGTTGAGTTCCTCTTCTAGCTCGTTGTTCTTCTTCATCAGCTTCTTGATCTTCATGTTGAAACACAGTTGATTCTCCTGTCGACGAATATGATCACCCATCTCCTGAATGTAAGCTACAATTGATCCA
The DNA here is from genome assembly GCF_002162155.2 of Triticum dicoccoides. Lineage (NCBI taxonomy): Eukaryota > Viridiplantae > Streptophyta > Magnoliopsida > Poales > Poaceae > Triticum > Triticum dicoccoides. Next base: position 495,399,555 of record NC_041387.1, read on the forward strand.
TCCCTCCTGGTTCGAATCATCTCCCATTCTTCATCTTAGCGGCCACATATTTGCTAAATGGTGTTTTCCAGCTCCTTGTGATACACCTACATATGTGTCCAAAAGTGATATGGGTTGCCTTGCTCTTTCCTAAACTCCAGCTTGGTGCATCCAGGTAGAAATCAATAGGCTCCGTTGTTGGCGCGAATGTCCTCCCAGGTACCCAGACTTTGATCTTCCAGCACTCCTCTTCCTGTACAGTTGCAGAGAAAGTCCCCATGAAGCTTGGTAGTCCGATGTTTAGGTACTTTGTGACTTCCTTCAAGTGTCGTCCGAAAGGGGTGTCGTCATCTGGCTGAGTGAACTTGTTCCTAGGGTCCGCCATCTATAGAGTACAAATAGAGGAGAATTATAAATGAGCAAAGAAGAGAATTCATGTGGCTTAATCTAGTGGGCGCGTCCTACAGTCAGCGTGTGCTCTGATACCATCTTGTAGCGACCATGATTCGAATGGACCGAAGTCTCTGTGTTTCAGTGTCATCCCTGGATCGGTAATGCTGACACACACAGTACTCGAGGAATTATACCAGAGTTCAATCACACACTTATTACATCGAGTCCTCATAAAGAGCATGATTACACAAAATATCATGGCTGAAGGCCATCTAAACTAATAACTATGAAAGCTTCGAAAGTGAATGAGTCCATCAACTCCAACGGCATAGCTGAGTGCAAGACAATGACCTATCGCACCTTATTCGTCGTTTGAGTAGTCTGCAACATGAGACGTTGCAGCCGTGTAGGTCAGCACATTGAATATGCTAGCAGAGTTACACTATAAAGCAATGAATGCAAGAACTATATCTACATGCAATATTTGGCTGGTGGAGGGTCTAAGTTTATGATTTTGCATAAAGCTAGTTTTTCCCTACAACAAAGGAATAAATTTATTTAACTACTCACAAGTTGTACCAATATTTGAGAAGGTTCCCCCAACTCAAATACCAATTAATCAAGTATCATCATTAAACCCAATTCAATTAATTAAAGGGTGATGAGATCAACAATAATATCCAATTCCAGATACTCAAGATGTCCATAACCGGGGACACAGACTAATCATGGTTAGCCATGTCCCTAGTTATGGACATCTCGAGTATCTAGAATAGGATATTATTGTTGATCTCATCACTCTTTAATTAATTGAATTGAGTTTAATGATGATACATGTTTAATTGGGATTTGAGTTTGGGGGGGGGGCCTTCTCAAATGTTGGTAAAACTTGGGAGTAGTTAAATAAATTTATTCCTTTGTTGTAGGGGAAAAACTAGCTTTATGCAAAAAATCATAAACTTAGAGCCTCCACCAGCCAAATATTGCATGTAGATATAGTTCTTGCATTCATTGCTTTACAATGTAACTCTACCAACATATTCAATGTGCTGACCTACACAGCTGCAACGTGTCATGTTGCAGACTACTCGGACAATGAACAAGGTTGGATAGGTCATTGTCTTGCACTCGGCTATGCCATTGGAATTGATGGACTCATTCACTTTCGAAGCTTACGCAGTTATTAGTTTAGATGGCCTTCAGCCATGATATTTTGTGTAATCATGCTCTTTATGAGGACTCAATGTAATAAGTGTGTCATTGAACTCTGGTATAATTCCTTGAGTACTATGGTAGTCAGCATTACAAATCTAGGGATGACACTAAAACACAGAGACTTCAGTCCATTCGGATCATGGTCGCTACATGAGCCTCCTCCACCTTCCTCTTTTTATCCTGCATCTTCAAATATTCTTTAGCGTTGATAACACTTTCTCTTAGCCTACCTCTGTTCTCTTCCTCATACATGCTCTAGAGCTTGCAAGGCACATCTTCAAAGACTGTGGCCACTCTTGATCAACCCACTCCAAGTAAGAACATTTTTGTTCATCCTATAATATTTAAAACTAGATCAGTAACAATTGTAGGGGAAATGTGTTTATAGCAACATAGAAAATCACCAAATACTTATTTTGAAAAACTAAAGAAACATGTTAATTATGACATATCTTCTCAAAAAGATCAATGTGCAAATGAATTAATTGCTACTGAGAAACCACCAAATTCTGAAACATCAGAAGCTATAATTAACTACAACAACGCTACAAGTTCTTACTCATGTACTATAAATAACAAATTGAACATTTTATGAGGAAGGTAAATATAACTGCAACAGCATAGTGACAATGTTTGGATGACAATAAATTGAAACTAACAGGTGTGTACATGCACAAATTTAGTAACATAGAACTAATAGCACCAAGGCGTCCACTATGTATGCCAAAACCGGTGTAAAGACAACTATCGCTACATCTCGCACCGGTGCCCTGCACTGGCGAGCCGATGCAGCGGAAAAAATCAGGGACCCGAACTCCGGAGCACCTAGTTGCTCCGACGCCCAGTTCCTTCGTGGCATAAAGATTTAGTATTTTACTACTTGGCTGCTTGGATGTGTGGACAAGTTGGCTCCACAAACTACTAAAGCGGTGCCAAATAATTTTCTAATGGCACCGCTGATGAGATGGCAACATTTTTAGATACTAGGTACAAACTGTGACACTGTCTTAGGATGCGTTTGGTTGAAGGTGTGGTATGCATGGGTTGGGACCGTGACGGTGTCTGAATCACATCTAACAAATGATTTGTAACAACGAAAGAGGATCTAACCTTCTCTGCACATGCCAGAAACTTCCTCCCACTGTGCACAGATTCAAACGCAACTAGCTTCACGCATGGAGATTGATGGTGACAACGAGCAGACAGACCTTCAACCACCCTGCTCCATTCGTTGCAACTGAAGGTCCTAGGGAACTACAAGAGGAAGAAATGACTCAAATCGATCGCCGGGTAAAAATCCTTCATTCAAAGTCATAGCCCAAGAGAGAGAAGAGAGGCATACCCAGGTGGTGGAGTCATCGGAGGAGGAGGAACCATTGGAGAGGTCTTTGAAGATGACCACCCCCAGAAGTAGGATGCGAGACGGCGAGAGCGAGGAAGCAAGCGAGGAAGTGGCTATAGCTTAGGAAGGAAGGAAGGTGGAAACAGGGGAAATGTGACTTGTGGTCGGGGAGAAAAGGGGATGGGGAGGGGGAGGGTAGATATTTCTGCGATAGGCCAAAAAATTTGAAATGTGGAGGGAAACTTTGCGCGTGGTGCCTCCGGATACCATTCACTTTGAACGATAGTGTGCATCGCAAACAATTCTTCTGCTTCATGCACATGGGATGAGTTTGAAAATTATAATTTTGGTGGAAATTTCCCTGCGTACGTCATTGCATAATTTAACATCGGTTGCTAATTTGGGCACACAAAAGAGCGTACAGCACACAGACCAGACTTACTGAATTGAGCAATTTTAGTAATTAAACAGGGACAATTCACCTAAACATTGCTCTAAAAAAAGACCAACATTAAAAAAAAGCTTAAGTATGAATAATTTTAACAAATCCACCGTCGCGCTGGCCTATGCATCGCCGGTGTGAGATGGGATGTCGATGACTTGTCCTGGCGACATGCTGCTGTTGGTGGACTCCACGTCCCCCTGCTGAAGTCGATCGCGTCCTCGTCCTCGTCCTCGGTGTCGCCCTCAATGTTGTAGTACTCATAGTAGTGGCTGCGCCAGAGCTCGCGTTGGTACTCCACCGCCGATTCCTCGACGGACAGACTCTTCTCTACCTCGACCTGGGCCACGCACAACTTGTCCTCCCGGTGCTCCTCGATCTCCACCGCCTCCTGCATCTCTAGCTCCCGCTCGACGACCTCGTGAGGAAGCAGGTGCTCCATGGCCACCGTCGCCTTTTCGGACATGGATTGCATGCTGGATTCTGAGGTAGCCTAGAGTATCTTGGCATGGATGGCCTCGATCCAGGCCAGGGCGACATCGGCGGAACGGACGGTAGCTCGAGTGCTCTCTGCGTTTGTAGCCACCATCGCAACAGCAACTGCAGCCGTCTCGGCTACTACAGCTGCCCTATCAGCTGCCGCAGATGCCCTCTTGGCGGAAGCGGTCGCGCTCAATGCGGATGCGGCGGCACTCTCGGCGTAGGCAACTGCGCTCTCGGCACAGGCGGCGGCGCTCGGGGGGACGCGGCCATCGTACGGTCCTTCACGAAGCGTTTCCACGGCGTCATCTTTGCAAGAAGGGGGTGCGAGAATGGGTATCGGGATTTGTGGATTCGGGGGTTGCCGGCACTGGAGCAGACGAGTCAGCAAAGCTTAAGGAGGAAGACTTAAATAGACCCAGATTTTTTCATCGCCAACGATTCCTACAAAACAACTGTGTGTGATGTTGTAGATATTTTTTATTAGTTGTGAAAGACGAATTTGGAGTAAAGTGGTAACAGATGGTGTTCTAAATGTACGAGAAAATTTGTAGTACTAATACAACTGTCATGTCAAATTTTGGAAAATTTCAGGGGTTGTTTGACCTTTTAAGACATTTAAGTGATTTTCTAGCCATTTAATGACCGTAATTTAAATTTTGAACTACATGTACATGCAACAGCTAACCAAAACGGTTTGAAAAGTCATATTTTGTGTACTTGTGTGTGATTTAATTCCACATGTAGAAATTGGAAGGAATTTTCAAACATATTGGTCTAATGGCTATGACATAATTAAGCATGGAGTGCCATGGCATTAAACTTCCAAAAAATTAAAAACATGAAACATTGCTTGAGGTAATGTCATACCACCAAGATGAAGTGGTACAAAAATTTGCGTGTTTGACGAAACTTTGGACACACACCCCTCACAAACTGGAGCAACTCACTAGAAGGCTCGTGGTTCCGAGAGGGAACAATGCATGTTTGCTGACGATTGACAGATAGCTTCCTCTTACAGCCTTCAAAACATGTCTACGTGTAAAGTGCACTGATACTAACTGTCATGTAAAAATTTGGAAATTTTTAGGGGTCATTTGACCTTTTAAAGAGATTTAAGTGATTTCCTAGCCATTTAATGACCGTAATTCAAATTTGAACTAGATGTACATGCAATGGCTAACCATAATGGTTTGAAAAATCATATTTGTGTACTTGTGTGCGAGTTGATTCCGTGTGCAGTAAATTAGAAGGAATTTTCAAACATATTGGTCTCACAACATGGACACATGCATGGAGTGCCATGCCATTGTTATTCCAAAAAATTAAAAAATGATCAGAAAAACATGAAACCTTGCTTGATGTAATGTCATGCAACCAAGATGATGTGGTACAAAAATTGGCTTGCTTGACGAAAGTTTGGACACACACCCCTCACAAACCGGAGCAACTCACTAGAAGGCTCGTGGTTCCGAGAGGGAACAATGCATGTTTGATGGCGAACGGCGGATAGCTTCCTCTTACGGCCTTCAAAAAATTCCTATGTCTAATGTGCACTGATAGTAACTGTCATGTAAAAATTTGGAAAATTTCAGGGGTCATTTGACCCTTTAAAGAAATTTAAGTGATTTCCTAGCCATTTAATGATTGTACGTAATTCAAATTTGAACTAGATGTACATGCAACGGCTAACCATAACGGTTTAAAAAATCATATTTGTGTTCTTGTGTGCGAGTTAAGTCCATGTGCAGTAAATTAGAAGGAATTTTCAAACATATTAGTCTCACGGCATGGACACATGCATGTACATGCATGGAGTGCCATGGCATTGTTATTCCAAAAATTAAAAAAATGATCAGAAAAACATGAAACCTTGCTTGATGTCATGTCATGCCACCAAGATGTTGTGGTACAAAAATTGGCCTGCTTGACGAAAGTTTGGACACACACCCCTCACAAACCAGAGCAACTAACTAGAAGGCTCATGGTTCCGAGAGGGAACAATGCATGTTTGATGATGAACGGCAGATAGCTTCCTATTACGGCCTTCAAAAAATTTCTACGTGTAATCTGCACTGATACTAACTGTCATGAGAAAATTTGGAAAATTTCAGGGGTCATTTGACCTTTTGAAGACATTTAAGTTATTTCCTAGCCATTTAATGACCGTAATTCAAATTTGAACTAGATGTACATGAAATGGCTAACCATAAAGGTTTGAAAAATCCTATTTGTGCACTTATGTGTGAGTTAATTCCATGTGTAGTAAAGTAGAAGGAATTTCCAAACATATTGGTCTCACAGCATGGACACATGTACATGCATGGAGTGCCATGGCATTTTTATTACAAAAAATTAAAAAACTTATAAGAAAAACATGAAACATTGCTTGATGTAATGTCATGCCACCAAGATGATGTGGTACAAAAATTGGCTTGCTTGACGAAAGTTTGGACACACACCCCTCACAAACCGGAGCAACTCACTAGAAGGCTCGTGGTTCCGAGAGGGAACAATGCATGTTTGATGATGAACGGCAGATAGCTTCCTCTTACGGCCTTCAATTTCTATGTGTAATGTGCACTGATACTAACTGTCATGTGAAAACTTGGAAAACTTCAAGGGTCATTTGACCTTTTGAAGACATTTAAGTGATTTCCTAGCCATTTAATGACTGTAATTCAAATTTGAACTACATCTACATGCAATGGCTAACCATAACGGTTTGAAAAATCATATTTGTGTACTTGTGTGCGAGTTCAAAAATCAGTAGATGATGTAAATATCTGGTGTTCAAAAAAGAAAATCTAAAATCTGGCAAGACAACTGGCCCCACATGATTAGCACTCTATTTCGCACCTCGAGTTTTGGAAGGTGGGTGGCAGGCTTTATTAATCATACATAGTTCTGCATTGGGAACCGTCAACTATTATGTTCACACATGGATTGTGCTGCGGGAATTGTGTGTAATTCACACTGCAGTACTCATAAATTCCGGCGACCGGCGTGTGTACTGTTCCCAACGATCTAGATTCCGGCCCCAATAAATACTACCTTGCTCACATCGTCCCGCCGGCATTCTCATCTAGATCCTCCCCTTGCTTGCCCTCTCTCTCTATCTATCTATCTCAAATCTCTGCCATGGCACCGTCGGTCTGCCCACGCGCCGACAAGGAGTCGCCACCCCCTGAGGAGACTCACTCGAAGAGCAGCGACGAGGACACCTACGCGCCGCCGGACGAGGTTGCGCCAGACCCCCCAAATTTGGATTGGTTTTGGGGCTAGTATGATCTTTGTCTTTGGAAGTCGCTGCCGCAGGTGAGAAAGCCAGGCAAGTGGCTTTCAAGAAGGAGATGGCGGAGGAGGATGCCAGGTACCAGGCGGCCTGTGAAGCCCGTGATGCCGCCTGGAAAAAGGAGGCGGTGGAGCTTTGGGGCGGGTGTGTCGTCGTGCGGAGGAGGTGTACGAAGATGGGTACTTCGTGAGGAAGGCCATAGGCGTTAGGCGCCTCATCGCTGCGTGGAGCTGGGCCGATAAGCTCCAGCGTGCCACCGACGAGGAGCTCCGGTGGGCGCCCAACAAAATGGCAAGATCGTTCGCGCGCGTCCGCCTGCAAGAGGCAGATCGGCACATCAAGCGCTGTGAGGCGGAGGAGGCGGAGTACAGCCTCCGCTCTGGGAAGACGCCACGCACCAGGGAGATGTTGGCGAGGGGCTGCTGGAATACTGGCCCTAGGAGGGACTATTAGTTTTAGTATTGTTCATTTTCAATTTTATGCATTGTACCAAGTAGTTAAGTATCATCACGTATATGTGATGATATTATATAAATTCTGGGATGAACTAATGAACAATTAATATTATATATATTATGAATTCCATTTTCTATCTGTTTTTGGGTACTATTTTGAATCTATCTATTCTCATCCATATATACAGAATGGAAAGCGAATAAACACACATTGAAATAGAAAATATAAGAACGGAAAAAGAGAGTACACACATTGAAATAGAGCAATAAACAGAGAAATAGTATGATTGTTGTGAATACATAGCTATCCATGTCGAAACGACTCAACAAAATAAAACGCGTCCATGAGACCATGACCAGTAGCCCTTGCCTACGGTAGCTCTTGGCTCTGCCTGAACTCGTGCGGGCGTTTGTCCAAGCGGTCGACACGCTTGCGGTACATCTGGAGCGCGATCTCGAGCTCCAAGTTGGCTATTTCATCGGAGATCACCACCTCGAGGACGTGACGGCCATGTTCTTCTACTACGCCCAGGTGGACACACGGGCCAAGGTGGCGGTCGAGCCTACCGACCAGCGTGTTGTGAAAGTGCAACTACCCCTGGGTCGTTTTGGTAATGATAAACAACATATACCTCATTGAACTAATGCTATTACAAGATGAATATTTCAGGAAAATTCAGTGATTGGCATGGCATGGATTAGGAATGTGGACCCCTCAAAATGCTAAGGACAAAGGATTGGCTCAATCTCTAAAAGCTCAAGACTCTACATTTTACTTTTAGTGATCCAAGATCACATTGAGTCCATAGGAAAGCCAATACTATTAAAAGGGGATGAGGTTTTGCTTAATGGCTTGCTTGCACAAAATGCTTAGTGATATGCTCCAAAGCCCTTAACCACTTTATCCTATCCACATATGTCCCAAACCAAAAGTCAAACTCGGCCCCACCGATATGATCTATCCGGCGCCACCGAGTTCATTTGACATAGCCACTGCCAGAAACCCTAGTCACTTCGTCTCACTGATAGGGATCTCGGTCTCACCGAGATGGGATTGCAAACTCTCTGTTTCCCTTTCTAACATTTTGGTCTAACTGAGATGAGTGATCGGTCCCACCGAGTTCGCAATGCAAACTCCCTGTTACCCTTTCGTAACGTTTCGGTCCCACCGAGATGAGCGAATCGGTCCCACTGAGTTTGCCTGACCAACTCTCCGGTTAGCTTATTACCAAACTCGGTCCCACCGAGTTTGTGTAATTGGTCTCATTGAGATTACGATATGCCCTAACCCTAAAGAAATCAGTCCCATTGAGTTGACATGTCGGTCCCACCGAAATGCCTAACGGTCACATTATGAACTAAATCGGTCTGACCGAGTTTTATGATTCGGTCCCACCGAGTTTGGTAAATTGTGTGTATTGGTTAGATTTTGTGTGGAGGCTATATATACCCCTCCACCCTCTCCTCATTCGTGAGGGAAGCCATCAGAACAAGCCTACACTTCCAGCATTCATTTTCTGAGAGAGAACCACCTACTCATGTGTTGAGGCCAAGATATTCCAATCCAACCATATGAATCCTTATCTCTAGCCTTCCCCAAGTTGCTTTCCACTCAAATCATCTTTACACTAAATCCAATCCTATGAGAGAGAGTTGAGTGTTGGGGAGACTATCATTTGAAGCACAAGAGCAAGAAGTTCATCAATAACACACCATCTATTACCTTTTGGAGAGTGGTGTCTCCTAGATTGGTTAGGTGTCACTCGGGAGCCTCCGTCAAGATTGTGGAGTTGAACCAAGGAGTTTGTATGGGCAAAGAGATCGCCTACTTTGTGAAGATCTATCCTAGGGAGGCAAGTCCTTCGTGGGCGATGGCCATGGTGGACTAGACAAGGTTGCTTCTTCATGGACCCTTCGTGTGTGAAGCCCTCCGCGGACTCGCGCAGCCGTTACCCTTCGTGGGTTGAAGTCTCCATCAACGTGGATGTACGATAGCACCACCTATTGGAACCACGCCAAAAATCTCCATGTCAACATTGCGTTTGGTCCCTCCAAACTCCTCCCCTTTACCTTCATATGCAATGATTTACATTCCGCTGCTATACTCTTCGAATTGCATGTGTAGGTTTATTGCTTGACTTGTGCTAAGTTGCTAAAATCTTCCAAGAACTAAAATTGGGAAATGGATAGATTTTTATTTGGTCAAGTAGTCTAATCACCCCCCCCCCCTCTAGACATACTTTCGATCCTACAAGTGGTATCATAGCTACGGTCTCCATTTGCCTTGATTTCCATAGAATTTGGTGATCATAGCCTTGGTTTCACAACCTAGGAGAGTATGGTGTCTAGCGAGGGAAATTACCACCATAGAGGTCCTTACTTTGATGGTACAAATTTTTCTAGTTGGAAGCATAAGCTGAAAATGCATATTCTTGGACATAACGCCGCCGTTTGGGCCATTGTGTGTATTGGCTTGCAAGGTGAATTCTTCGATGGGATAGAACCAAACCGTGAAGCTACCGCGGAAGAGTTGAAGATGCTGCAATACAATGCTCAAGCTTGTGATATCCTCTTCAACGGATTGTGCCCCGAAGAATTCAACAAAATCAGTCGTCTTGAGAATGCAAAGGAAATATTGGATACTTTGATTGATATGCACGAAGGTACCGACTCCGTCAAGGAATCCAAATTGGATGTGCTTCAAAGTCAACTTGACAAGTTCAAAATGAAGGATGGTGAAGGTGTCGCTGAAATGTACTCTAGGCTTGCTCTCATCACAAATGAGATTGTCGGCTTAGGAAGTGAAGAGATGACCGATAGATTCATCATCAAGAATATCCTAAGAGCCTTGGATGGAAAATATGATACCGTGTGCACATTGATCCAAATGATGTCCAATTGCAAAGATCTCAAGCTAACGGAAGTCGTTGGAAGAATTGTTGCTCATGAGATGTCACTCAAGGATAAAGAAGAGCTTCACAACAACTCAAGTGGTGCTTACAAAGCCTCGTGTGATGCTCCTACATCATCAAGTGAGAAACAAACCTTCAATGAAGAATTGAGCCTAATGGTGAAGAACTTCAACAAGTTCTACAAGAGTAGAAGCAAGGAAAGAAGTTCCAAGTCAAGGTCCTACAAAGACAAAAGATCTTCGAGTCGTGAACGTAATTGCTACAATTGTGGAAGACCCAGACACTACTCCAATGAGTGTACGGCTCCCTACAAAAGGAGAGGAGATTCACCTAAAATAAGAAGTAGAAGAGAAGAATCACCACCAAGAGAGAGAAGGAGTAGAGATGATCGTTATGAACGAAGAACCTCCCGGAGAAGCAAGGATTCGAAAAGGAAGGACAAATCATCAAAGAGCTACACAAAACGAAGATATCAAGCTCATGTTGGTGAATGGGTATCTGGCTCCGACTCCGACCATCACTCCGACTCCAAATATACTCAAGATGAAGGTGTTACCGGTCTAGCACTTGTGTCAACCAACTCCTATGACATATTTGACTCACCAAATGAAGGAATTGGAAGATGCTTCATGGCTAAAGGCCCAAAGGTATCACATCCTGAGTATGTTGATTTCAATAGTGATGAAGTTGATTTGTTAGGTGATGATGATTTACTTGTTGACAACTCTAGTGATGAATACTATGATGAAACGTCAATTAATCATGCTAATTAAGATAAAACGAATGACAATGATAAGGAGAAGATTGAGCATATAACTAAAGAACTAAACACTCTTAAGTTAGCTCATGAAACTACCTTGGAAGATCATCGAGAACTTTTAAAGACTCATGAGAAGTTACGCTTTGAAAATCTCAACCTTGAGCAAGAGCATGAGTTTTTAAAGGAAATCAATGATGATCTTCGCAAGAAAAGTTCTTCTTACATTGCCAAGCGTTTACTCTTGTCTACTTACATGCCACAAGTTAAATCTAGCAACAAAAGTAAGAAAGATTCTTCTTCTAGTAGTAACAATAATCATGATAAATCCAATGTTGTTGCTTCCAGTAGTTCTCTTGATTTCACTAATGATTCTCTTAGCCAAGTTACACTTGAGCAAGAAAATAGCTTATTGAAGGGAATTATAGAGAAAGGTGTTGATAAGAGCCTTGCCAGAAATAAGCAATTTTAGGAAATTGTGCGCAAGCAAGGAAGACATCGGAAGAATCAAGGTGTTGGTTTTGAACGAAAGTTCAATGCCAATGGAGTTGAGTGGGAAGAAGATCAATACCCCAAGATGAAGTTTGTTCCCCATCAAAAGAAGTATGATCCTACTTCTTTCCAAGGGACACAACCTCAAGATGATCTTCCACCACAGGACCACAAGCAAAAAGGCAACGATAAGCTTCAAGAGGAGATTGATGCATTTGAAGAAGCTCCCAAGGCCTTGGTCAAGTGGGTTCCCAAAACTACATCAAGTTCTGCTTCATCAAGTACGACTACAACCCCAAGGATTCCCATCAAGATGATGTGGATCCCTAAGAAGAAGAACTAGAGAGTTCTTGAGGGTGACTCTGCCAACACACTTCACTCATATCATTTTGGCAAGAACAAGTGCAAACAACTTCCAAGTCTTGCACTAGTTCAAGGAGTCACAAACCCTCTTATTGGTAAGACAAGGGACAAGGTAACCTAATGCTTTCATGGACATCATCTTGTGTGTACTTCACTCTTTGTCCATGGATATCCCTGATTGTTCCTTGTGGGACTAACCCGTGTAGGTATTGAAAGTGCAACTCACTCCAATGGATTGCTCTAAATGATCTACATCAACATTGAGCATCCACATATTCAACACCTACATGAAGTCATCATCGACAAAACCCAAGGTTAGTTCATCCCTCTTAGGGGGAATATCATATCTAGGGGGCCTTTACTCTAAGAATTGAGCTAAAGCAACTCTAATGGTGTGAACACAACAATTCTTTATGTAAAAGTGGTAACCCCACTTGTGCTTAAACGATGAGTATGACCTATGATCAAATGTTCTCATTTGACTCCTAAGTCAATATACTCATATATAGATGACCTAGTCATCGCAAATTGCTTGATAGATGCTAGAGTGTTTGTGGATGCTTTTCCACATATTTCATTTGCCATTTTATTGTGTGAGCATGTTGGTTGCATATTTTACTCATTCGAGGACATCCAATTGTTGCTTTGATTGTTTGGCTCTTTCTCTTTTGCTAAGTGGATGGACAAGAATGCCTAAGAACCTTCTCTAGTTGTCTATGCTTTTCTCGTCTCAAACTCTATTCATGCTACATCACAAAGTTTGATCAAGTCAGATTCGAACCACTCTGTGTGAGGAGCACTCGGAGTCCCCGATTCGTCATAGACTTTAACTTCCAAAACCTCTTTGTGCATTTCAGTCTGACCGAGTCATCCATTTCGGTCAAACCGAGTTCACTAAGTTTATCTAGGTTTTCATCTCGGTGCAACCGATTTGAACACTTCGGTCACATCAAGTTGCAGGAACCGCTTGCGATTCTTCAATCTCGATGCCACCGAGTTGTTCCACTCGGTCACACCGACAGGGTCGGGATATATATACCCATAGGTGAGATTTTGGAAATTTCTTCAAAACCCCTCAGCCCGCGTGTGTCCTACTCTGCCTCCTCGGGTCTCCAGATCGCCCCCTTGCCTCCATCGACCTCCCGCCACTGGTTTCTGCCGCCGTCGATGGAATCTGCTCCGCTGTCGCTGCTGTAGTGAACACCCACCGAACTAGGGTATGTTTTTGATACCTTACGCTGTCTATTCACCTCCGATTCTAAGCACGAGGACAATGCCATGATTCTTGCCACGGATGAAATCAATCTATCCAGAGAAAACTTCCTTAGGCTTAGTTTGATTCGAAAATTTTAGGGTTAGCTCTTCACTGAACTCATCTTGGACCGACCGAATCATAGAACTCGGTCTCACCGATTAAGCTTAGGCCATTGCACATGCGCTTTTCGGTCTGACCGAAAATTGCAAATCGGTGTGACCGAGTTCAATTCTCTATGAAACCCTAGCAATCACAGTGCCACCAAACTATGACTCGGTCTGACCGAGTTCACTAGTTTAGGTTCCAAATGTTGCTTCGGTATCACCGAATTTATCAATTCGGTAGCTCCGAGATCATTTCAGTAGAGAACTAAAACTAAGTTTTTGACTCATTTGTTTTGCAAAATCTCTGCACTTTGTGATGCTCATCTACTCTACCTCATCTATATCTATTCACAAGGTTTGCTATCAGTTTGCCTGCCCAGATGTCTGACTAGAGTGATAGCCAAAATAAGTCTGAAGAGCAAGTGCAAATGAGTGAGGGCACTAGTACCTCAAGCAGCTATAATGAGGGCAGCAGGAGCACACTAAGTAACCTGCCCAAGGCAGCCACTAGAGCAAGGAAGAAGAGAACCTCAGACTCTGAGGATGAGGATTATGTTGCAGTTGAGGACGAGGCCACCTCAAAGAAGAAAGTGATGAAGAAGGAGTATGGCACTGCTGCTTCAACAAAGCCAGGCATGAACAAGAAGGCACCAGCTAGGAGAGTCCCAACATCAAAGCCAAGAAAAGTTGCAACAGGACAAACCATGAAATTCACAATTGAATCAGATGATGGTGAAGCGGTTGGGGATGGCAAGAAGAAGAAGAGGCAAGAACCACACATGCAAAGGTTTTTGGAAAATCAACTATGGTGAGAGATTCTAAAGAGGAAGAGGAAGAGGATGCTGCACCAGCACCCAAATCCCAAAAGCTTATGGGAGATGCAATCGAGTCACAGGCTGCTCCTAAGCCCAAAGCTGCTACTCAAACCATCAAGTCTGCACCCAAGAGAAGCACAAGAAACATCCCAGCTGAAGAGAAGAACAAGGGCCCAGTGCCTGAAGTTGAAGAAGAAGATGCTGAAGCCCAAGTGTTGAGAAAGCTCAAACCAAAGATCCCAGACCACAATGACACTCATCCAGTGGCAGAGGACATGAGCATCAGGAAGGATGCAGGTCTAAGACTTTGGAGGAAGAATGATCCTTATGTTGTGAGAAGGAAAACTGCAGTGGACTATAGGTTCCACACCGAAGAACAGCAAGACTTCTATGAGACCATTCTGCTTGACAAGAAGCCAATTGTCTGTGATATGAGATGGGTTGACTGTACATACATCAGAGAGAATGAATACCACTTCCCATGTGTATATGATAGCTTCGAGGCTTGTGGAGTTGATAAGTTTGTTGGAAAGAAGCTCACTAAGTGGAATGATGAGCTGATCATGCAATTCTACTCCACTGCTCATTTCTATCCAGATAGAAGGATAGTGTGGATGTCTGAAGGTACAAGGTACCAATCAACTGTTGATGAATGGGCCAAGCTGATCAATGCTCCAGAAGCTCATGAATATGACTTGGATGTGTATGCCAAGAAGAAGAAAGACCACAACTCAATGGCAAGTATGTACAAGGAAATTCCTGATGAAGCCCTGAAAACTCATAAGTTGGGCTCAGTGAAGTATCTGTTGTATCGTCTTTGTACTATCAGCACCATCTTGATGCATACTCTATTTCCCAAGTCTGGAGATCACAGGATGATAAGAGGACATTCAATCAACTTGCTGCACATTTTTGATGTCCCTAAAAAATTCAAGGCGATGAGTCTGATTGTAGAGACAATCAAGAGGACAGTTGTTGATCAGAAAAGTTCTTGTGGGTATGCTCCACAAATTCAGGTGCTCGTCAACTCAAAGATGGGCACAGGCACTTACTTGTTGGACAAGGAGCACTTACCTCTCACGCCAGATTTTGAAGACAACACAGTGGTCAAGGATGAGAATGATCCTTCATCAGTGCAAGCGCATGAGAAGAGAGCAAAGGCAAGGGCAGATAAGGCTGCAAAGATGCCAAGTGCTGAAGAGGCATCTTAGGTGTTCTTGAAGAGCAAATAAGATCAACTTGGATATCTGATCCAATCTACCTTGAGGAATGAGAAGGGCTTTGCCACCCTGACTCAGAATCAGGAAAGTTTGGAGAGGATCATTGAGCAAAAATTCTATGATCTTGATCTAAAAGTCATTGAGATACAGACAGTAGTTGAGCAGCTCCAGGAGGAAGCAGAGGAGAAGAAAGGAAAGGCAACTATAGAAGCTTTTGAGTATGTGCCAAGAGGTCAGAGGTCAGCTGCAGTGCCAGTTCCAGATACTCGAGCTACTACATCAGCACCAGCAGCTACAGTTTCAGTGCCAACTCCAGAAGCCACTTCACCAGCTCCAGCTACATCAACTGAAGCCTTTGTCCTTGGAGTCATCACTACACCAGCTCATGGAGACCAAGCCTGAGAGACGCATAGCACTATGCATATTTGAAATTTTTGGTAACTTGTTGCCAAAGGGGGAGAAATATGTATAGATCATAGCCTTCAAGAGAGTGTGTTGCTTTTTGTCTCTCTTGCACTTTATCTGGTTTATTGTGTGTTTGCTTGATACATTATGTCCTTGTGTGAGATACTTGAATGATCATGTGTTTGATCATATGCTACTTAAAATGTGTGCTTGGATGATATTATCTCTTATATCCCTATATGATCATTCACTTTGCTTGGTGATGAGTGCATGCTTTTAATTGTTATCATTTTGAGCGCTCCACCAAGATGTATGTTACATGGAAGAGTAACCCATGATAGTAATCGATTATGCATTTGCATTCAAAAGAAAATCTTAAATAATGCACAAATTTAGGGGGAGCTCTTGCTTATCACATACTTCTCAAAGCAACGATGTACTTCAATCTTATTATCATTTGTCAAAGCTTTGATCTATATGTTGTCATCAATTACCAAAAAGGGGGAGATTGAAAGTGCAACTATTCCTGGGTGGTTTTGGTAATGATTAACAACATATAGCTCATTCAACTAATGCTATTACAAGATGAATATTTCAGGAAAGTTCAACGATTGGCATGGCATGGATTAGGAATGTGGACCCCTCAAAATGCTAAGGACAAAGGATTGGCTCAAGCTCTAAAAGCTCAAGACTCTACATTTTACTTTTAGTAATCCAAGATCACATTGAGTCCATAGGAAAGCCAATACTATTAAAAGGGGATGAGGTGTTGCTTAATGGCTTGCTTGCTCAAAATGCTTAGTGATATGCTCCAAAGCCTTCAACAACTTTCTCATATCCACATATGTCCCAAACCTAAAGTCAAACTCGGCCCCACCGATTTGATCTATTCGGCGCCACCGAGTTCATTTGACATAGCCACTGCCAGAAACCCTAGTCACTTTGGTCTCGCCGATAGGGATCTCGGTCTCACCAAGATGGGATTGCAAACTCTCTGTTTCCCTTCGTAATGTTTCGGTCTAACCAAGATGAGCGATCGGTCCCACCAAGTTCGCAATGAAAACTCCATGTTTACCTTTTGTAACGTTTCGGTCCCACCGAGATGAGCGAATCGGTCCCATCGAGTTTGCCTAACCAACTCTCTGGTTACCTTATTACCAAAGTCGGTCCCACTGAGTTTGTGTAATCGGTCTCACCGAGATTACGATATGCCCTAAACCTAAAGAAATCGGTCCCACCGAGTTGACATGTCGGTCCCATCGAAATGCCTAACACTCACATTATGAACTAAATCAGTCTGACCGAGTTTTATGATTCGGTCCCACCGAGTTTGGTAAATTATGTGTAACGGTTAGATTTTGCGTGGAGGCTATATATACCCCTCCACCCTTTCCTCATTGGTGAGGGAAGCCATCAGAACATGCCTACACTTCCAGCATTCATTTTCTGAGAGAGAACCGCCTACTCATGTGTTGAGGCCAAGATATTCCAATCCAACCATATGAATCTTGATCTCTAGCCTTCCCCAAGTTGCTTTCCACTCAAATCACCTTTCCACCAAATCCAATCCTATGAGAGAGAGTTGAGTGTTGGGGAGACTATCATTTGAAGCACAAGAGCAAGAAGTCCATCAACAACACACCATCTATTACCTTTTGGAGAGTGGTGTCTCCTAGATTGGTTAGGTGTCACTTGGGAGCCTCCATCAAGATTGTGGAGTTGAACCAAGGAGTTTGTACGGGCAAGGAGATCGCCTACTTCGTGAAGATCAACCCTCGTGAGGCAAGTCCTTCGTAGGCGATGGCCATGGTGGGATAGACAAGGTTGCTTCTTCGTGGACCCTTCGTGGGTGGAGGCCCCCGTGGACTCGCACAACCGTTACCCTTCGTGGGTTGAAGTCTCCATCAGCGTGGATGTACGATGGCACCACGCCAAAAATATCCATGTCAACATTGCTTTTGCTCCCTCCAAACTCCTCCCCATTACCTTCATATGCAATGATTTACATTCCATTCCTATACTCTTAGAATTGCATATGTAGGTTGATTGCTTGACTTGTGCTAAGTTGCTAAAATCTGCCAAGAACTAAAATTGGGAAAAGGATATATTTTTATTTGGTCAAGTAGTCTAATCACCCCCCCTCTAGACATACTTTCGATCCTACACGTTGGCATCGAGCGGGCCGCGGACAAGGCGAACGGTGCGACCCATGCGAAAGGCGCGGCGGGCGTCCGGTACAAGTACGGCGCGGCCGGCCTCTAGTGCAAGTACAGCGCAGAAGGCCTGTTCCCACTCCTGGCGAGGAATGGGGGTACTGACGGGATGTGTACCCAGCTGCGACGCCCTGCCGATAGCAGGCAAGCGCTGATGGATCCGCTCTTGTTGTGCGGCGTGCCGCGCCTCTCGCTCTGCGGCGCTCCAACACTCTCGCCGTGCAGCAAGCCGCAGCCTATTGGCGCGGACGCGCCTAGCTTGCTCTGCGGCGCGCCATCGATCATGTTGTGCGGCGAGCTGCAGCCTCTCGGTGCTGACATGCCTATCTTGATCTGTGGCGCTGAAGCGCCATGCACCAAAGGTCTGCTCAACCCTGGCGATGACGCACATCACGGTGTCGTCCATCGCATTGCCAGGGAGTGCTGCGGCCTCGACGGACCATGGCGCCTTCTGGTTTTCCTCCTCGACGAGGTTGATGGCAGAGGTGGTGCTTTGGTGCATTGGCATGCTTGGAAAAGGTGGATGTGCTACGGGCTGCCGCTTGTTGCCTCCGTGCGTCGCGCCACGCCTAGGTTTATGTGCAATATCGCTGGGTGGTGGGAAACAGGTGAGGAAATGGTGGGAAATGGTAGAGTGTTCATAGAACGCCATCAATTAATGGAAACTTACAATATAAAGGAACATCGAACTAGCACAAGAAGTAGATAACGATGAGATGAACACGGACCACACTAGGGAACCCATCGGTGATGAATTCATCAATCGTAAATGGTTGTACACTAGCAAGTGTTTACCCACAACACACATGGCTTATTCCATCACAAACAGGTCGGATGGATCAACTGTATGCCACGTATACACATTGTCAAAAAGTAATGCGGTAGGCCTTCTTTAACATATGTTAAAAAATAAAATAAAAATAAAAAACAAGGACCTTGAGGTTAAATTAGCTGAGGGAATGGGTCATTTTGGTCATTTGGCCAATATGACCCATCCTATCAGTTATTTTAACATCAACACAACTTCCCATCCAGTCACCCATCCCATGGCTGATCCAGCCTGAGCACACTTAACTTGAGAGTTCTCTTAGAGGAGCTACTGGTGGAACAGCTAGTCCTTGCTGATATAGGATGCCTCTTCGCATCCTTACGGCGTATCCGGATGACCGCCCGTCCCCCAATGGCCAATACATGTTGTGTAGACAGAGCATATCACATATGTCTTATTAGAAGCAATCGTCTGTGTTATTATCGGTCTTCGCACACATTTCTGATTACAGACCTGTTTGGCACGTATCACACACATCTTGTTATATTGAACCGTTTATGTTCTCTTGTCTCAACACAAATAGTTCATCCGAGTGAACCACATGTCGTATATCGCACACACCTTGATCTGCCTGACCGTTTCTTTTGTGTTGCCTAATCACAAACAGTACATCCTAGTGAACCGTATGCTGTGTATCGCACACGCATTCATCTGGCTGCCTGTTTCTTTTGTTCCACCTCATGGCAAACAGTTAATTGAACTGAACTGTATGCCCTACATCGCACACAGAATTAAAATCTGAACCATGTTTGATGCATCCGTCATCGCAAATGTTTTGGACATTTTTGACGGTTCTCTGACACCACCGTTTGTGATTATTGCATCACACACAGTTTCTCGAAGGGTCTCTGATCATAGTGTCGCGTTAGCAGCATTCTGCAGTAGTGAGTATATATAATGAATTTTTATCTTGCGAAACAAATATTCGGGAAGAAAACGGAGTCAGGAAAGCACACGACGTGCCCACAAGGCAACACGACGTGCCTAGGGGGTATGGCACGCCAATTGCCTTGTGACCTCCTCATGGGTCCTCTCAGTTGTTTCTTATTTTTCTATTTTTTCTAATATTCCAAAACGGACAAAAATAATTTTTATGGAAATTTTGGAGTCGGTTTACTTACCGTATCACATACCTATTCCTTTTTAGGGTTCTGGAGCATTCCCAAAGGTCTCTTTTATGCGTTCTTCCGGTGTCATCATTTAAATAATATTAGTTTCAACATTAATGGGCATACCTCAGATATAGTTTTTAATTCTTTGCCCATTAACCACCTTCAGATTAGTGCCCTCGGCATTATTAATTTCGATAGATCCAGAGCGGTAAACTTCTTCAATGATGTATGGTCCTTCCCATTTAGAGAGAAGTTTTCCTGCAAAGAATGTGAAACGAGAATTGTACTATAGAACTTGATCACCAGTTTTAAGTTCCCACTTTGTATTCTTTTGTCATGCCATCTTTTAACGTTTTCTGTAAACAACTTGGCATTTTCATAAAGTTGTGTTCTCCATTCATCTAGAGAGCTAATATGAAATAACTTCATTTCACCGGCAAGTTTAAAATCATAGTTAAGTTATTTAATTGCCCAATAAGCTTTATGTTCTAATTCAAAAGGTAAATGATAGGATTTTCCATAGACCATTTTATATGGAGACATACCCATAGGATTTTTATAAGCAGACATGTATGCCCACAACGCATCATCAAGTTTTTTAGACCAATTCTTCCTAGTCTATTAACGGTCTTTTGCAAGATCGATTGTATTTCTCTATTTTTAAGTTCAACTTGACCACTAGACTGAGGATGATAAGGTGATACAATTCTATGGATGGCATCATATTTAGCTAGAAGTTTATAGAATGCACCATGAATAAAATGTGAACCACGATCAGTCATTAAATATCTAGGGACTCCAAACCTCAGAAAGATAACTTCTTTAAGCATTTTAATATATGTGTTGTGATCAGCACTACTAGTTGGAATAGCTTCTAACCACTTAGTAACATAAGAAACAACAACTGAAATATGAGTGTACCCGTTAGAGGAAGGAAAAGGTCCCATATAATCGAAGCCCCGAACATCAAATGGGTCAATAACAAGTGAATAATTCATAGCATTTCTTGACGTCTACCAATATTACCAATTCTTTGACATCCATCACAAGAAAGGGCATACTTACGTGCATCCTTAAAGAGAGTAGGTCAATAAAAACTAGACTATAATACCTTATGTGCAATTCTGTCTCTAGCATGGTGCCCTCCGTATGCCTCGGAATGACACTTCTCGGATTTGTTCATGTTCATGCTCAGGTACACAACGTCTAATAACACCATCTACTCCTTCTTTATATAAATGTGGATCATCCCAAAAGTAGTGCCTCAAATCAAAGAAGATCTTTTTCTTTTGTTGATATGTGTAACTAGGTGGTATATATTTAGCATCAATGAAATTAGCATAGTCCGCATACCAAGGATTATTAAAACAAGTAGAAGCATTTATAACAGCTAATTGCTCATCAGGAAAACTATCATCAATAGGCAGTGGGTCATCAAGAACAATTTGCATCCTAGACAAGTTATCTGCTACAAGATTCTCAGCTCCTTTTCTATCAATAATATGCAAATCAAATTCTTGTAATAGTAGAACCCACCTAATCAATCCATGTTTAGAATATTTCTTTTCCATAAGATATTTAATAGCAACATGATTGGTGTGAATAGTAACCTTAGAAGGTGTGAATAGTAACCTTAGAATCAACAGTGTAGGGCCTGAATTTATCACATACAAACACAACTACTAATAATTCTTTCTTAGTAGTAGCATAATTTATTTTAGTGCTATCCAAAGTCTTACTAGCATAACAAATAAGATTTAATTTTTTATCATCTCTTTGACCTAGAACAACACCAATAGCATAATCACTAGCATCACACATAATTTCAAAGGGTAGGTTCCAATCAGGTGGTTGAACAATAGTTGCAGAAATTAAGGCTTCTACACAATCATCATCAAAAACAAATGGAACATCTTTTTTCAAAAGATTATTAAGAGGCCTAGAAATCTTATAGAAGTCTTTAATGGACCTCCTATAAACCAGCGTGACCAAGGAAACTTCTTATACCTTTAATATCTTTAGGACATGGCATTTTCTCAATTGCATCAACTTTAACTCTATCTACCTCAATACCTCTTTTAGAAATTTTATGACCAAGGACTATAACTTCATTCACCATAAAGTGGCACTTCTCCTAGTTCAAGACAAGATTAGTCTCTTCACATCTCTGCAAAACTCGGTCAAGGTTGCTTAAGCAATCATCATAAGAGGTCCCGTAAATGGAAAAATCATCCATGAATACCTCAATGATCTTTTCACAAAAATCAGAGAATATAGCAGTCATACATCTTTGGAAGGTAGCAGGTGCATTGCTTAAACCAAAAGGCGTACGTCTATAAACATAAGTTCCATAAGGACAAGTAAAGGTAGTTTTCCCTTGATCTTCTTGTGATGCAGGTATTTGAGGAAAAACAAAATATCCATCTAGGAAGCAGAAATGTGTATGCATAGATAATCTTTCTAACATTTGATCAATAAAAGGCAGGGGGTAATGATCTTTCCTAGTAGCTTTGTTTAATCTTCCAAAATCAATTACCATCCTATAGCGAGTTACAATTCTTTATGGGGTAAGTTCATTTTTATCATTAGGAACAACACTAATGCCTCCTTTCTTAGGGATATAATGAACAAGACTTACCCATCTACTATCATCTATATGATAAATTATACCTGCTTCCATAAACTTTAATATTTCAGTTCTTACCACATCCTTCAATTTAGGATTCAGACGACATTGATGATCAACCACGGGTTTAGCATCAGGCTCCATGTTAATCTTGTGTTGACATAATGTTGGCCTAATGCCCTTGAGGTCATCCAAAGTATTCCCAATTGCAGCACAATGCTTCCTCAGAGTTTTAAGTAATATCTTTTCTTCATGCTTTGAAAGTTTAGCATTGATAATAACAAGATATATCTTCTTTTCATCAAGATAAGCATATTCAATGTATCGGGAGTTTCTTTAATTCAAACACAGGATCACTCTTAGGTGGGAGAGGATCTCCCAAAGTTTCAAAAGGTAAAATATGCTTAAGGATAGGTGCCTGCATAAAGAATATCTCATCAATTTCATTTATTTCATTCATGTGCATATATCATTTTCATGATCTAGCAAATATTTTTCTAATGGGCCGATAGGAGGTACATCAATAGAAGCCAGACCAATAATTTCATCTTTACTAAGGCAATTCCTTATCTTGAGGTTGTTTACGGAACTTAGAGAACTTAAATTCATGAGATACATCACCAAACTCAACCCTAACATTTTCTTTAACACAATCAATTTCAGCATTAACAGTATTCAGGAAGGGTCTACCGAATATAATGGTGAAAAATGTATCTTGTAGTGATCCAAGTACTAAGAAATCATTAGGGTATTTAACCTTACCACACAAGACTTCAAAATCTCTAACAATTCCAAGTGATTAAATAGTATCTCTATTTGCAAGCTTAGTAGTAACATCAATGTCTTCTATCTCAGCAGGGGAAATATCATTCATAACTTCTCGATATAAAGAGAATGGAATTGCACTTACAATGGCACCCATATCACATAAACTGTGGTAGAAATGACCTCCAATTTTAACAGAAACAATAGGCATGCCAACTAGAGGCTTATTCTTAACACATCTTGTTCATTTCTGGCAGGTTTAGCAATTCTAGCAACAGTAGAACAAAAGTAAATAACATGCCCATCATATCGGCTAATAGATCTGTAGTCATCGCAATATTAGGTTCCACTTTAATTTGTTCAGAAGGTTTAGGTGCTCCAATATAACTTTTATTAACCATAGTTGTAGCTTTAGCATGTTCCTTAATCCTAACAGGGAAAGAAGGTTTCTCAATATAAGTAGTAGGCACAACTGGATCAACATTATAAATGATTGTTTCGTCTTCATATACAAAAGGTTCCTTACAAATTTATTCAATAAGTTGATGAAATTTAAACCACTTCTCGTTAGGGTGATCAACATAAGAAGCAAATGATTCACAGAAAGTCGATACTATCTCATAGTCAAGTCCATACTTGGCACTAAACTTATGAAAACCATTTCTTTCCATAAAAGATTTCACACAATCAAACTCAAGATTTATACCTGGCTCATTACCTTTGCCGACTTCCCAATATTCAGAGTTGCTTTTAATTCTTTCCTAGAGAACCCATTTGAATTCAATAGTTTTCTTCATAAAAGAACCAGTAGAGGAAGTATCGAGCATTGATTGATCATTATGAGAAAGTCGAGCATAAACGTTTTGTGTAATTATCTCTCTTGAAATCTCATGATTGGGGCATGTGTGCATCATATATTTAAGCCTCCCCCAAGCTTGAGTGATTCTTCCTCCTTCACGAGGCCAAAAAATATATATATAACTACAATCACGATGAAACAAATGCATAAGACCAAATTTCTGGTGGAATTCCTGCTTCAACCTGTTCCAGTCTCGTGTTCCATTATCATTCAATAGCCTATACCATTCTAATGTCTTTACCCCCAAAGATAAAGGGAATACTTTCTTCTTAACTCCATCCTCGGATAAACATGCAAGCTTAAACAATCCACAAGTTTCATCTATATAGATCAAATGCATATCAGGGTGTAATGTTTCATCTCCTGCATAAGGATTAGCTAGCAATTTCTCTAACATACCCGAGGGAATTTCATAGTAAATATTTTCAGAAGGTTCAGTAGGTTGAGGGGCAATTCTTATTGCTTCCGGTCGAGGTGAACATACCTCGAGCAAGCCCCTCAAAGGATTATTTTCCATAGTGACAAGTGACAGTAAACTTCAGCACGTAATAAAAATGTTTCCTTACCAAATGCGCTTCACTCCCCGACAACGGTGCCTAAAAAGAGTCTTGATGACCCACAAGCATAGGGGATCAATTGTAATCCTTTCTATAAGTAAGAGTATCAAACCCAACAAGGAACAGAAGGAAATGACAAGTAGTTTTCAGCAAGGTATTCTCTGCAAGTACTGAAAGTAGCGGTAACAAGTTGTTTGGTAGCAAGATAATCCCTAACAAGTAGAAAGTAACAATTGTAACAAAGGTGGAGAAAGATGGCCCAATCCTTTTTATAGCAAAGGACAAGCCGAAAAGTTTTCTTATAGTAAGCAAAGCATTCTCGAGGACACAAGGGAATTCTCATCTAGTCACGTTCATCATGTTTAGTTGATTCGTGTTTGCTACTTTGCTAATTTGATATATGGGTGGACTAGTGCTAAGCTGATGTTCTTACTTGAACAATCAACCCTCTTATGATTAACTACTCTCGCAAGCATCCACAACTATGGAAGAATAATTAAGATAAATCTAACCATAACATTAAACATATGGATCCAAATCAGCTCCTTATAGAATAATGCATAAACTAGCGCTTAAGCTTTTGTCACTCTGTAACCCATCATCTACTTATTACTCCCCAATGTATTCCCTTAGGCCCAAGTATGGTGAAGTGTCATGTAGTCGACGTTCACATGGCACCACTAAAAGGAAGAACAACATACATATCATCAAAATACCGAACGAATACCAACTTTACATGATTACTTACAACAAGACTTCTCCCATGTCCTCAAGAACAAAAGTAACTACTCACAAATCATATTCATGTTCAAGATCAGAGGTGTATTGGATATGCTCAAGGATCTGAACATAAAATGTTCCACCAAATAAACCAACTAGCATCAATACAAGGTGTAATCAACACTACTAGCAACCCTGAGGTATGTGATGCCCCCAATTTGACTGTACACTAATCATGCACGCAAACGTGCACGATCAAGATCAGGGACTCATGGGAAGATATCACAACACAACTCTAAAAGTAAATAAGTCATACAAGCATCATAATACAAGCCATGGCCTCGAGGGCTCGAATACAAGTCTCGATCATAAATGAGTCAGCGGAAGCAACAATATCTAAGTACAGACATAAGTTAAACAAGGTGCCATAAGATGGCTAGCACAAAGTGGGATACAAATCGAAAGAGGCGTAGGCCTCTTGCCTGGGATCCTCTTAAACTACCCCTAGTCGTCGGCGGCCTGCACGTAGTAGTAGGCACCCTCGGTGTAGAAGGGGTTGTTGTCGATAGTGGCGTCTGGCTCCTGGACTCCACCATCTGGTTGCATCAACCGAGATGAAAGGAAAGGGTGGAAAGTAGGAGCAAAGCAACCGTGAGTACTCATCCAAAGTACTCGCAAGCAAGGATCTACACTACACATGCAAGTTTATCTGTATAAGGGGGTAATATCCATGGGCTAAACTACAGAATGCCAAAATATGAGGGGGAAAGCTAGTCCTATCAAAGACTATGCTTCTGGCAGCCTCCATCTTGAAGCATGTATAAGAGAGTAGCTGGTAACTTAACCAAGTATCAACATATATCATAATCCTACCCGGCGATCCTCCCCTCCTTGCCCTGTGGGAAACCGATCACCGGGTTGTATCTGGAACTTGTAAGAGGTGTGTTTTATTAAGTATCCAGTTCTAGTTGTCATAAGGTCAAAGTACAACTCTGGGTCGTCCTGTTACCGTGGACATGGCTATTCAAATATATCAATCTTCCCTGCAGGGGTGCACCACATTACCCGACATGCTCGATCCCTCTGGCCGGGACACTTTCCTGGGTCATGTATGGCCTCGGGAGATCAACACGTCAGAACCCTACCTAGGCCTAACAGAGACGTCAGCACGCCGGTCTAAATCCTATGCACGCGGGGTTTGGGCCCATCGCCCATTGCACACCTGCACGTTACATAAGCGGCCAGTGAGCAGACCTAGCAACCTCCATTACAAAGGAAGTTGCTTTACGCGGTCCAACCCGGCATGCTCTGCTTAGTCGCTGACGTCTAGGAGGCTTCGGCTGATACCACGACGCTGGTTGTCCATATCTTGTTCCATGTGGCGGTTAGTGCGTATAAGGTCAACGACCCAACTCAGATCAAATACAAAAATCTCGTTAAGCGTGTTATTTTGAAGTAATCGCGAACGCCGACCAGGACCAGGCCCACCTGTCTCCTAGGTGGTCACAACCTGCCCTATCGCTCCACCACAAAGATCCACTCAGAGGGTCATCGAGACAAATGTCCTTTTAGCCCCCAATTCGTGAATCACTCGCGGGTACTCTGTGAGCCGACCCGACTTTAGTCACCATCTGTATCATGTATAATATGTATGTAAGTATAAACCCATGATCACCTCTCGAGTGATCACGGCCCGGTAGTATAGCATGGCAGAAGGACAAGAATGTAGGGCCACTGATGATAAACTAGCATCCAATACTAAGCATTTAGGATAGAAGGTAAAGGTATCAACAATTGTAGCAACAATGACATGCTATGCAACAGAATAGGAGCTATCGAATCAACAATAGTAGCGAATCTAATGCAAGAATAAGAGAGATGACAGTGGGTGATATTTGGTTGATCAAAGGGGGTTTGCTTGCCTGGAAGCTTGGTCGAGAAGGAAGGGACGTTGGTGACGTAGTCGTACTCGGTGGCATCAGCGCTAGTCTCAGGGTCTATTGGAGAATAAGAGGGGGGAAGAAATAGTAAATATGGAGCAAACAAAGCATCACAAAATATAGTAAGGCAATACACGGTGCCAGGGGTGATCTAACGCAGGGATAGGTGATACCGGCGAAGGGGGAAAACATCCGAGAAAGTATTCCCGGTGTTTGACGTTTTCGGACAAACGAACCGGAGGACGATTGTTGCATGTTCGCTATGCTAGGGACATGTGGCGGAAAAAATGGACTGTGTATTCGGATTTGTCTCATTGTTCTGAGCAACTTTCATGTACACAGTATTTTCATTTGAGCTACGGTTTATTTTATATTAGTTTTCTAAGTTTTAATCAATTTTTAAATTATTATTATTAAATTAATTCGAAAATTAGCATTATTGCATCAACATGACATCAGCAGTGTTGACTGGGTCAAGCTGACAACTGGGGCTCACAGGTCATACACTAATTAGCTAACTAATAGTTAATTAGGTTAATTATCTAATTAGATTAACTAACACAGGTTAATTAAGTTAATTAATTTAATTACTTTTATTTTCTTTTTGTTCTGGGGCTGGGCCCACCTGCCATAGACACGGGGGGGTGGGGCCCAGCTATCATTAGCCCAGGGGGCTTAACGGGCGCTGGTGCAATCGGGCGCGGGCGCAGCCCGGCTGGGCACCCAAGCGGCACAGACATGGGCGGAGGCCAACAGGGCGTCATGGGTCGCGGACGGGTGGGCGCCGACGGCACGGGCGGGGCGGGTGGCGGGCAGCCGGCGGCGAGCGGCGATGCTGCACGGGGAGAAGCGGAGCACCGTCCCAAGGTCATAGCAAGGAGGCGGCAGCAGCAGTGGAGCAGGGGCGTGCGCTCGCGGGGACGGTCAACGAGCGTGGCGAGGATGGCGACTGCGGGGCCAGCAGCGAGTGGGCACGGTGGAGGTGGCCAGTGCGGTGGAGGGGGCAGCGGTGACGCTAGGTGAGCGGTGACGCGATGCGCGGTTGTAGAAGCAGGGGGTAGCACGGGGAAATGGCGATGGGCGCAGCGAGCGACGAGGCGTCGGGGGCGAGGCCACGTCGAGGCAAGCTCGAGCGGGACGACAAACGGCACGGCAGGGCGAGGTAGGCGGAGCAGAAGCGGGGCTGGCCGATGCGGTTGGCAAGCGCGGGGTATGGCGACCGAGCGTGAGGGCGTGAGCGGCGGAGCGCAAGCGCGTGTGCGTGCGGTAGTGCACCGAGCGTGGCGAGCAAGCCCGTGACGCGGCCAACAACGACTACGGGGCGAGGCGGGCGCGGTGGGGCTCAGCGAGCCCTGGGTGCGGTATCTGCGGGTGAGGGTCAGGGGTGCGCGACGACGCGGTGGCCCGAAAAGGCAGTGGGGACAGGGAGAGGGGGAGGCACTCACGGACGGTGCAGGGATCTGGGCAGGAGGCGTGATGGCGACCGACAAGGAGGAGGGATGAGGAGGCGAGGAGGCAGTCCGGCGAGGTGGCTCCTGATATGTCTCCGGTGGATCTATAATTTATGAAGTATTCATGCCATGTTTACAATAGTTTTATATGATTTTGGTATGATTTGATTAGAACTAACCCGAACTGACGTTGTTTTTAGCAGAACTACCGTGGTGTTGTTTTTGTGCAGAAATAAAAGTTCTCGGAACGCGCTGAAAATCAACGAAGATTTTTTCTGGAAAATATGAAAAATACTGGAACAAAAATATACCAGAGGGGAGTCCTGTGGGCCCCATGAGGGTGGGGGCGTGCCCCCTGCCTCGTGGACTCCCCGAGGGGCCCCCTGACGTACAATCAACGCCAACTCCTCCTATAAATACAGAAACCTTCGGGAAATAACCTAGATCGGAAGTTCCGCCGCCGCAAGCCTCTGTAGCCACGAGAAATCAATCTAGGCCCTCTCTGGCACCCTACTGGAGGGGGCATCATCACCGGAGGCCATGGGGAAGGATCTTGGAGGGGCCATCATCGCCATGAAGGTGAAGGACCAGAGGGGGAACCTCTCCCCATCCAGGGGGGAGGCCATGGAGGAGGAAGCATAAGGGGGAGCACTTCTCCTCCTCTCTCTCGGTGGCGCCGGAGTGCCATCGGGAGGGGAATCATCGCCGCGGTGATCGTCTTCATCAACATCACCATCATCATCACCATCCTCATCTCTTTTACATGGTCCACTCTCCCGCATCCCTCTCTAATCCCTACTTGAACATGGTGCTTTATGCCACATATTATGATCCAATGATGTGTTGCCATCCTATGATATTTTGAGTAGATATCTTTTGTCTTTGGGTTGATTGATGATCTAGATTGGCATGAGTTGTATGTTTTATTTTGGTGTTGTCCTATGGTGCCCTCCGTGTCGCACAAGCATGAGGGATTCCCGTTGTAGGGTGTTGCAATATGTCCATGGTTTACTTATTGTCTGCGTTGCGTGAGTGACTGAAACACAAACACGGATAAGTGGGTCATGGCGTATGGGAATAAAGAGGACTTGATACTTTAATGCTATGGTTGGGTTTTACCTTAATGATCTTTAGTAGTTGCGGATGCTTCCTAGAGTTCCAATCATAAGTGCATATGATCCAAGAAGAGAAAGTATGTTAGCTTATGTCTCTCCCTCATATGAAATTGCAATGACCACTACCGGTCTTGTTAACAATTGCCTAGGATAATTCCGCACACCTATCCATCATTATTCCACACTCGCTATTTATAATATTTAGTAATATATTCTAACTTTATGATAATAGCACCTACTTTTATGTTTTTGCTCTCCGATATCATGCAAAGTTATCCTCTTCATACCCTCAACATAGTTTTATTTCTCGTTTCTAGTTGGAAGCCAACGTGCGGTGTATGTAGAGTCGTATCAGTGGCATATAGGACTTGAGAGAATATTGATCTTACCTTTATCTCCTTGTGGGTTTGACACTCCATACTTATAGTTCCACCTTTGGAAGTTGCTATGATGATTCCCTGCACTTGGGGATTATCAAGCTCTTTTGTGGCGCCGTTGCCGGGGAGCAATAGCGTGAGGTTGATATTCTCATGTGTGCTTGTTTGCTTTCTTCACTAAGTAGATTTTGTTTTTCCTTTTTGTTTTTGTTTAGTTGTGGGTGAAACATACAAAAAAATAAAGAATGAAAATACCAAAATAAAATTACTTGCCTCTCATGCCTAAAAAGTTTTTTCAAAAAGAGAAGTGATTGGAAAGTTATGCATTGAAGAAGTGAGGGTCGACCTTGAGCACTTGTGTTCATGCTCATGGAAACAATGTAGAATTTTTCATGGAAGTTTCTCTGTAAATAATTATCCCCTTGTATATATCCATTGTATTATAAAAATAATATGCCAAGCTTTGGTTTTAGGATGATTAGATTGCTTCTTTACTTTGTGCAGTACAAAAACAGAAACTTTGGCTGTAGCGCATGAATTTGCATTTTTTTACTGGAAAGTCAAATGCGTCTAAAAATTTTTGCAGATTACTTTTGTACAAATTTTTCAAATCGTCATATTTATTTCATAATTTTTGGAGTTACACAAGTATACTAAATTTCCAGATTACTACAGAATGTCCTGTTTTTGATAGATTCTGTTTTCTGCGTGTTGTTTGCTTATTTTGATGAATCTATGGCTAGTATCGGGGGGTATGAACCATAGATAGGTTGTAATACAGTAGGTTTAACACCAATATAATTAAATAATGAATTCATTACAGTACCTTAAAGTGGTAGTTTGCTTTATTACACTAACGGATCTCACAAAGTTTTTGTTAAGTTTTTGTGGATGAAGTGTTCGAAGAACGAGGAGTTACCGATGTGAGAAGAATAAAGAGAGGCAAGAGTTCAAGCTTGGGGGTGCCCAAGGCACCCCAAGTAAATATTTCAAAGGATACTCAAGCATCTAAGATTGGGGATGCCCCGGTTGGCATCCCATCTTTCTTCTTCAACAAATATCGATATACCTTGGTTTTTGTTTTGTTCACATGATTTGTGTCCTTCGTGTTTTTATTTTTCTTTAAGAACCATGCTAGTATGAGATATCCCTTCATTGATTTATAGAATACTTCATGTGCTTCACTTAAATCTTTTAAGTATGATCTTATAGAATTGCTCTTTGTGCTTCACTTAAATCATTTGAGTATGGTTTTATAGGATGCTTTGTGTGCTTCACTTATATATTTTGAGCTTGGATATTGGTTAGTCTATATTAATTGTAGAATGACCCAAGAACTTCACTTATATCTTTTGGAGTATGAATAATACTATCATATAAAGTGGATTTGGAAGAGTGTCAACTTTAGGAATTAGTGATCCCACTATTTTGGAGGGTGTTGAATCTTAGTGTGATATTTATGAAAGTGGATTTGGAAGAGTGTCAACTTTAGTTAGTAATGATTCCACTATTTGGGAAGAGGTTCCAATTGATTATGAGAAAAAAATTGCTATCTCTGATGATTATTGTGATGACATGTATGCTATAAAAGAATAATGTTAACCATGAAACTTTTCATCATGATTCTAATTTTCACTTGTATTATGCCTCACATGACAGTTATTTTGTTGAGTTTGCTCCCACTATTCCGAATGAGAAGAATTTTGCTTATGTGGAGAGTAGAAAAATTTCTATGCTTGTAGATCATGAAGAGAACGCTTTATGTGATGATTATATTGTTGAACTCATTCAGGTTGCTACTGAAAATGATTATGAGGGAGGAATATATGCTTGTAGGAGTTGCAATAATATCAAGTTTCCTCTCTATGTGCTTAAAGTTTCAAAGTTATGCTTGTTTTGCCTTCCTATGCTAGTTGATTCTTGTTCCCTTAAATTGTGTGCTCACAAAATCCCTAGGCATAGGAAGTGGGTTAGGTCTAAATTTTCTATTCATATTCTTCATGATGCTCTCTTTATGTTTCAATTCTTATATTTTAGGTGAGCATCATTGAAATCATCATGCCTAGCTAAAACACATTAAAGAAAAGCACTTGTTGGGAGACAACCCAATATTTACCTTTACTATTTTTGTGTGTACACATGATTAAGCTACTGCAGTAATCATGTTTTATAGCTTTTGTTTCAATAAAGTGCTAAGTAAGACCTTTGGGAAGACTTGGGTGAAAGTTAATGTGATCTTGCTATAAAACAGAAACTTTGCGCTCACAAGATTAGCTGTAATATTTTACAGAAGACTGCTTTTCAGTTGATTCTTTTTTAAGAACATTAATAGACAAATTCCTCACGTCCACCAATTTATTTATGAATTGGTGGAGTAGCATAAGTATGGTTGTTGTTCAGATCATTACAGACTGTTCTGTTTCTGGCAGATTCTGTTTTTAATGCATAGTTTGCTTGTTTTCTAGTTTTTATGGCTTATATTGCTCAATATAAATTGTAGAAATGATTTGGTACAGTAGGAATTGTCTGAGAACAATTATGAATCTTGTCTTTGACAGTACCAAAGTGAATGATTTACTCTTTATCACACTAACCCATCTCACGAAGTTTGTGATTGAAGTTTTCAAGTTTTGAATGAGATATCGATATGAGGAGAATAAGGAGTGGAAAGACTCTAAGCTTGGGAATGCCCAATTCACCCCAAGGTAATATTCAAGGAAGACTCAAGCGCCTAAGCTTGGGGATGCCCAATGCACCCCAAGGTAATGTTCAAGGAAGACTCAAGCGCCTAAGCTTGGGGATGCCCCAGAAGGCATCCCCTCTTTCGTCTTCAAAACCATCGGTATACCTTACCCGGAGCTATATTTTTATTCGTCACATGATATGTGTTTTGCTTAGAGCATATTTTCAATTTTACTTGTTGTTTTAATAAATCATTGGATCTGAAATCTTGAATGAAAAAGAATCCTCCCATGGCTAGTTAATTATTTGACAACTCAGTGTTCTTCACTTATATCTTTTGGAGTAGTTTGTCATTTACTCATGTGCTTCATGTATATCCTATGAGTAAATGGTTGAATGAATTGAATATCATAAATATAATTTATATATGTTTCATATGCTTATAACATGGGGAGTAATGACTTCACACATAATAAGTATAGGTAGTAAACTTATTGAAAGTTAGCAAACGCGGATTTGGTCACTTGAACAATTCATGAAAGAATATTGAAGGAAGAGAGATTTCACATATAAATATACTATCTTGGACATCTTTTGTAACTGTGAGCACTCATTAAAATATGACAAGCTAAAAAGTTGATATTGGACAAGGAAGACAACTTACTGGGCTATGTTTTCCTATATCTGAAATGTTATATTGTCTTGGATCATCCAACATGTTGAGCTTGCCTTTCCCTCTCATACTAGCCAAATTCTTTGCACCAAGTAGAAATACTACTTGTGCCTCCAAACATCCCTTAAAATGAGTTTTGCCATGAGAGTCCACCATACCTACCTATGGATTGAGTAAGATCCTTCAAGTAAGTTGTCATCGGTACATGCAATAAGAATTGCTCTCTAAATATGTATGATCTATTAGTGTGGAGAAAATAAGCTTTATACGATCTTGTGATATGGAAGCAATAAAAGCGACGGACTGCATAATAAATGTCCCTATCACAAGTGGCAATATAAAGTGACGTTCTTTTGCATTAAGATTTTGTGCATCCAACCTTAAAATCGCATGACAACCTCTGCTTCCCTCTACGAAGGGCCTATTTTTACTTTTATCTTCTACCCCTATACAAGAGTCATGGTGATTTTCACCTTTCTTTTTTACATTTTGTCCTTTGGCAAGCACATTGTGTTGGAAAGATCCTGATATATATATATATATATCCACTTGGATGTAGGTTTTCATAACTTATTATTGTTGACATTACCCGTGAGGTAAAAGGTTGGGAGGCGAAACTATAACCCCTATCTTTCTCTGTGTCCGATTAAAACTTTGAACCCATAAATATCACGTGAGTGTTAGCAATTGTGAAAGATTAAATGATAGTTGAGTATGTGGAGTTTGCTAAATCAAAGCTCTGACATAGACCCTTCCTGAAAATAAGATGAATTGCAATTGTTTGATGACTGAGAATATAGTTTGTTAGTTTCAAGAAAGTTTATAGTCTATACTTTAACACGTGAATAGCTTGTTACTTGATCATGAAAAGTTTTATGAGATGAGCTACTGTTATGACATATAATGATGCTAGAAAAGGAGATTTAAATTATCATTGATCAAACTTATGCATTTGCTATCATTCACACTTCATAAATTATTTCTTTTATCATTTACCTACTCGAGGACGAGCAGGAATTAAGCTTGGGGATGTTGATACGTCTCCAACATATCTATAATTTATGAAGTATTCATGCCATGTTTACAATAGTTTTATATGATTTTGATATGATTTGATTAGAACTAACCCGGACTGACGCTGTTTTTAGCAAAACTACCGTGGTGTTGTTTTTGTGCAGAAATAAAAGTTCTCGGAACGCGCTGAAAATCAACGGAGATTTTTTCTTGAAAATATGAAAAATACTGGAACAAAAATCTACCGAAGGGGAGTCTCATGGGCCCCACGAGGGTGGGGGCGCACCCACCCCCTGGGGCGTGCCCCTACCTCGTGGACTCCCCGAGGGCCCCCCTGACGTGAAATCAACGCCAACTCCTCCTACAAATACAGAAACCTTCGAGAAATAACCTAGATCGAAAGTTCCACCGCCACAAGCCTTTGTAGCCACGAGAAATCAATCTAGGCCCTCTCTAGCACCCTGCCGGAGGGGGCCATCATCACACTACACAAGAAATACACTTCCGTGATGATACGTGTTTGTCACAGTAGGTCACGTTTTCTGTCATGCATGTACATCCATGACGATTTTATGACAGAATCAAGATAGTCATACATGTGCTGTCGTAGAAGTGTTCCATGACATTACCAAAATTATCATCACGGAAGTGTCCACTTCCATGACGATAAATCGCGCATCACAGAAGTGCTTTCGTCAAGGGTGACCGACACATGGCGTCCACCGTAACGGAACGCTGTTAAGCTATCAGGTCCAGTTTTGGATCCGATAACCTGTTAACAGCCCCGACCAATGGGGATTTTCCACGTGTAAAATCATCATTGGCTGGAGGAAACACGTGTCGGCTCACCGTTGGGACAGATGTCGTCCACTCATTGGACCCAAGGCACCTATGATACGTCAACACGTGGCACGACCCAACAGAGGCCCATTCCTGTGAAAAGGCCGGCCCGTTTGACTTGATCAAAACGTGGCGGGCAAGCCCAAGGAAAGCCTGTTAACAGCCTGTTCGCATATAGCCCATTTACAGCTCGCTAACCCAGGGCCCGTTATGACCTCTCTGAATTAGGCCCAGTAGCATCATCTGGGCCGTCCAATATGATTCCAGCCTGTTTTAACTGCTGGCCCATGTATGGCCCATGACAACTTTCGGCCCATATGAGGCCCTTCGTAACTCTTAGCCCATTAACGGCCCGTGGTGAAACTGGCCCGTAATGAACAGTGTATCACTTTATACCATTAACGGCCCATTATTCCATTGGGCCGTTTCCAACCCAAGTTATCTTTCGGCCTTCGCAGGGCCCATTTATTCTTGGGCTCATTTCCAGCATTCAGTTACTTACGACCCGTTACTGTCATTTTCTTCTTGTGGGCCAAACTCAGCCCATCGTTACAGTTGGGCCGTTTGTGGCCCGTTAATACGTTGGGCCGTTTTCATGTCAAAAAAACCGCTGGGCTGTTTTCATAGAGTTATGAAATACGGCTTATTAACGGCCCGTTATGGTCCACGAATAGTACGGCCCATGATTGGAGAAATGATGATACGCCCCGTAGAAGGCCTGTAAAAGGCCAATGGATTGTACGGCCCGTAGAAGGCCCATGGATCTTACGTCCTGTAGAAGTCCCATGGATCCTATGGCCCATAAAAGGTCCATGGATCGTACGGCCCGTAGAAGGCCCATGGATCGTACGTCCCGTAGACGGCCCATGGATCATATAGACCATAGAAGGCCCATGGATCCTACGGCCCGTATAGAAGGCCAATGGATCCTACGGCCTATAGAAGGCCCGTGGATCATATGGCCCGCAGGAGGCCCATGGTTACAACAGTCCGTGTGCTGCCATGATTATTTTGGCCTAGTTTCCAAAAATAGGTTATTGTGGCCACTAGAAAAACACAGAAAAAGAACTGCAGTGACTACAAGCAAACAACTAAACAAGAAAATAAGTAAATAAATAAGCAAGCAATTAACGCTAGCCTATTACCGCTATTACACATATTACATCCACTGGGCATCAAAGTTCGCCACCAGTGCAAATATAGGGAACAAAGCAGCATATTACATACACTGGCCGTCAAAATTGGCCACCAGTGCAAATAAATGCGGCAACAAAAAAAGAGCATAGCTGAAACAACTTCAGAACAGCTCAAGAAATGTTATCCTGGGTATCCACCATGCTGGCAATAAGCTTAGCAAGCTTATTAGCTTTGTCCTATTTGGTGCTAAAATCCTCCAACGCTTGTTGTTGCACCAGAAAGTATGCATCTGAATGCTCCAGGGACTTCCGCAGTCCTTCCGCTTCTTGTCGCAGCACAGCTGATCGATGTCTTTCAACTTGTAGTTGAGACTCAAGAAACCGAACTGATTCAAACAGTGAGTTTGAATAGCTTGTGCAAGTGGTAGTGGCCAGTAACTCAAACACTAAACCAAGACAGGACTTTGGGGTTGTCTCACTGTCTTCAAGATAGTCTTCCTTAGCTGTTTTATCAGCTTTGTTGGAGACCAACAAGGATGTCTCACTATCCTGAACCTTATCTGCATTACTTCCTTTACCATTACTTAATAAGGCACTCTTCCCCAATATTCTGTCAGCATTCTAAAAGAAGAAACAAGCAGACACATAACAGGTTTAGCATGTACTAGTATATGAAACTCATTTCGGTGAACCAGTTCATTAGTAAGGTGGACAGGATTAAACTACCAAGTCTTCTATTGCCAAGTACTAGTACATAATAAAAGCATCAAACAAACATATATCTATGGCCTATGGTCACTGCATTGTCTTGCCAAATCAAAATAGAAACAAGGTTCAAATCATATCAGTTCAAGACAAAGCAGCAGTGAAAGAATACAAAGCGTGGGAAACTACATGGCACAACAAGATTTCAGATGGGTACCACGGGTCTACATGTACAACAACACTATTGGCTCTGTTGTGATGCTAGTAATGTGCATGATATGAGAAGTCAACTGTATACACAATTGAAACTGAAATCAATAGAGCTATTGATAAGAGCAAACCTGTTAAAGAAACATGCGTGAACATACCTGCTATACCATTGGAGTTTTGATTGGATCCTTCAATTTAAAAGTAAGTTTGTATGAGTAAATACAGTGATACAAGAGCAAAGCAGTATGCACGATAGCAATCATAGTTAAAAAAGGCGCACCTAAGCGAGCGCTTAAGCGCGCCTAGGCTCTAGGCGTTGGCAAAACGCATTGCGCATAACTATGCTTAATCTATGCATAACTGGGCATAAGCATGCGCTTTGGTCAGTAAAGCACAAGGTGCTGGAAAAATGCACAATTAACGCCTAACACTTTTTGGAACTATGATAGCAATGGAATCTTCAATTAGAACAGTTGTTCTTCAGGTTTAGGCACTTGTTCTACATGAACAGAGTACAGTAAGACACAAGAATATAGTACTTAAAAATAGAAAATGAGCTCATAGACCTTACCACATTCTTGGTTTGGGACCAGTACAGAACAAGGCATTCCCAGTCATCGTCAAGTAAATGTGTCTCAGGAGAACGTAAGGGAATTTGATGAGTTTCTTTGCCGGTGAAGTACGTTTTCTTCAGGTAATTCCTATACTGCCACCAAGCATTCTTGAAGATAGCAGAGGTATTAGCACAGGTTACCTCATCCTGAGTTTCCAAATTGGTCCTTCTTTATAGAGAAAAATGGGAAAATTTGCTATATTATAACCATCATGGAGGTAGGATGTATGGGACAAAGCAAAGTAATTGCCATGAATAACATTACTTACACATAACTCCTAGACAAACACCTGCAACTGGCATTTTCCTTCATCTTCAGTATAATATTTCCAAGATGGGAAGATACGCACATACAATTTAACAACATCAAATGCGATAGATGCTAAAATACGACTAGCTGGTTGTGCTTCCTCCACAGGAATAGGCGTACTAACTGGTGGAGTTGGGGTTCATCGTGGTAGTACTGGCCCTTTGGGCACTGGAGTTGCCTTACTAACTGCTCTTGTTTGGGAGCTCTGTGGTAGAGATGGTGTTGTGTCAACAGGAACTGGGTTACTATCTGCTAGGGTTGGGGTTAGATTGGGTGAAGCTGGTTCTCTGTCCATCGCAGTAGGGGTACAATCTGCGAGAGTTTGGGTTATGTGTGGTAGGGCTGGTTCTCGTGCATGTACAACTGGGGTGTTATCTCCACCAAGAGGTAGCACGGTTTTATTTGAAGACCGTGTTTTTAGTCCGCTAGATACTGGCATCACCTGCTCCAATTCAAATGGCTGATAAACAGGAAACATAGTTGAATGTACAGACATTGTATGAGAGACAGATGCAATAGATAGTGTGGAAAAAAGAGGGCATGAAATAGTTGACATGTATATTGTTTAACTAAAACGGATAGCATGACATAATTTCACATATATGATGTATATCTAAACTGGATAGCATAGCATAACATAATTCAAAGATATGATGAATAACTAAACAGAATCGCATGACATAATTCACCTACATGTTATCTAAGTAATCAGGATCGCATCATTTAATTCACATAAGTGATTTATATGCTAAACAGAGGGCATTCGATATGATGTCTAAACTAAAAACATGGTGTTGAATATTGTGTATATGATGTCTAAACTATGCAATTCAAGACACTATATGCATGATATGAGCAGTATAACCATGCCAAGTTAGAGCATACACCTCGGTGGGGGAATAGGACTGGTCATCTGTCTCTGAATCCATCTCTGAGGAGCTATTGAGACCCAACAAGAGATCTGCTTCGACAGGTAGCATTGTCTGCTCTGAAGGCCTTGTTTTCGCTCCAGATTTTTCCATCTCCCACCCAAATGGCTGATTCACGGGAAGAGTAGTTTAATGTACAAACATTGTCGACAAATGGAAATGTAATGAAGAGAAGGATGGGCAAGATATCATTCAAATATAAGATGTTTGGTTAAACAGGATGGCATTGCACATTTCACATATATTATGGCTGGCTAAAAGACATGAGACTGCATAATTCCCATATATGATATAGAAACTAAACAGGTGGCATTACAGAACATGTCTAAACTAAGCAGATGACATATATGATGTCAAAAGTAGGCACTGCAAGGCAAAATATGCATGATATGACTAACATCATCATGCCAAGGTAGAGCAAACACCTCGGGGGGTAAATAGGAGTGGTCAGCGGCATCTGAATCAGCCTCAGAACAGATATCTTCCTCTGGATTACAATCTCGAGAGGGGTGGGGAGGGTTTGCCATTGAACCCACCATGGAGCGATGTCTGCATGACATTGTATTGCCGCGCAAAACTCTTATCTTTTTCTCTACATGTTCAGCATGACTGTGTACAATATCTGGCAAGCATACGAAAAAAATATGGTGACATTATGTAAGGAGAGCATGCAGAAATTTAGAGTGATGGTAACAACCAGTGGATGGATCCAAAAATAATTATAGCAGGCTGATGATTGCTTTAATTTAATAAAAAGACAGATGATGATTGCTTTACTATTTGTTTCCCATCCAAGATGAACAACATAGGCATACCCTAGGTGAACCAGATATTAGACAGGGATACTATTCATTGCTTCCTTGATATGTGCCCCACAACTAATTTAGAACTCAAGTTTCAACGTTAATTTGGACCTGACTTGGAGTCCAAGAGGTGAACAGGACGATAAAGTAGCAGGTAATTTTAAGAAATGCATAACATAAGAAGAAACAAAAGAGTGCGACCTCTCTTGTGGACCCGTGTACTCCTTAGGTTCATCTGCTGAGTCGATGATGGTGATGCCGTTGCGGTGGGTACCGGTGGCAGGGAAGGAGATCTGAGGTGGAGAAAGACTGTCAGGAGTCATGATGTCTGGTTTGGTGGATGCTTCTGTCGATAGAGCAGCTCAGGTGAGGTGGACGACGTCGCGGTAGGAGCAGGACAAACCACACAAAGTTCCCTTCGACACCTACCTGTAATTGAAGTAATTCTGTAAGGGCTCATTTGGCTTGCATGATTCTAAAAATGCAGGGATAGGGAAAACACCAGAATAGGATGGGAATGCACATGGTAAACAGAGCATTTGTAAACACAGGATTTCTGTCAACTTGGGTGTTTTGTTTACAGGAATTGGAAGAGCAGAGGAATGCAAAGAAACATGGCCAAAATAAAGTGAAACCATATGAAAGCGTGTATAGTTAGAATGTTATTCTGCCACTAATGCACTTGGTCTTGTTTTCATGCATAGGATTTTGAAAAGTAGGTCTAGGTGGATGTTTTGCTTCATTCCTTTCAACAAAATGCATGAATAATTGAATAGTAGAGTGCCATTGGAAAATTCCCTATTGCTATGTTTTTCTGCTGAACCAAAATAGCCCTAATGGATCGACATGAGTGTATAGTAATAAGTGATGCAACAAGTGTACAACCTCTTTGCCGTAGCCGTGTCGACCTCAGCATCATTGGGTTGGTTGCTGAAGCAGTTGAGGTAGAGGTGGTTGTCGGACGTGTGGAGGAAGATCTGAGGAATCTATAGACGGCGTCCAGGGCACTGCTTTGTTGTGATGGATCGTTCTGTCGTTGGAGCAGCTCCAGTGAGCCATAAGACATCAAGGCTGAAGCAGCACAAGATAGACATCGTCAATCTCAAGTGGGATTCTAATAGCATCTCCAATAGATGATGTAAAATAGATGTAAAATTTACATCACCAAAAACTACCCCGACTACAATAGATGAGGTAAAAACTGTTGACTCTTAACTTAACTGTTGAAACTGAAATTTACTATGGAATCTGAATGTTACTGTCGAAACTGAACACAATGGTAGGCTGGTAGCAGAGAGGCACTTGACATGTAGTTTAGGGAGGGCATGTAGTTCATCTTCAACCTGCACTCCCTTGAGCCGCCAGCAACCACCGGTCGAACCGCCGGCCCCAGTGCCGCCTCGCCGCCCTGAAACAACTCCCCACCGCCGCCCCGGCCAACCCTCTAGGCCCCCGCCCCCCACCTAAACCGTAAGATAGATAGTGGGGTACCTCTCCAGCGAGCCCCTGTCCCTGTTGTGGGTGGTTCTTCCTTAACTCCGGTGAGCCCCCACCCCACCCCCTGAAAATCGACTGACCCAAAAGTCGATTCAGTCGACTAAAGTGCAGCTAAATCGGAGCAGAGCAGCAGCATCAGCGAGGGGGAGAGCAGCAGCAGCAGCATGAGCGAGAAAGCAAGAGCCAGAGCAGCAGTAGCTGGGCAAGCGAGCGGGCGATCGAGCGAGAGCCAGAGCAGCAGCAGTAGCAGCGCAAGCGAGCAAGCGAGAGCCGGAATAGCAGCAGCAGATCTGGCTGGTATGGACGCTGCCGCCGAAGGAGCCTCGCACTGGAGGAGAGCCACCATGGAGAGGTCGCCCTCGGCGCCGGCTTTAAGGTAGCCACTCCATGGGGATGCGGGATGGAGCACCGTCAGTGCTGGGAGGTCGAGTTAAGGAGAAGGTGCGATGCGATGAGTGTACAACCTCTTTGGTGGCGCCGAGTAGGCCTCGGCTTCGTCCGAGGCGTCGGTGAGGATGTTGCGAAACCGATGGAGCAGGTTAAGGCAGTGTTGTGGGGATGGAGCAGCCGCGATAGATGAGGCGATCATCGGAGCAGCTCCTTGGAGGTGGAGGATGGGGCGGTTGAACCGGCGGGATGACGGATCCTCATCCGGGGAGGTCGACAAGGGACGTCGAGCTGTTATGGTGGACGATGTCGTTGGGGAAGAGGCTCCGGCTGGGCAGCGGTGAGGTGGCGGACGGAGGAGGGTGGGGTTTCGCGGCTGGAGCGGAGAGGTTATGGCAGCCTGGGATTTCGAATGGCGAAAAGGAGGCGATGGGAGGGGGTGAACCATGACTTAGGGACACGCTTGTCCAAAATGTAGGGTGTGTTACAAAAGTACCCCCCCCCCATCGATTTGAACTAGCGGCCCTTTCAGCTCAGGGTTAGAAGGGGGGTTTCATGTGTCTGGATTTGGCAGCTGGAGGGAGCTTTCGCGTGCGTTGTAATTTCGGGATAGCAAGGCGCAGGTTGTGAAGGCGCCAGTTTTGGGAGCACGATATCTGAATTTTCATGATATAACAAGGAGCGGGTTGAATTTTAGGGACAAGCCTAATGTGTAATATTATACTTGTACGTACCAAATCAATTCGCACTTCCCTCAACCAAAAAGAAAATGAAAAAAATAAAACTATTCACACCACACAAAGATAGAGTCTTAACCCATTTTACTATACAAATGCTATTCAAAGCTACTCCCTCCTTCCATATAAATAGGGCCTAATGCGTTTTTTGATGCTAACTTTGACCAAATATTAGAGCAACAATATATGACATGCAACTTACACAAAGCACACCATTAAATTCGTGTGTGAAAGGAGCTTTCAATGATATAATTTTCACATTGTGCATGTCATGTACTATTAATCTTGTCAATAGTCAAAGGCGGTCTTAAAAAACGCATTACGCCCTATATAGATGGAAGGAGGGAGTATGAATCCATGTTATGTCCAATTAAATTTTTTGCTTGCTGTATAATGCATGTAACCTACTCATACCAACATTTTAGTGCATTCCAAATGTATATACTACCGCTGCAATTCGAACTGAATTTGAATTCGTTTCTCTATTTCAATAAGAATCTACAATCATGATTGTTGCCAACTTCAACCATCATTCGTGTATTACCTTAATAACACACCACATGATTACTATAGACATAGATATGAACTATGTGTACTACATGAACTCGAATTCTATTTTTTGAATACATTTGATGTTGATTCCAAATAATAGTACATTTGATGTACTAACTATATATTCATAATCTAAACCATGTTCCATACGTACACCATGTTTATCACACAAAGTATAGTGCCCCGCCCCCTACATTATGACAAGTATTTAGACCTGAGCTGCAAAAGCCACACATTAGCCCAAATTATAATCAATGTTCTATATATTATACATAGTACTAGCAAGATGCCCGTGTGTTCCACAGAACATCAACATGATCAAGGGGAGGCCTAATTTGC
This sequence comes from Triticum dicoccoides, assembly GCF_002162155.2. Lineage (NCBI taxonomy): Eukaryota > Viridiplantae > Streptophyta > Magnoliopsida > Poales > Poaceae > Triticum > Triticum dicoccoides. The sequence continues at coordinate 495,443,470 of NC_041387.1, forward strand.
AAATATGGAGAGGGGTGTGGGTATCTTTTTTCAAAATTGCCATAGTTTCCTTCCTATCCGTCAGATATAAATCGGACGGCCTATATTGCAGGATGGCAGGCACACCATCATCAACAACTCTGTTTTTTATAAGAGTAGAGATAAAATATATTATATGTAGTATAACATGTTCATAACCACACCATGTGCATCACCGTTATATATATTCACACATGCGTCGGTTTAAAACACTATGATAAATTCTTCAAATATCCGAATTTGCTTTTTATAATGAAGTATGATCTTTATTCGTCTTTTACACCCACACAATCCTCTTATCTTTGTAGCTAGCGCTAACTTTCTCTCATGCATGCACACGCCTGCATCCCTCTCACCCTCCCTCAGCATTCTCTAGCTCCATCGCGCAAATTCGTCTTTTCACTTTAGGTCGTTCACCCATGGTGTGTGTAGGCCCCCCAGCTCCTTCTTTATGGCACACATCGATCGATATGCCTCTCAAGCCAGGTGTGCCTAGCACAAACACAAGCTTACCCTCTTCTCTTATCACCGTCCATGCCTCACTCCCACCACTCTTTCATCGATCTCATACTCGTACACTCCTTCCCCTTCGATATAGTATGCCTCTCGCACCACCTCCTAGATGCATCCCCCTCTCTCTCTCTATCCTTCTCCCCGTGCCTCATTTGCTTCTAACACACACATGCATGTATACCGATCGATCTCCCAGCATATACCTAGGTCGACTTTAACTATCCCCCCCCCCATCGATCGACGTACCTCACAAGTTATGTCTCTCATTTCTTTGACAAAGGACGATTGATCTTCCTATGCAGTTACATCTGCTTACCACAGCCATATCGTCCCCCTCATCATTCGTGCATGCCTCCTGACCCGTCTCTCACACGCACGTGCACAGACAGGCAGCCATCCCCTCTCTTATTGATATTGCAGGTGTGCCCTCCTTTTGTCTAGCAAGCCTATCCCACCATTTGTTAGAAGCAACTCTACTACCACCCCCTCCAACACTCTAGCTATGTCTCTCTCCCAACCTTATTCCTCTCCTACACATATGCATGGATGACGATCGATCTCCCTTAATACATGAGGTAGATCGATCTCCCTTAATACATGAGGTAGGCCTCTCTCCTCCTCCACACATATACCAGCCATTGTACCTCTATAGTTAATTAGGCCCCCCCCCACCACCACCACACATCGATAGTCGAGCGTTGTAGGTAGGTATCCATGCCACAGAGACAAACTGCACCTGTCCCCTCTCATGTTCCAGTAGGCCAGCCACTCTATATCTTTGACAAACAAATTCAATGGCACTCTTCATCGATCGCACATGCACACACACACACATCATCCCTCTCTTCGATACTATGGACACCTCAAGCCGATGATACCTCCACTCTCTTCTCGTGAATCGCCCCCTCTATATATATGATATATCCAGGACTCTATTTCACACACATTGCATATGTTACATTTTTTAATTGAACCCCCCCCCCAAAAAAACTCTCACGAACCCACACAATATCTCTCTACATTTGTATCTCTCTCACACAACCCCACGTAGGTGTTGTGCGTATACAAGAAGAGAATAGGTGCACCATGCACGTACTCACGCTTCGTGCCCAGCCACACCCGCGCGGGTACACGGTGGACCTCATTTCTGTACGAAATGGCATCCCACATGCTAATTTGAACGCGTGTGGCGGTTGTTTACCTACGGAGGTCAAGTACCACGCGTGCACGAAACAAAGTTCAACTTGATGTGTTGGCGCATTATTTTTCAATAAAGTTATATCGCTCAATGGCATGTACATAGAATATAAAATGATTTTTATGGAGAAAAAGGTAGTCCGCTCCACTATATACAATGGAGCCTGCCTGCCTGGTTTGTCTCTCTTCAAAGTATCTCACACAAGGCTGCGGTGGCCTCTCTCTCTCACCGTTGGTCACTGATCCGGCCGCGTACCGTCCGCCGGCAGAAAGGGAGGATGTGCATCGTTTCTCCGTTCGGCGGCACCGAGGAAGCATGTCTCGATCTGCGGTACACACCGTTCTCTCTAACCAAGCTCCGGCGCGGTAGGGCCTACGCCACCTGCTCGCTGCCGCAGTATGGGCAGATTCCACCCGCCGCCGCTCACCTAGTTACATCCCGACGACCTCCACATATCCCCTCCGGCCTTGCTCCACTGCCCGTCTTCCCACGTCGCTGCATGTGGATCTTCCATAGTTCTTTGCCTAAAACATAGCTCGTCCGGCGTACTTTCCATACTGCAATCTCGTCCTCACACTATTTTAGACAAACACAACTGTGTTGTTATCTTCCCTTAGGACAAGGAATATGCTTCTTTTTTGTCATCGCATGTGTCATCAACTGTTATTGGCCAGTAATTGTTTCCTTTCTACCTCTTTTTTGCAAACAGGGCTATCCATTTCACCTCGTTGCTATTGCGACCTTTTGGTGAACTGCACAAATCACTTTTTTCTTAAGAGTGTTTTGTGTAGTTGTACTAAAATGTCAGGCAACGTGTCTACATTTAAGTGCGGCCGCACAAAGGGAGATTGGTTTTGCTCTATCCTTCTCATCCTACTCCGAGCCTAATCTTCTCCAACTAGTTAGTCTTAAGAGAGACTGCAAAGGTGACCGGCTTCTATTTGTGTGTTTATTGTTTCATCAACAGTCCTCTATTACCGTAATCACACTTAATATCTTTGGAACAGGGACGCTCGGCTCTATTTTAGTGGAACTGCACAAAATTATCGGAATGTTGCATGCTCCAGACAGCTACTTTTTTTCCCAACGTGCCTTGTTGATTTAGACAGAGCTGGGGGACGTTGCTACCAATGAAAGCATGGATCAATTTTAATTTAACACCTTCTCACAACTTTGTCTTCAGTTGTGATGTAAATATTAGCTCTGATCTGCTAATAATTGAGATGCATTAGCAAGGAAGTTAGTTTTTTATTGTTTCTGAAAGAGCATCGATGGCAAGGCGCACGAAACAAAAGCTGAAAGCTCACACCATTGTACAATTTCATGTCGCTGGAAAATTATTTGTATAGTACGTCAATTATGTAAACAAATGCTGGAAGCTTGATAGCATTGCCAGAATCCTCTTCAGCATCCTGGTCCATGTGCCATGCACAAAATTATACTCCTTCGTTCCTAAATATTTATCTTTTTACAAATTTCAAATGGGCATATTTTGGAGTGTAGATTCACTCATTTTGCTTCGTATGTGTACTCCCTCCGTTCCTAAATACTCTATTTGTCTTTCTAGAGATTTCAACAAGTGACTACATACGGAGCAAAATGAGTGAATCTACACTCCAAAATATGTCTATATACATCTGTATGTAGTAGTCCATTTGAATCTCTAAAAAGACAAATATTTGAGTAGGCACTCGTTGAAATCTCTAGAAAGACAAATACTCCGGAGTATATTTAAGAACCGAGGGGGTAGTGCACAACCGCATGGGAGACTCAGCCCGGTCGTTGCGCCGCATTAATAGTGAGTAATGAGCAGTCACATCATAAGCCCCACCTTTCCCACTGTAAGTTGCTCGGAAGAAGCAACCATCAATACGCTCTTATTTGAATCCGCTCATACTACTCCATCCGTCACTGTTTATAGAGGGCGCTTCAGAAAAAGAAAAAATCTCTGGGATCAAGGTGTCGGTGTACTAAAGCAGGGGCACTACTTTGTGCCCCTTACTAAGTGCACGGGCAATCGGAGCCGCGCCCATGACCACACTAAGCAGGGCAAAGGGACAACTCAGAGCTGCAGAACGGTCAAAGCAACGCCAAGACCAGAAGGCCAAGAGGGCAAGGTGGTTCTCCCCGGCAAGGTCCTTGCCAGTGCAGCCTCCGCAGCTCCGGCAGGAGCCTTGCCGGGGCAACTTGCCCAGTCCCACGCCAGCAGAGTGCGCCACCCTTGAGCCCAAGGTTTCCAAACACCGCCAACCATATTGGTACCAAAGCCCGGGAGGCGCCTCCGTGGTGGCATGCAGATCTTTATGAAGACAAGGATCAGAAGACGACGACCCTTGGCAAGATTCTTGCCAAGGAAACCCACAAGACCTCCGGCAACATCCTTGTCGAGGACAACCACAGTGTCGCGCCAAGACCTTTGTCGGGGCCCCGACAAGGACCTTGCCGAAGATACCACGAGGCCGCAGCCACGCCCGCGCATGCCAAAGCTTCACCACCGCTCCCATGCAGCTGCCAGCCCACCAGCTAGGCAGGCACCTGCGTGTCAATAGGAGGCCTCTAGGCCAACTCATTGACACCTACGTGGTGGCATGCAAATCTTCGTGAAGGCCCTACCACCGCGCCACCTTAGATGCCTACCAGCTTACATGGCACCACATGCCCCGCTGGCCTGGACGCGTGTTGGAGCAGGGTGGAGCGACGACAGACAGGATGGGGGTTAGTTTCCATCCCCGATAAAGTAAGGGACACCTAAGGGGCGCATTAAATGTGTCTTGTCCCATAATGGCTAGCGATAAGCTTAGCCGCTATACACCGATGCCACCTCTTGTGTGCCACTGTGGCGATCCCCTTGACTATAAGAGGAGTCCAAAGGCATACTGGAGAGGGATTCGGACCCCTTAGCAAGTTACGCATCGTAGCTAGCTCAAGAACACCAAGAACACTCAAATAGACACCTAAAGCAGGACTAGGGTATTACGCATTTCACGGCTCGAACCTAGGTAAACGACTTGTGTGCTGGGACTGGCTGTTGATCCCGCTCTTCTCTCAACACCGCGCCCTGCAACCGTAGTAGGGATCCCAGTTGACCCCATAGGTGTCATTTCCACTGACATCTTTGGCGCGCCAGGTAGGGGATCGCCGTTGAGAAAATCTGGTTCGGTGGTTGGTTCCACAGCTCTTCGTCGCCATGGCTTCCAAGGGCGACCGACCGAGCATTGTCGTCGGCGGATGCAGTGGCCGCCCGCGCGACGACAGAAAAGATAAGTTGCACAACACTTTGAGTATTTCCTTTTTATATATATGGTTATTCCCTTCGGAGATCTTCTCCCATGTACGAAAAACCTGCACGCAGTGGGGCCCTTCTATTATTGGCAACGCCCTTGGTCTGTTTCGAGTCCGCTCAACAGATCGAGCGGTTGCGTCGAGAATGGCAGGGTGGCCTTCCGCTATTGGCAACGCTCTCACTCTGTCTCAAGTCCTCTCGACAGTTCGAGCGGCCGCGCTGAGAACGGCAAGGTGGTTCGCACGGCAGCAAGCACACCCTGTTGGCCGCTAAAGGATCCGTCCTTTAGAGCGCAGGGGTTTGGGTTTACACGCCGGCAAGCCTACCCACTAAACGTAGGGTGGACGTACAGAGGGGGCTTGAACAGAGAAATAGCATGCATCATATTAACAGTACTGCAGAGTTATATTACATCAGTTGTTACTGCAGTTCTAACTAAAGATAGAAATTGTCTTGGTCATGAACCTGCAGCGGCGACAAGAAACGAGGCGCCTAGTCCCGGCGCTGGCCCTCCAACCTTTGGATTCCGCCGACGCGGCTGATGATGGGCTCGATGCGCTCCTCGAGCACTGTGAGGTCCACATCGCCCGGCAAGCTATCCAGCATGGCGTCGAAGTAGAGGCTGGGGTTCCAGTATGGCAGCTTGGTGACAACCTTGGTCATGGCGCCCCGGCAAAGCGTCCGGGCCTCATCAGCCAGGGAGCTCGCCCGATTGGAGTGGAGCTACTCCAGAGCCCCAATAACACCCTCAAAGAACATGGTCAGACTAGCGTTGGGGCTCAGGTTCCGCTCCGGGGCGTACCTCACATCCGACATCTTTATGTCGGCCAGTTGCTTGGTGATCCTGTTGGCAACATCGGCAAGGCGACTGATCCAGAGTTTCTCGCCCTTCACGTGATCTTCGAGATTGGCGGCCTCACTTGCTCGTAGTTGCGCCTCCTCCACCAGACGCTGGGTCAGGATCCCTTCCCGGGATTGGGCCTCCGAAAGCACCCCCTCAAGGCCCTCCAGCTTGAGCTTCAGGTCCTTGATGGCGTTGTTGGCCGTGGAGAGCAGCTCGGCCTTGCTGAGGACCACAACATGCGCCTCGACTAGAGCCTCGTTGAGCATCCTCTTCTCCGAAGACAGCTCTAGGATTTGGTTCTTCAGCCCATTCTGCTCCGCCTCCAGTTCCTTCACCTTGTCGACATGGGCCAGAGCTTGAGCTTCATGTGCTTCCTTGTGCTTCCGCTCCAGCTCTCAGGTCCGCTCCGCGGCAAGCCTCTCGACCTCTTCATCCTTGCCGCGAAGCGTGGCAGCAAGCGCCGCCTCACGAGCGACAAGATCCTCTTCCTGGGAGTTCAGCTCGGCCTGGTGCTGGCGTAGGGCGGCTTTGTCCTTGTTGGTTTGGGCCTTCGCCGCCTCTTGGGCCTTCTCGGTGTTGGCCTGCTTCAGGATGAGCTCTCGACTACGCTCGGCGAGCTGGTCCTGAGTGGCCTTCATCTCCTCATGAGCCTGGCGGAATCAGGCCTGCGCCTCAGCGACGCGCTCCTCAAGGTCCGCTTCCACCTTGTGCGCCACCGCCTCTTTGGACTTCGCCTTGTCCAGACGAGCGTGGTGCAGCACCTGAAACTTGTTCAAGCTGGCACTCATGGCCTGGAGGAGCCGCTCCTCTTGAGTACCACCACCACCAGCGCTCGGATCGTCGACGACCTCAAGCCCGGCGGCGGCGAGCACTTCATCATCAAAAACCTCCCCCTCGGCGGGCGCTCCAGTGCTCACCGCCCCAGGAAGGTGGACGAACAGATCATCGCCCGCCTTCAAATACTTGCTTGAGCCAGGGGCAGCGGAGGAGGAGGAGGGTTGGTCGTCGGCCATTCCCTCCTCGGCAGCGGCCTTGCCGGCCTCCCCGGCAGGCCCCTTGCCGGCCTCCTCAGCAGCACCCTTGCCGGCCTCCTTGGCAGCATCCTCGGCGTCCTAGGCGGCTTCCTCGGCAGCAATCTTGGTGGCCTCAGCCGCGGCATCCTTGGCGACTTCCTCGATGATGATGTCGGTGTCCTCATGGTCCGCCAGGGGGGCAGATACCAAGAAGGAGGAAAAAGCGGGGCTGAACCAAAGATCAAAAGGAAAGAGAAAAGAAGAAACAAACAAAGACAAGGGGAGAATGGGCTCACCTGTGTCGGGCTGAGAAGAAGTGGCCCACTCCCCACCAAAGTCCGGTGCCGGGGTGGGGCCGCCAGTGCCCAAATTCGCCTCCTCCTCTTCCATGTGCATGGGTTCGGTACTTGCCGCCCTTGCCAGGGACGCCCCCTGGGGCGGCGTGGTTGATGGAGGCGGTGTGTTGGGGGTGGCCCCCAGTGGCTCCTCCTGCTCCCGTCCTTCTCCTATGACCATGGCAAGGTCAGTGCCAAAAAGATCACCCCCCGGCACGCGTTGATAAGGAGTGGATGAGGAACATACGCTGGGGGCTGAGACGAGGGCTACGTCGCGGGCTGCTGTCCGGGCTGCTCACCACCACCAGCGGCATGTTTGAGGTGCCCGCTGGGGGCTAGCTGTCCGCCGAGGCCTTGGCCCTCTTCGCCACCCATTGGGCCAACGTCTCCATGTCCCTGCCAAAACAAAGGCAAGTCAAGATGAGCAACATGGCTGGAAAGGACAGGAATGACAAGGGGGGCAGGGTGCATACTCGTCCTCCGTCTCCTCATCTGTTGCATTCCTTTTCCTCCTTGGGCTGAGGGACGAAAAGTCGAAGGCGACCCTTGTGCCAGCATCTGCAGGAGGAGGGGAAGGCGAGGGAGTCTGAAAGTGTTTGGATGAGGAAGAAGCAGTCATCTTCTTCTTCACCACTGCGTCCCTCTTCTTCACTGCTGTGGCCCTCGTTTCGTGCACGGTCTCCCCCTAGGCCCCTTGCCGCTGCTCGGCCCTGCCAAACCGGACCGGCTTGCCAGAGCTGGCTCGACGTAGGGCACGTCCCTTCCTCGTTGCTGAGGGGTCGTCAGCTTCGGCCTCCTCCTCAGACGATTCTTCAACCATATCTTCAACAAGGGGGGCGTCGGTGCTGACGCTGCTCGCCTCCTTGGTAGACCGCGCCCACTGGGCGAACTCCTTCTCCTTTGCAGCCACGGCAGCCGCGTTTTCCATGCCGCCGGCGCTGCCGGCCGCCTTGATAAGATCCGTCTCCGCCACCCTGGCGGCGATGTAGTCCAGCTCCTCTTGGGTGGTGTCCCGGATGAGTTTCGGCTCTTTGTGGTCGAGCTGCTCCACCAGGGTGTCGAAAAACTCCTACGCCATGTGTGCCGAGGGCTCGGTCCAACCCAGGACAAGACCATGCGCATTGAAGTCCGGCATCATGCCAAGGATGTCGGACTGGCGGGTGTTGTTGCTCAATGGGACCACACCCGCCGGCAACCCGAACAAGGGCCACTTGACAACCTTGCCAGACTTTGCGGCCCTGCCGGTCCTCTCCACCCTACCGTCAGGAAACACATCAAGTTGGAAGATCCTCTGGCAGTACCAGGAGTTCCCCAGCACCGTGATGTTGTGCTTCAGGTCGGGGCGGAGTTGTTAGGTAACGTAGTAATTTCAAAAAAAATCCTACGCACATGCAAGATCATGGTGATGCATAGCAACGAGAGGGAAGAGTGTGTCCACGTACCCTCGTAGACCGAAAGCGGAAGCGTTATGACAACGCGGTTGATGTAGTCGTACGTCTTCACGATCCGACTGATCCAAGCACTGAACGTACGGCACCTCCGAGTTCAGCACACGTTCAGCTCGATGACGATCCCCGGACTCCGATCCAGCAGGGTGCCGGGGATGAGTTTCGTCAGCACGATGGCCTGGTGATGATGATGATGTTCTACCGACGCAGGGTTTCGCTTAAGCACCACAACGATATGACCGAGGTGGAATATGGTGGAGGGGGCACCGCACACGGCTAAGGAACGATCACGAAGATCAACTTGTGTGTCTAGAGGTGCCCCCCTCCTCCATATATAAAGGGGGAGGAGGAGGGGCCGGCCAAGGGGGTGGCGCGCCCTAGGAGGGGGAAACCTACTCCAAGTAGGTTTGCCCCTCCCTTTCCTAGTCCAAGAAGGAGGGGGAAGGAAGGAGTGGGAGAGGGGAAAGGCAAGGGGGCGCCCCCCCCCCCTTCCTTGTCCTATTCGGACTCAAGGGGAGGGGGGGCGCCTCTTGCCCTGGCCGGCCCCTCTCTTTCTCCACTAGGGCCCAACAAGGCCCATTAGTTCCCGGGGGGTTCCGGTAACCCTCCGGCACTCCGGTTTTCTCCGAAATCACCCGGAACACTTCCGGTGTCCGAATATAGTCGTCCAATATATCAATCTTTATGTCTCGACCATTTTGAGACTCCTCGTCATGTCCGTGATCACATTCGGGACTCCGAACAACCTTCGGTACATCAAAACTCATAAACTCATAATATAACTGTCATCGAAACTTTAAGCGTGCGGACCCTACGGGTTCGAGAACAATGTAGACATGACCGAGACATGTCTCCGGTCAATAACCAATAGCGGAACCTGGATGCTCATATTGGCTCCCACATATTCTTACGAAGATCTTTATCGGTCAAACCGCATAACAATATACGTTGTTCCCTTTGTCATCGGTATGTTACTTGCCCGAGATTCGATCGTCAGTATCTCAATACCTAGTTCAATCTCATTACCGGCAGGTCTCTTTACTCGTTCCGTAATACCTCATCCTGCAACTAACTCATTAGTTGCAATGCTTGCAAGGCTTAAGTGATGTGTATTACCGAGAGGGCCCAGAGATACCTCTCCAACAATCGGAGTGACAAATCCTAATCTCGAAATACGCCAACCCAACATGTACCTTCGGAGACACCTGTAGAGCTCCTTCATAATCACCCAGTTACATTGTGACGTTTGGTAGCACACAAAGTGTTCCTCCGGTAGATGGGAGTTGCATAATCCCATAGTCACAGGAACATGTATAAGTCATGAAGAAAGCAGTAGCAACATACTAAACGATCGTGTGCTAAGCTAACGGAATGGGTCAAGTCAATCACATCATTCTACTAATGACGTGATTCCGTTAATCAAATGACAACGCATGCCTATGGTTAGGAAACATAACCATCTTTGATTAATGAGCTAGTCTAGTAGAGGCATACTAGTGACAATATGTTTGTCTATGTATTCACACATGTATGATGTTTCCCGTTAATACAATTCTAGCATGAATAATAAACATTTATCATGATATAAGGAAATAAATAATAACTTTATTATTGACTCTAGGGCATATTTCCTTCAGTCTCCCACTTGCACTAGAGTCAATAATCTAGTTCACATCGCTATGTGATTTAACACCAATATTCATATCTGTATATGATTAACACCCATAGTTCACATCGTCATGTGACCAACACCCAAAGGGTTTACTAGAGTCAGTAATCTAGTTCATATTGCCATGTGATTAACACCCAAAGAGTACTAAGGTGTGATCATGTTTTGCTCGTGAGAGAAGCTTAGTCAACGGGTCTTTCACATTCAGAGTCGTGTGTATTTTGCAAATATTCTATGTCTACAATGCTCTGCATGGAGCTACTCTAGCTAATTGCTCCCACTTTCAATATGTATCCAGATTGAGACTTAGAGTCATCTGGATCGGTGTGAAAGCTTGCACCGATGTAACTTTTTACGACGGGCTCTTTTATCACCTCCATAATCGAGAAATATTTCCTTAGTCCTCACTAAGGATATTCTTGACCAATGTCCAGTGATCTACTCCTAGATCACTATTGTACTCCCTTGCCAAATTCAAAGCAAGGTATACAATAGGTAGCATAGCATACTTTATAGAACCTATGACTGAGGCATAGGGAATGACTTTCATTCTCTTTTCTATTTTCTGCCGTGGTCGGGATTTGAGTCTTAGTCAATTTCACACCTTTGCAACACAGGCAAGAACTCTTTCTTTTGACTGTTCTATTTTGAACTATTTCAAAATCTTGACAAGGTATGTACTTATTGAAAAAACTTATCAAGCGTCTTGATCTATGTCAATAGATCTTGATGCTCACTATGTAAGTAGATTTACTGAGGTCTTTCTTTGAAAAACTCCTTTCAAACACTCCTTTATGCTTTCTAGAAAATTCTACATCATTTCCGATCAATAATATGTCATTCACATATACTTATCAGAAAGGCTGTAGTGCTCCCACTCACTTTCTTGTAAATACAGGCCTTTCCAAAAGTCTGTATAAAACCATATGCTTTGATCAACTCATCAAAGCGTATATTCCAACTCCGAGATGCTTGTACTAGTCCATTGATAGATTGCTGGAGCTTGCACATTTTGTTAGCACCTTTAGGATTGACAAAACCTTCTGGTTGCATCATATACAACTCTTATTTTTAAAAAATACATTAAGGAATGCAGTTTTGACATCCATTTGCCAGATTTCATAAAATGTGGCAATTGCTAACATGATTCGGACAGACTTAAGCATCGATACGAGTGAGAAAATCTCATCGTCTTCAACACCTTGAACTTGTCAAAAACCTTTCGCAACAAGTCGAGCTTAGTAGATAGTAGCACTACTATCAGTGTCCGTCTTCCTCTTGAAGATCCATTTATTTAACATGGCTTGCTGATCATCGAGCAAGTCAACCAAAGTCCATACTTTGTTCTCATACATGGATCCTATCTCAGATTTTATGGCCTCAAGCCATGTCGCGGAATCTGGGCTCATCATCGCTTCCTCATAGTTCGTAGGTTCATCATGGTCTAGTTACATGACTTCCAGAACAGGATTACCGTACCACTCTGGTGCGGATCTTATTCTGGTTGACCTACGAGGTTTGGTAGTAACTTGATCTGAAGTTTCATGATCAATATCATTAGCTTCCTCACTAATTTTTGTAGTGGTCACTGGAACTGATTTCTGTGATGAACTACTTTCCAATTCGGGAGAAGGTACAATTACCTTATCAAGCTCTACTTTCCTCCCACTCACTTCTTTCGAGAGAAACTCCTTCTCTAGAAAGGATCCATCTTAGCAACAAATATTTTGCCTTCGTATCTGTGATAGAAGGTGTACCCAACAATTTCCTTTGGGTATTCTATGAAGATGCACTTCTCCGATTTAGGTTTGAGCTTATCAGGTCGAAACTTTTTCACATAAGCATCACAGCCCCAAACTTTAAGAAACGACAACTTTGGTTTCTTGCTAAACCACAGTGAATAAGGCGTCGTCTCAACGGATTTTTGATGGTGCCCTATTTAAAGTGAATGCAGCTGTCTCTAATGCATAACCCCATAATGATAGTGGTAAAGAGACATCATAGATCACACCATATCCAATAAAGTGCGGTTATGACGTTTGGACACACCGTTATGCTGTAGTGTTCCAGGTGGCATGAGTTTGTGAAACAATTCGACATTGTCTTAATTGAAGACCAAACTCGTAACTCAAATATTTGTCTCCGCGATCAAATTGCAGAAACTTTATTTTCTTGTTACGATGATTCTCCACTTCACTCTGGAATTATTTGAACTTTTCAAATGTTTCAGACTTGTGCTTCATTAAGTAGATATACTCATATCTGCTCAATTCATCTTGTGAAGGTCAGAAAATAACGATACCCGCCACGAGCATCAACACTCATTGGATCACATACATCGGTATGTATTATTTCCAATAAGTCAGTAGCTCATTCCATTGTTCCGGAGAACGGAGTTTTAGTCATCTTGCCCAAAAGGCACGGTTCGCAAGCATCAAATGATTCATAACCAAGTGATTCCAAAAATCCATCTTTATGGAGTTTCTTCATGCGCTTTACACCGATATGACCCAAACGGCAGTGCCATAAATATGTTGCACTATCATTATCAACTTTGCATCTTTTGGCATCAATATTATGAATATGTGTATCACTACGATCGAGATCCAACAAACTATTTTCATTGGGTGTATGACCATTGAAGGTTTTATTCATGTAAACAGAACAACAATTATTCTCTGACTTTAAATGAATAACCGTATTGCAATAAACATAATCAAATCATATTCATGCTCAACGCAAACGCCAAATAACATTTATTTAGGTTTAACACTAATCCCAAAAGTATAGGGAGTGTGCGATGATGATCATATCAATCTTGGAACCACTTCCAACACACATCACTTCACTCTTAACTAGTCTCTGTTTATTCTGTAACTCCTGTTTCGAGTTACCAATCTTAGCAACCGAACAAGTATCAAATACTCAGGGGTTACTATAAACACTAGTAAGGTACACATCAATAACCTGTATATCAAATATACCCTTGTTCACTTTGCCATCCTTCTTATCCACCAAATATTCAGGGCATTTCCGCTTCTAGTGACCATTTCCTTTGCAGTATAATCACTCAGCTTCAGGCTTTGGTCCAGCTTTGGGCTTCTTCGCGGGAGTGACAACTTGCTTGTCATTCTAGTTGAAGTTCCCTTTCTTTCCCTTTTCCCTTTTCTTGAAACTATTGATCTTGTCAACCATCAACACTTGATGCTCTTTCTTGATTTCTACCTTCGTCGATTTCAACATTACGAAGAGCTTGGGAATCGTTTTCGTCATCCCTTGCATACTATAGTTCATCACAAAGTTCTACTAACTTGGTGATGGTGACTAGAGAATTCTGTCAATCACTATCTTATCTGGAAGATTAACTCCCACTTGATTCAAGCAATTGTAGTACCCAGACAATCTGAGCACATGCTCACTAGTTGAGCGATTCTCCTCCATCTTTTAGCTATAGAACTTGTTGGAGACTTCATATCTCTCAACTCGGGTATTTGCTTGAAATATTAACTTCAACTCCTGGAACATCTCATATGGTCCATGACGTTCAAAACGTCTTTGAAGTCCCAATTCTAGGCCGTTAAGCATGGTGCACTAAACTATCAAGTAGTCATCATATTGAGCTAGCCAAACATTCATAACGTCTGCATCTGCTCCTGCAATAGGTTTGTCACCTAGCGGTAAATTAAGGACATAATTCTTCTGTGCAGCAATGAGGATAAACCTCAGATCACAGATCCAATCTGCATCATTGCTACTAACATCTTTCAACACAATTTTTCTCTAGGAACATATCAAAATAAACATATGAAAGCAACAACGCAAGCTATTGATCTACAACATAATTTGCAAAATACTACCAGGACTAAGTTCATGATAAATTTAAGTTCAATTAATCATATTACTTAAGAACTCCCACTTAGACAGACATCTCTCTAGTCATCTAAGTGATCATGCGATCCAAATCAACTAAACCATGTCCGATCATCACGTGAGATGGAGTAGTTTTCAATGGTGAACACCACTATGTTGATCATATCTACTATATGATTCACGCTCGACCTTTCGGTCTCCGTGTTCCGAGGCCATATCTGTAAGGCTCGTCAAGTTTAACCTGAGTGTTCCGCGTTTGCAACTGTTTTGCACCCGTTGTATTTGAACGTAGAGCCTATCACACCCGATCATCACGTGGTGTCTCAGCACGAAGAACTTTTGCAACGGTGCATACTCAGGGAGAACACTTCTTGATAATTAGTGAGAGATCGTCTTAAAATGCTACCGTCAATCAAAGCAAGATAAGATGCATAAAGGATAAACATCACATGCAATCAATATAAGTGATATGATATGGCCATCATCATCTTGTGCTTGTGATCTCCATCTCCGAAGCACCTCGTGATCACCATCGTCACCGACGTGACACCTTGATCTCCATCGTAGCATCATTGTCGTTATGCCATCTATTGCTTCTACGACTATCGCTACCTCTTAGTGATAAAGTAAAGCAATTATAGGGCGTTTGCATTTCATACAATAAAGCGACAACCATATGGCTCCTGCCAGTTGCCGATAACTTCGGTTACAAAACATGATCATCTCATACAATAAATATAGCATCACGTCTTGACCATATCACATCACAACATGCCCTACAAAAACAAGTTAGACGTCCTCTACTTTGTTGTTGCAAATTTTATGTGGCTGCTACGGGCTGAGCAAGAACCGTTCTTACCTACGCATCAAAACCACAACGATAGTTCGTCAAGTTAGTGATGTTTTAACCTTCGCAAGGACTGGGCGTAGCCATACTCGGTTCAACTAAAGTTGGAGAAACAGACACCCGCTAGTCACCTGTGTGCGAAGCACGGCGGTAAAACCAGTCTCGCATAAGCGTACGCGTAATGTCGGTCCGGGCCGCTTCATCCAACAATAACACCGAACCAAAGTGACATGCTGGTAAGCAGTATGACTTGTATCGCCCACAACTCACTTGTGTTCTATTCATGCATATGACATCTACGCATAAAACCAGGCTCGGATGCCACTGTTGGGTAACGTAGTAATTTCAAAAAAATTCCTACGCACACGCAAGATCATGGTGATGCATAGCAACAAGAGGGGAGAGTGTGTCCACGTACCCTTGTAGACCAAAAGCGGAAGCGTTATGACAACGCGGTTGATGTAGTCGTACGTCATCACGATCCGACCGATCCAAGCACCGAACATACGGCACCTCCGAGTTCAGCACACATTCAGCTCGATGATGATCCCCGGACTTCGATCCAGCAGGGTGTCGGGGATGAGTTCCATCAGCACAATGGCGTGGTGACGATGATGATGTTCTACCGACGCAGGGCTTCGCCTAAGCACCGCAACGATATGGCCGAGGTGGAATATGGTGGAGGGGGGCACCGCACACGGCTAAGGAACGATCATGAAGATCAACTTTTGTGTCTAGAGGTGCCCCCCTCCTCCGTATATAAAGGGGGGAGGAGGAGGGGGCCGGCCAAGGGGGTGGCGCGCCCTAGGAGGGGGGAAACCTACTCCAAGCAGGTTTGCCCCTCCCTTTCCTAGTCCAAGAAGGAGGGGGAAGGAATGAGTGGGAGAGGGGAAAGGCAAGGGGGCGCCCTCCCCCTCCTTGTCCTATTTGGACTCAAGGGGAGGGGGCACACCTCTTTCCCTGGCCGGCCCCTCTCATTCTCCACTAGGGCCCAACAAGGCCCATTAGTTCCCGGGGGGTTCTGGTAACCCTCCGGCACTCCGGTTTTCTCCGAAATCACCCGGAACACTTCCGGTGTCCGAATATGGTCGTCCAATATATCAATCTTTATGTCTCGACCATTTCGAGACTCCGCGTCATGTCCGTGGTCACATCCGGGACTCCGAACAGCCTTCGGTACATCAAAACTCATAAACTCATAATATAACTGTCATCGAAACCTTAAGCGTGCGGGCCCTACGGGTTCGAGAACAATGTAGACATGACTGAGACATGTCTCCGGTCAATAACCAATAGCGGAACCTGGATGCTCATATTGGCTCCCACATATTCTTACGAAGATCTTTATCGGTCAAACCGCATAACAACATACGTTGTTCCCTTTGTCATCGATATGTTACTTTCCCGAGATTCGATCGTCGGTATCTCAATACCTAGTTCAATCTTGTTACCGGCAAGTCTCTTTACTCGTTCCGTAATACATCATCCCACAACTAACTCATTAGTTGCAATGCTTGCAAGGCTTAAGTGATGTGTATTACCGAGAGGGCCCAGAGATACCTCTCCGACAATCGGAGTGACAAATCCTAATCTCAAAATACGCCAACCCAACATGTACCTTCAGAGACACCTATAGAGCTCCTTTATAATCATCCAGTTACGTTGTGATGTTTGGTAGCAAACAAAGTGTTCCTCCGGTAAACGGGAGTTGCATAATCTCATAGTTACAGGAACATGTATAAGTCATGAAGAAAGCAGTAGCAACATACTAAACGATCGTGTGCTAAACTAACGGAATGGGTCAAGTCAATCACATCATTCTACTAATGATGTGATCCCGTTAATCAAATGACAACTCATGCCTATGGTTAGGAAACATAACCATCTTTGATTAATGAGCTAGTCTAGTAGAGGCATACTAGTGACAATATGTTTGTCTATGTATTCACACATGTATCATGTTTCCGGTTAATACAATTCTAGCATGAATAATAAACATTTATCATGATATAAGGAAATAAATAATAACTTTATTATTACCTCTAGGGCATATTTCCTTCAGGAGCCTCATGATGTCGGCCGCATTTCTGATATCCCAAGCCGACCTCCCCTTGTTGTGCAGTGGAGCGATCGGGCGGTGGATGAAATCCGCCCCAATCATGTCAAGGGTGAGCCCGGCCTCGGTGAGGAGGCAAATCCTGGTGGTGGCAATTGAGAGCTTCGCGTCGTCGGTGTCAAGGTTGCCCCAGGCCGCGTTACGGATCAGCGGCTCCTGACGAATGCCCCGGCAGAACTCCGGTGGGTTCTTCTCCACAATCGAGCACCACCGGCCCCGCCACTCTTCCCACCTCTCCCTCATGGCGCCCTCCGAGTATGCACCTTTTTCCTGGACCCTCTTGATCCAGGCGATGCTACCAGAAAGGGCGCCCCCAGGTTAGATGCGGGGGTAGAAGTAGTGGCAGAAGAGCGCCGTGCTGGGGAGCACCCCGGTAAAGCCCACGCAAAGGTGGGCAAAGAGCGCCAAGCCCGCCACAGCATTCGTCATAAGATCCAATAGATGGAAGCCAAAAGTGCGCATGACATCATTGAAGAAATCAGAAAAGGGAGGGCAAAGCCCGCAGAAGAAGAAACCGGCAAAAAATGGATACCGCTCTGCGATGGCCTTGTTGCAATCGGCGGGGAGGACGCGGGTGGCAGGGTGCCCCATCGTCAGCGTCCCCCACAGCGGCCTGAAGTAGTTCGTGAGGTCGAAGCCGTCGATTGTTGATGGGGAGAAGTAGGTGAGCTGCGCCCGCCGCAACACCGCCTCACTCTCCGGCACTTCCTTCTCCTTTGTGTCCTTGGCTGCCCCCTTTCCTTTGATGGGTCTGGGCACCATGGAGGCTGGAAGGAGGCGAGGAATCAAGAACAACAGGAGGCGCGGCAGCGGCGAGCAAGTGCGAGAGCTCGAGGAAGAAGGAGGACGGGACGGCAGTTCCAAGATTGGGGAGAGCGCGGAGGGTAAATGAGTAGCGGGCTCGCGGTTATTCCTTTTTATGGGGAAGGTGCGGGCCACTTCTTTTCCCATTAACTGCAATGTGATGCGTGTGTGCAGCAGCCGCTCCACGCATGATCCCCACGTCACGCATGACCCCCACGTTGCACAATTCAACACGACTCATGGGGAACCGCAACAGACAAAAATTACTACGGTAAAAACAGCCCTGCCTGCTCATGTACCATTCTGGGCCTAGCCCAACAACGCGTTGCGCTTATGTGTGGCCCAGGCCCGGGGGCTCCTGTCGGTGTACTAAAGCAGGGGCACTACTTTGTACCCCTTACTAAGTGCACGGGCAGTCGGAGCCGCGCCCATGACCACACTAAGCAGGGCAAAGGGACGAGTCAGAGCCGCAGAACGGTCAAAGCAACGCCAAGACCAGAAGGCCAAGAGGGCAAGGTGGTTCTCCCTGGAAAGTTCCTTGCCGGTGCAGCCTCCGCAGCTCCGGCAGGAGCCTTGCTAGGGCAACTTGCCCAGTCCCACGCCAGCAGAGTGCGCCACCCATGAGCCCAAGGTTTCCAAACACCGCCAACCATATTGGAACCAAAGTCCGGGAGGCGCCTCTGTGGTGGCATGCAGATCTTTGTGAACACAAGGATCAGAAGACGACGACCCTTGGAAAGATTCTTGCCAAGGAAACCCACAAGACCTCCGGCAACATCCTTGTCGGGGACGACCATAGTGCTGTGTCAAGACCTTTGTCGGGGCCCCGACAAGGCCCTTGCCGAAGATACCGGTGAGGCCGCAGCCAGGCCCGCGCACGCCAAAGCTTCACCACCACTCCCATGCAGATGCGAGCCCACCAGCTAGGCAGGCATCTGCGTGTCAACGGCAGGCCTCTAGGCCAACTCAGCGACGCCTACATGGTGGCACGCAAATCTTCGGGAAGGCCCTACCATCGCGCCACCTCAGCTGCCTACCAGCTTACATGGCACCATGCGCCCCGTTGGCCTGGACGCGTGTCGGAGCAGGGTGGAGCGGCGACGGATGGGACGGGGGTTAGTTTCCATCCCCGATAAAGTAAAGGACACCTAAGGGGCGCATTAAATGTGTCTTGTCCCGTAATGGCTAGCGATAAGCTTAGCCACTATACACTGATGCCACCTCCTATGTGCCACTGTGGCGATCCCCTTGACTATAAGAGGGGGGCCAAGGCATACTGGAGAGGGATTCGGACCCCTTAGCAAGTTACGCATTGTAGCTAGCTCAAGAACACCAAGAACACTCAAATAGACACCTAAAGCAAGACTAGGGTATTACGCACGTTGCGGCCCGAACCTGGGTAAATGACCTGTGTGCTGGGACTGGCTGTTGATCCCGCTCTTCTCTCAACCCCACGCCCCGCAACCGTAGTAGGGATCCTAGTTGATCCCAGAGGTGTCGTTTCCACCGACACAAGGCGACTAGTGATCGTCCTAAAAAATAGCATTGGTAGTTATAGCACGGTGTCTATTACTAGAGGAAATAATGGGTACACACATGCATGCAGTGCTTCCACCCTAGGTACATGCATGCATGCACTTACTCCACTCCGTAGTACATCAAGAGAAAATTGTGGACTTGATTGCGGTTACCACGCCCTAATTAATTGAGCATTAAACCAAACGCGTCTAAAGTCTCTCTGGTGGTGGAAATGCATTGAGAGAAATGCATCATAATGAAGCGCGCCCTATAAACTGTGACGGAGGGAGGATTAGTACTATGAAGGTGCAAAACCAAGTAAGTGTATGGCCAGTCGGTCAACGCACCTCCTCTTGGCATATCACTGACATGTGGGACCGGAGTGTGAGCAAACTGATCTCAATTGACGGCAAAATGGCCAACCCGTCATTCCTTGAGAGAGACGAGGAGCGAGAACACACAGACGGGCTTGCACGGAGGCCAAGATATATTCGAGCATGGTTGATCAATATCATCATTACATGTTGGGCTGTTGTTTTCCGCCCTTCTCCCGAATAAATGTTTACTTTATCAGAGATTAAAAAATAAGAGTACAGACGCTCCACCATGCGGTTCTAGTAGTAGTACTACTCGTACTACTAAACCTTACACTTGGCTCTTTGCCTCTTCGTGAAGTCGAACAATGATGGTACTCCGCATGTTGGGTACTACAGTGTATGCCTCTGGAAATCTGACACCGAATGAACTAATGCATGTGCACCGCCTGGCCGAGGGTAGGTTGCATTAGTCAAAAGGCCTTCACCTTGTCCTGCAAGCTTCTCCTTGTTCTGCGAGTTGACGGGACACACCAAAAAGTAGTGCTAGTCCATACTCCCTCCTTTACGGTTAATATGGCTTAATCTTTTTTGCGGGTAAATGAGAGAGCTTTATTCATATATATATAAGCATTCTTAGGACGATCAGCCAAGACACTGGTCACTAGGAAGCGAGGTACCCCGCAAAAAAAGAAGTAGGAAGCGAGGTGTTTCATCAAGCCAGCTCTCGGCCACATTCAAAGTGTAGCAAGCACGGTTCACACAAAGATACCTCACAAGGTTTGCTGACCTGTTTACATGCTGAATAACAAAAAAAGAGGAAATATTACCGAGCGCTCCTATTTGCAACAGGATATGAGCCAGAATTAAGCGAGAATTATGGCGAGTGTTCCATGCAATCAACTTCCATTATCACATGCAAGAACCCTCGAAGAGAACCAAATGTATTGAAGATTGCTTTAGCACATTTTAAAAATATAATAAGAGTGCATACGCTCCTCCATCCGGTTCCTAGTACTAGTATAGTACATACCTCTCTAGACTATAGTAGTAGTACTAGTACTAGTAAACTTTGCGCTTGGTTGTTCGCCTCTTCAGGAAGTCGAACAATAATAGTACTAGTATAGTGTATGCTTCTCGCAATCTGACACCGAATTAACTGTTGCACGTCCACAACCTGAGCGAGGGAGAGCTTGCATTAGTCAAAAGTTTCTCCTTGTCCTGCGAGCCACCGCGCGCAAGCTTCTCCCGTCCTGCAAGCTTCTCCATGTTCGGCAAGTTGACGGGACACAGCAAAGTAATGCTAGTCCATACTGCCTCCTCTTCGGTTAATATGGCTTAATTTCAAACGAGATAAATACACTGTATGTCACTATATATTTGTAAAAATACGATCAGTGGACTTCATAATAAGCTCATTGCGCTCAATATATACATTTTTTGATCTTTATATGGTCACTAGCTCACCCTGGATGAGTATGTGTGTGCATGCACGTGTAGGTTGAGCACTTGAGTGTGACCATGTGTGTTCCGTCGTGTGCTCGGACATGCATACATTAGGGCGTCGCGCGCATTTTTGCGTCCATGTGTACGTGTGACTGTTGCATACACGTAAGGAGAGTACGTGTAGGGACCACTAAGGAGCAGGCAAATCACACAGTAAGTTAGTCGGAAGAAGCAACCATCATTTCACTCTTCAATGACATGTACGCAATATAAAATGGTTGATATGGAGAGAAAAAGAAAAGCACTATATATACACTAGCAGGAGCCTAAGCTACAAGCCTGCTTGCTTGGGTTGCTCTCTTCAGAAGCATAGAACCACGGTGGCCACACCGTTGGCCACATATCAGGCCTGATCCCGTAGCTGGGGGGAAGGGAACAATGTTCTGTGTAGACGCGGTCGACATTGGCGAGGGAGAAAACCCACAGTCGGTGCGTCCCAATCGGGGGTCACCGCAGTATGGGCCGATGCCGCATCCCAACCTCCCTTCTAGCTATAGCCCGACGTCCCAGGTAGTTCATCTTCCTTTTGGAGCCGGCTTGCTCCACTGCCGCAGCTCCCCACGTAGCTCCATCTCCATGTCAATCTTTCTCTACTTCTACCGGCTTCTACTTGTGATGAGTTTATGTCTCATGAACTAGTGCTAGTACTATTATTCTAATCACACTTCTTCAATATCTTTGCCATCAGGGATGCTCAGCTCGATTTTAGTGGAACTGCACAAAAGCATCGTATGATCCGAGGGTGCCACCCGTCTTTCCTTCGATAAGTTCTACCTGGCCAGGAAATTAAATCATGTTTAGGGTTTAGGGTTTAAGTCATAGTGACCCCATCAGTAGTTTTTCTTTCATACACGCTCTCACAACTTCTGTCTTTAGTTGTGAAGTAAACATTGGCTATGATCTGTGAATCATTGAGATGCATCAGCATGCGTGTTAGTTTTCCTTTGTATTTCATGGAATGTTGTAACGGGGCAACCTTGGAGTAGGAATGAAAATGGAGTGGAAAGTTTCCGTTTTTTCCAGAGAAAAAATGGAAATGGAGAGAAACTAGCGTTTCTTTTCGTTGGATCGCGCCATCGAGCAAAACCAACGTTTAAATCACGTATGTCTCGTTCGTGTCTCACCCTCCTCCACGGCTCGACCCCACATGGTCGCTCGGCATGCCACTCATTGCAAACCGAGTATACGATAACTTTCTCGCCTGCTTGTCGATGGATCGCACCATGGAGTACTAGCACTACTAGAAGAGATTGATGAGTTGGGGGAGGACAGCTAGCTGTAGCACGGACTCCCAAGAACTTTTTACATGCATGTTGTGGCTGGCTATTGTGACCTTTGACCACGGAGCAATCGCGTGCACCAGGAAGCAGCATGGGCAATGCTCTCTCGGCCGGCGTGCCACTTCAATGCCGGTGCCAGTGAGAGGTCGCGTCCGCTCTAGCCGGGCATGAATGCGACACTGACCGTTTCAAGCGAGAAGCACGCGTGGGTGATGAAGAGGGTTTTGGTTGGTCAGGAGCGGTCGTGGCAGCGGTCCGGACGCCCGCAAACAAGATATGTTGTATGTTAATATTGCTGCGTATATAATTAACAACATAAATAATGTGCCAGTTGGATAAATATGATTGGATATGGAGATGGAAATGGAATTTTACGTAAACACGGATATGCATGTCTATGTCTATGTGTGTGTGCGCGACGACTCTCGCAACCTGGAAGCGGGGGCTTGTTTTTGATCGAGTTTTCTTTCTTGGTACATTAAAAAATTGTCCGCCAGTTTTCGTTTCTTTTTTCCGGGAACGCGTGTATTCTATTTAAAACCACTGCTATGGAGAGATTTTTTTACTCCATTATAGCCTCTTGTTTGATAGAGTTTCTCGTGTCTCTCTTTCTCACCCTCTCCATATCAAAACAAGATGACAGTGTTCACTCTATCTCTCTCCTCACTAGTGGTCACAGATCCGGCCGAATCTCGTTCGCTGCGGGAGGTGAGGAGGTGCAGCGTTAACATTGTCACCGTCGGTGATGGAGGAAGCCGATGCGCACCGTCCTCTCGGAGTCGGTGCTAGAGCGAACGAAGGTCCTCCGCACCCTTGTTCGCTGCCGTCGTGTGTGCAGATCCCGCCCGCCTAAGTGACATCTCGCCCACCTGAGGTATAACTTCTTGTACTGGTCCAGCTCCCCAGGTCGTTGCATGCGGGTTTTCTTTTATGCGACTACTCCCCAGCTCCCCATGTATAGTAGCTAGGGTTCATCGGCTAGTCCAACATCACCTACTGTTATAGAGGAAATGCCACTCGAAAAGTTGTCCTGATTTATGCCTCGGTGGAGGTATACTTGTTGTTTCGACAAAAAGTACATGGTGGTTGTGCGGTCATTGTCCATATGCTCCTATTGGTGCTGCTAAGCTAATACTATCACTGGTTAAATGAAGAAATGCTTTTTTCTCGGGTATCCTGGTTTAGTTCCCATCAAGATAATCATGATGCTTCTGTTTGTTGGTGTACTTTTCATTAATTCTTATTAACAATTGAGATGTCATTGTTAATCTTGTAAAACAAAGTAACAACACTATATCCCTTTTTTATATTTTTGGAAACAGCGATGCGTATCTCCATACCCAGGCATGTCTTCCTCAATTTTAGTGGAACTACACAAAATTGGATGGCCATTGTTGTTCTGCCTCAGTTCCTCTGCCATGTGGTTCTTCCTTCCTCGAGCTTGATTACTGAGAAGAAAAAGATCGCAGTGAGGATTTGTCGAACTTCATAGGTGCCTCACCCAAACTTGATGCCAAATGGATGATGCATCACCACAATGACCTATCGATGCTCATGGTTGCGCCTCATGGTTGCGTCGGCTGGTGAAGTTGATCGATTTTCAATGAAAAACAAGTTGTCTTCCATTAGTTCTCTTTGCTTGTTACCCACAAAGATGATATCCTTTGTTAGTTCACCTTGGTTGCGTTGGAGACGCATTCATCTTTCATGTTGGTGCATATTTATCACACAATTGGTATGAACCAAATGTTTCCTCGAAGAAGGATCGACGTTGGTACTAAGAGCATAAGTTTTGTACTGATTTCTAAGCCTTCTCACAACTTTGTCTCCAGCTCCCCTGTAATTTTATTTGTCCAGCTATTAACTTTGATTGAAAAAATGGTGTGGACTAAAAAAACCGGATGGACGTAGTAGCCCTCCATTTTTATTTACTCCACATATTAGATTTGACTGAAGTCAAACTTTGTAAAGTTTGACAAATTTTAGGTCGAACAGAACAAACCATAATTATTAGAGAGGGCAAACTGTACATACTCTCAAACCTTTCCGATAATTGAAATTAGAATTCTTTATTTGTACACACTCTCACACGTTTCCAATAATTTGGTGCATGTGTGGTTGTTCACTTAAGGGAGGGTAGTGTACCGCACGTGAAGGACAGGAAGTGCGACCAGGACGTGTGGATTGTTAGTTCATCGGAAGTACTTAGTAGTTTTCTTCACTGATACGTTAAATAAAGAGTTTGGTTTCGTACTTACATAATTTAAAACGATTGTTATGGAGAGAATAAGAAAACCACTCCACTATATATTAGTCGTATACACGAGTACTATATGGACGCAGCTTCATTTACTTTAACCTGCCTTTGGGTTTATGACAGGTGGGCCCAAACTGGCCCACCTGTCATACAACCAAAAGCAGGTGCAGTTAAGGCACCAGAGCTCAGTCCATACTACAGTATATATATAAGCTGGAGCCTCAGCGCTTGTTCGCTAGGGTTTGCACTTTCCACACTCTCGCCGCACTACATACATATATACACGCTGGAGGCTCAGCGTTCCTTTGCTAGGGTTTGCTATATTCACAGTCTCTCACCCTCTCTTCACCAGATCTAAACAAGACTGTGTTGGCCTCTTGTCTCTCTATCCCCCCTCATAGTTGGTGAAGGAGGCATCTGGATCCCGTCGCACCGAGAAGGGAAGGAGGTGCAGCGTTCACTCTATCGCCTTCAGCGAGGGAGGCAATCCACTGCTGGTTGTGTTGTTCTCTTTCACCCAGCGCCTGTGCGGGAGGGCCATTGACCCCTTCTTCCTTGTTGTCGTACATAGTGTGGCCAGATCCAGCCTCCCGCCGCACGCCTTGCCACATCCCAACGACCCTAAGGTATAAGTTTCTTTGAAACCGTCGTTGCTCTAGCTGCTTGTGGATCTTTTTCAATCTGTAGTCGAACCTAGGTCTTGGTTCAAAGAGGAAAGAAGGGTGTGATAGGGTGGAGCATGAATCTAGGACGTGGTTCAATGAGGAAAGGAGGGATGGAAAGTAGTATATACTGGCTATCCAGCCGCTTTGTTGGTCGAAGAGGGAAAAAGGGGGTAACCAGTACACACATCTGTAAGGAACCGATCTCTTCGTTGAAAAGGGAAAGAAACTGGAGAGTCAGGTAGTTTGTGCAGGACTAGATTTGCTGCCCTCACATAGGAAAAAGGTTCAAAGAGAACTAATATGGGACCAACACAGATATGCTGTTTGGCTACATACTCTGCATCACCCATTTATATGTGTGTACGCATGTGGTGCTGGCATGTCCCATATAACTATTTTGCTGTTGTTAATCTAAGAATGCCGCCGGAAAATTGAAGCAATGCCACTATTAAAAGTAAATTACATTTTTTAACGAATGTTGTTTTAAGAGAATGTCTCTGTTAATATGAATAAATGCAATCGTTTTAGAAATGCTACTATCCTACTTTGTTTTCCATCAAGATAAGTTAGATGCTTCTTTTTGTCACCGTTTGTTTCGTCCTCCTTTATCAGCAAGTAATTGTTTCCTTTTTGCCTCTGTTAAAATAGGGGTATCTATTCAACTTGTTGCTATTGCGACATTTTGCTTCGCTACGCGAAACACTTTGCTTGATTTCAGTGCAACTGCACAAAATGAGATTGGATTTCCTATTCGCATTGGTAGATTCATATTTTATCATGGTCGTCTCATGAAAGGTCAGTACAGGCCTTCATCCACATGATTGTGCAGTGTGCTTTGAGATGTTGTGCTACTTGTATTGGTACTGTTTTAAATAAATGTTGAATTGAAGCTATTGTGTTGCTGTCTTTTCCCATTAAGTAGTGAACAAAAATGGGACCAGCCCAGACATGATGCTTGTTGCTTTGTTACAACAAACTCTGCATCACCCCCTTTATAAGTAGATGGAAGCACATATTGTTGTTGCACCCACTCTCCCCTGGAACTGTTTATGCTTTTCGTTAATCTAATGCCGCTGGTAAAATTAAGCAATGCCACTCTCAGAATTAACTACTGAATCTTATTTCAAAACTGCAACACTTGTTAGGGATTGGCGGGATTACCATTTTTGTGGCCGCATGTTTCATCCTCCTTTATTAGCCAGTAATTGATTCCTTTTCTGCCTCTGTTTAAAGAGGGATATCTATTCAACTTGTTGCTATTGCGACATTTTGCTTCGCTACGTGAAACACTTTGCTTGATTTCAGTGCAACTGCACAAAACGAGATTGGATTTCCTATTTGTGTTGGTAGATTCGTATTTTATGTTGGTCTTCTCATGAAAGGTCAGTACAGGCCTTCATCCACATGATTGTGCAGTGTGCTTTGAGATGTTGTGCTACTTGTATTGGTACTGTTTTAAATAAATGTTGAAATGAAGCTATTGTATTGCTATCTTTTCCCATTAAGTAGTGAACAAAAATGGGACCAACCCAGACATGATGCTTGTTGCTTTGTTACAACAAACTCTGCGTCACTCCCTTTATAAGTAGATGGAAGCACATATTGTTGTTGCGCCCACTCTCCCATGGAACTGTTTATGCTTTTCGTTAATCTAATGTCGCAAGTAAAATTAAGCAATGCCACTCTCAGAATTAACTATTGAATCTTATTTCAAAACTGCAACACTTGTTAGGGGTTGGCGGGATTACCATTTTTGTGGCCGCATGTTTCATCCTCCTTTATTAGCCAGTAATTGATTCCTTTTTTGCCTCTGTTTGAATAGGGATATCTATTCAACTTGTTGCTATTGCGACATTTTGCTTCACTATGCGAAACACTTTTGTTTAAGAGTATTTTGTGCAGTTCAACTTGAATGTCACACCTGCGACTTTGCTTAATTTTGGTGGAACTGCACAAAAGGAGATCGAGATTTCATATATGTGTTGGGATTTCTTTCAAGTCCTCCTCACGAACTGTTTCAAATCTTGGTCAAGAATGTTTAGCACTGACTTTTCATCCACATGATGCTGCAGTGTGCTTTGCGATGTTGTGCTACTTATATTGGTACTGTTTTGGATAAATGTTGAATTGCGGCTATTGAACTGTTGTCTTTTACCATCAAGTGAGCAAAAATTGTTCCAAACCAGACATGATGCTTGTTTCTTTGTTACAACAAAACTCTGCATCACCCCCTTTGTAAGTAGATGGAAGCACATGTTGTTGTTCCGCCTGATGAAGCTATGTACCTAGGGTAGGGTCATGGACCTGTCCACACTACCCTACCCAAGGACATCTCTAGAAGAAACCACCTGTCAATCGACCCGGAAGTGTCCCACTCGACTGACTAGAAGACACTCGACCATGAAGTCAACCACTCGACCATGAAGCCAACCACTCGATAGCCAGGAGATCTAAAGTCACTCTGCACGCTAACGGTCGGTCATTAAGTAGCTTTTATGGTCATCACAACACTTTATGTATAGCGTTACCAGTAACGGCCAACCTTAATGTATCTTAAACCCTGCATAACTGAGGGCCGGAGGGGTCTGGCGGACTCTATATAAGCCACCCCCCTCCTCAGTGTAAAGGGTTCGCACCCCTGTAACTCATACGCATATAATCCAGTCGACCGCCTCCGGGCTCCGAGACGTAGGGCTGTTACTTCCGCACTCATTATACCTTAAAGGGCCTACTTGTGCAACGTTCGCGCGCAACTGATGTGCTATCCGCACTCATTATACCTGGGGGCTTCTTTACCAAAAGCTTAAATATAAGGGCTTCATGCCCAACACATGTGTCAAGCCTCCACATGTACCTTTTATTCACCATTATATGCATCGATATGACTTAAGTTTTGTCCAAGCTGGGTTGCCTGGCTCCTGTGCTTACCCGTACGTTCCCGATTGTTCGGCTAGGAGGTAAAGGGAGCACCTCTGCGATTGTTACTATCGGGTCAGCCGGATGTGTACCTCAGACTGGGTGAAGCCGAAAGCTAGCGTTCTTAAGGGAATATTCGGGCGGTGACTTAAAAGATGATTTTTTATCTACTTATTTATCTGCCCCCAGATTTTTTTTGCTTTTTTCGTAGTCCGGACATGCACTTTAGGGCATGCCACCCCCAGAGGAAGGAACCCTTAATGGAACTATTCTCCCTGGAAGATGTTTCTTACTACCCATGTAATATAACATAACTAGTTGGGCACTTGTCTGATAAAGCACTAATGACCCCTACGCCTGGTCTCCATGCATACCCTGGTTGTTTCATAACCGAGAAGGTATTCGGACGCACTCCGGACTCTAGGGTCCCGAGGTCGAAGCGAAAAGGTCAGCAAAGACAAACGATCTACAATCCGGCTAGAAGGCATTTTACATGTCATTTTATAATACATTGTCAAATCGACTGATTGTATTCTTCCTCAATCCCGTCTAACAGGCTGTCTAATTTACAGTCCTGTTGGGAAAATTTAGCGGCCAACTCTACTTGGCCGTATACTAAACTCACAGGGATCTCCTTCCCATCGGGCCCCACAGGTCTGACTTCGACCATGTGGTTGGGATCCGCCTTCTTGTACCGTGTCTTTACCATGGCCCAGGCCTCCCTGGCACCTTGGCGGCAGGCCGAAATCTTCCATAAATGGAAGCGCTGCCGCACTCCCTGAAGCTTCTCCGCAAGCTCCCCAAGACCCTCGGGTAAGGAGAAGGCTGGCCATAAAGCCTGGATGACGCCGCTCATTGCCTGCCGAACTCGTTCGATCAGTTGCAACAATTCGGGAAGTTGGTCACCCGTTGATACAGGCATCTCCTCCGCAGGGCGACCTGTGAGCATACCTGCAGACATATTCTGTTAAATTGACTTCCTCGCCGAACTCTTCTTTTCAAAGGAGTTTGCTCAAGCACTTACTATAGATGCCACGACGAAGCCGCTGATTCTCCTTAACGGAGCCCGGCAGCTCGGCCCGAACGCCTTTCAGCTCTTCTCCAAGCTGGGCATGGGAATCCTGTAGCTTGTTCCTTTCATGCTGCACCTTATGCAGCACCCTCTCGCCGGCCTTTAGTTGGCGCAGAAGTTCTTGCCTGTCCGGATCTTGTCTGGCAGCACCTGCAACGTCATTTTTTAGACTTGCGTACAGGCCAAACGCTACTTATCTTTCTAAAATAATGCGTTACCAGGAGAGGTCCCTGTGTTTCCTCCTGTGCCAGAGAGTGCGGCCTCAAGTTGGGCCTTGCACTCTTGCAGCTCCTGAGACAGTTGGGTATTCTTCTCGGTAAGATCCTACGTTTAATATGATCCTTAAATCAGTTAATATAACTACTTTAAGTCTCGGGGGCTACTGGCATATACAACTATTAAATTCTCTTACCCGTATGTCTTTTACATACTGCTCCATGGCTCTGGTAAAACCATCTTGAGCAACACGAAGGTGCGCGTCTCCCGCGTTAAAGGCATTCAACGCCTCGGGGAGAAGCACGCGTCACGAAATACTGTCCGGCGGCGCCTGTGATTCAGGGCACTCTCCACCTCAGACTTGGTGGCGGACAGTCTGTCGGCATCCTCCGTCGGAGGAACGTCCGGCTCATGCATTGCGCTTGCCTCCCCCTCATGATGTCGACCCCGCTCCGGTCGGTCGAGGCTTCAGCGGTGGGTGAGACACGTGGTGGCTTGCCAGTCGGCCACCCCCAAAGTCGCGGCAATCGAGCCCGATGAATCTCTCTACGGCCTGTTCGATTTGTCGACTGGCTCCGCAGAGACTGCATCCGAGTGCGATAGCAGTGATCCAGTGGTGGAGGTTCTGATGGTTGATGGACCACGCGGTCCTCCCGGTTTTCCCAGCAGCGACGGAAGCGACGGCGGAGGCGATCCATCGCATGCCCATGAGGAGTATCTCCCCGAGCCCCTCACTTCGCTGCAAATGGAAGAACTTCGCCACCGGAACATGGATGCGCTACACACTCCTATCGTTGGAGAAACCCCCGAGGCTCGTGCCTTAGAGGACGCGCGCTTGGCCAACTTAGCTGAGCGTGCGCGGCAATGGGTTCTAGATTCCAGTCGATGTCAGCTCTTTCCACAACCGACTCAGGTATATCGAACTCGGATTCAGAATTTAGCAGCTACGGCCCATATAGCAGAGTCAATTCAGCCTTCCCAGTCAGAGGCTGGCAGAGGCTTGTGGCAGATTAGAGATTTGCTCCGAGCAGCAGGAGATCAGAATTCAGTTGTATCGCAGTCGCGGAATAGGATTCACAGCAGATCCGTAGCTGCAAATACAGTCCAGTCAGCTCATAGCCCCAGATCACCCCCGAGGCGTGAAGGACGTGGAGACCAGCACGATCAGTACAAGAACCGTGAGCAGTATGATCACCGAATCGATCGCGATGATCGACGTCGAGTGCCCACCCCTCCCCCAAGGGGTGGATCGTACACGCCTCGATAATAGGATGATAGATGCCAGCACATTGGTGGGCGAAGGATTCTAGTCGACCCCAGGGAACCAGGCTTTGATGCGAGATCGATTATCGTTCAAGGTCTGGTCAACAGGAACAGAGCTCACCGAGAGGGTCATGACAGAGATGTACCCACCAACAGCAGAGTGCATGTCTCAGGACCAGAATGTTTTAGCAGAGCCATCAGGGCCGCAGTGATTCCTCCCAACTTCAGGTTGGCGACTGGAGTCAGTAAGTTCACTGGTGAGTCCAAGCTTGATACTTGGCTTGAAGACTACCGAGTGGCTGTTTAGATTGGCGGCGGAAATGATGAGGTGGCCATGAAACATCTGCCTCTTATGTTGGATGGCTCGGCCAGAGCATGGTTGAATCAATTAGCACCCAGCAACATTTACACTTGGGAAGATCTTTCTCGAGTGTTTGTCAGGACGTTTGAAGGAACTTGCAAGCGACCAGCAGGACTGACAGAGCTGCAAACTTGTGTGCAGAAGTCGAATGAGACTTTGAGAGATTACATCCAGAGATGGATCACATTGCATCACACGGTAGAGAATGTGTCTGATCACCAGGCAATTTGTGCCTTCAAGGAAGGCGTTAAGTACAGAGAGCTAAACCTGAAATTCGGTCGAACCGGAGACATGTCTCTGAGTCGAATGATGGAGATAGCCACCAAGTATGCCAATGGTGAAGAAGAGGATCGGCTCCGGAGTGGGAAGCACAAGACAGTCGCCCATGAAACCAGAGGAGGGAACTCCAGTCGGAAGCAGAAGCGTAAAGCCGAGCCAGCTGCTCCTGGAGAAGCCTTGGCCGTGACTCAAGGAAAGTTTAAAGGAAAGCCCAAAGGGCCTTGGAACCCTAAGAAGGTGAAAGACAAGGAGGGAAATGACGTGATGGATTTGCCATGCCACATCCACACGAAGAAAGATGAAGAGGGTAACTTCATTTACCCGAAACATACCACTCGACAGTGTCGGCTCTTGATCCAGCAATTCCAGGGGAAACAGCCCAAAGATAAGGAAAAGGAGTCAGACAAAGTTGAGGACAAAGAGGATAGTGATGATGGATATCCCCAGGTCAATTCCACCCTGATGATTTTTGCTGACGTTGAAAGCAAAAGTCGATTGAAAGTTATCAATCCAGAAGTGAATATGGTTGCTCCGGCGACACCCAATTATTTGAAATGGTCTCAGACTGCCATCACATTCGACCAGTCTGATCACCCGACACACATAGCCACCCCTGGGAGGCAAGCGCTGGTGGTCAACCCAGTCGTCGAAGGCACTCGACTGACTAAAGTGTTGATGGATGGTGGCAGTAGCCTGAATATACTATACGCAGAGACATTGCAAGGAATGGGCATTCCGATGTCCAGACTCAGTACCAGCAACATGAGTTTCTATGGAGTCATTCCTGGAAAGAAAGCTGCATCACTCGGTCAGATTGCTCTTGATGTACTTTTCGGTGATTCCAAAAATTTCCGCAAAGAAAAGTTGACATTTGAAGTTGTGGATTTCCAGAGTGCCTATCACGCTATTTTGGGCAGGCCAGCTTATGCACGTTTCATGGCTCGACCGTGTTACGTGTATCCCAAATTGAAGATGCCTGGCCCCAAAGGTGTGATCACTATTACTGGCAATCAGAAGAAGGCGGAAGAGTGCTTTCAGAAAGGCTCAAAGATCGCCGATGCTCAGATGGTAGCAGAAGAGTGGCAGGAGCACTAGAAAAATGCAGATCCGAGTGATTTGTTGCGAGCCAAGAAGCCCGCTACGGAATCAGCGTTTTAGTCGTCCGGTGAGACGAAACTGATTCACATTCACCCGACCGACCCCAATGCTGCTCCGACTAATATCTCTACAACGCTCGACCCCAAATAGGAAGAAGCGCTCATCCAGTTCCTCCGTGAGAACTGGGACATCTTCGCATGGAAACCTTCTGACATGCCGGGTGTTCCCAGGGGGCTGGCTGAGCATCGTCTATGAGTCGACTCAAAAGTGAAACCTGTTAAAGAACATTTTCGGCGGTCCGTCGTCCAGAAAAGAAAGGCCATTGGCGAGGAGGTGGCTCGGCTCTTAGCAGCAGAGTTTATCCGAGAGATTTACCACTCCGAGTGGCTTGCCAATGTTGTCATGGTCCTCAAGAAGGACAAGTCACTTCGCATGTGCATTGACTTTAAACATATCAATCTGGCCTTCCCAAAAGATCATTTTCATCTCCCCCGCATCGACCAAATAGTCGACTCGACTGCGGGATGTGAGCGCCTGTCTTTCTTAGACGCTTATTCCGGTTACCATCAGATCCATCTATATGGACCCGATGAGATCAAAACAGCTTTCATCACCCCATTCGGGTGCTTCTATTATGTCACCATGCCATTCGGCCTCAAGAATGCCGGAGCCACATTCATGAGGATGATTCAGAAGTGGTTGCTCACTCAAATCAGTCGGAATGTGGAAGCTTACATGGATGATATTGTGTTCAAGTTACGGAAAGGTTCCGACCTGCTGACTGATCTTGCTGAGACATTTGCCAACCTTAGGAGGTATGATATCAATCTTAATCCATCAAAGTGCACATACGGAGTTCCTGGCGGAAAATTACTCGGTTTTGTCGTTTCCGAACGAGGAGTCGACGCAAATCCAGAAAAAATTGGTACTATACTCCGAATGAAACGACATGTGCGTGTGCACGATGTTCAGAAGCTTACTGGTTGCTTGGCCGCTTTAAGTCGATTCATCTCTCGTCTCGGTGAAAAGGTGTTGCCTCTTTATCGACTGATGAAGAAGTCAGACAAGTTCGAGTGGACTCCTGAAGCTGATGTAGCGTTTGCATAGCTAAAAGCCCTGCTTTCCACCCAGTCGGTGCTTGCTGCCCCGATCAGCAAAGAGCCTTTGCTGCTTTACATTGTAGCCACAGGACAAGTCGTCAGTACAGTACTTACGGTCGAGCGGGAAGAAGGAAAAGCCTTTAAAGTTCAGCGCCCAGTATATTATATTTCTGAAGTTTTGACCCCATCAAAGCAAAGATACCCTCATTATCAGAAGCTTGTATATGGGATTTATATGACCACGAAGAAGGTTGCTCATTATTTCTCTGACCATTCCATTACAATCATCAGCGACGCTCCATTGTTAGAGATTCTGCACAACAGAGATGCAACTGGTCGAGTGGCAAAATGGGCGATTGAACTCCTTCCCCTAGATATCAGATTTGAGGCAAAGAAAGCCATCAAGTCCCAAGCAATAGCAGATTTCATCGCCGAGTGGACCGAACAGCAACTGCCG
This sequence comes from Triticum dicoccoides, assembly GCF_002162155.2. Classification (NCBI taxonomy): domain Eukaryota; kingdom Viridiplantae; phylum Streptophyta; class Magnoliopsida; order Poales; family Poaceae; genus Triticum; species Triticum dicoccoides. The sequence continues at coordinate 495,477,730 of NC_041387.1, forward strand.
ACTCAAGTTCACTTGGAGCACTGGACCATGTTCTTTGATGGTTCTAAGATGCTGAATGGATCCGGTGCTGGGGTAGTGTTGGTTTCCCCCCGAGGAGATAAGCTCAGATATGTGCTCCAGATTCACTTTGATTCCTCCAATAACGAAGCAGAATACGAAGCACTTTTGTATGGGTTGCGTATGGCCATTTCACTCGGCGTCCGTCGCCTCATGGTCTATGGCGACTCAGATTTGGTGGTTAACCAAGTGATGAAGGAGTGGGACGTCAGAAGCCCAGCCATGACTGGTTACTGCAATGCAGTAAGAAATCTAGAGAAGAAATTCGAGGGGTTAGAGCTCCACTGGAGGGACAGTTGTACAGGGAAAGCACGACTGGAGCCAGTCAGAAATGTATAACACGAGAGGAGGGTCGGATAATTCTTGACGATATCCACTCGGGGACCTGTGGCCACCATGCGTCCTCTCAAACTATTGTGGCTAAAGCATACCGAGTGGGGTTTTACTGGCCCAGAGCAAATGAAATGGCGAAAGAGATAGTCGACAAGTGTGAAGGATGTCAGTTCTATTCCAATATGTCACACAAGCCCTCCTCAGCCTTGAAGATCATTCCAATCGTCTGGCCCTTCGCTGTCTAGGGATTATATATGGTTGGACCACTGAGAACTGGCAGGAGTGGTTTCACCCACGTACTGGTGGCAGTCGACAAGTTCACCAAGTGGATCGAAGCCAAGCCTATCAAGAATCTTGATGCCAGCACTGCTAGCAGCTTCATCAGAGAGTTGATATTCAGATATGGAGTTCCGCATAGCATCGTCACTGATAATGGGTCAAACTTCGATTCCGACCAATTCAAAGCCTTTTGCGCTTCTCAAGGCACGTGAGTCGACTACGCTTCCGTCGCTCACCCCCAGTCGAATGGACAAGCAGAAAGAGCAAATGGCCTAATTCTCAAAGGACTAAAACCCCGGTTGATGCGTGATCTCAAACACGCAGCAGGCGCGTGGGTCGACGAACTTCCATCGGTTCTTTGGGGATTGAGGACTACTCCTAATCGGTCGACTGGGCGAACTCCATTCTTTCTGGTCTACGGAGCTGAAGCAGTTCTGCCGAGTGACCTGCTTCACAATGCACCCCGAGTTGAGCTCTACTTTGAAGATGAAGTAGAACAAGCCCGGCAGGACGCAGTCGACCTTCTAGAAGAAGAAAGAGAGATGGCCATGATTCGGTCGACCATCTATCAGCAAGACTTGCGTCGATTCCATGCCAGAAACATGAAGAGTTGAGCCTTCCAAGAAGGAGACTTGGTCCTCCGAGTGGACCAACAGAAGCCACACAAACTTGCCCCTACTTGGGAAGGCCCCTTCATCGTCACCAAAGTTCTCCACAATGGAGCATACCGTCTTTACAATGTCGGCCGCCAGATTGATGAGCCACGACCTTGGAATGCGGACCTGCTCTGCCCCTTTTACACTTAAGTACTCACTCGGATGAGATGTAATAAAAGTACTCATGTAGTTTGCTTACCAAAGACAAAAGTGTTATAATTTTCCCATTGATTGTTGTTGCTTTTGTTTGTGTGAGAAATCCCCCAGTGGGTGGCTTAGCTACGAATCCGTTTCGTCTAAGTTTGTAAAAAAAATTCCTACCGAGTGATGAGCAAGCCTCTCACTCGGAGGCTTAGCTACGAATACGATTCACCTAAGTGTTTGGAAATCCTACCGAGTGGAGAGCAAGCCTCTCACTCGGAGGCTTAGCTGCGAATCCGGTTCACCTAAATGTTTGGAAATCCTACCGAGTGGAGAGCAAGCCTCTCACTCGGAGGCTTAGCTGCAAATCCATTTCACCTAAGTATTTGAAATCCTACCGAGTGGAGAGCGAACCTCCCACTCGGAGGCTTAGTTGCAGTCCAGTAATCGCCTAAGTACGAAATCAATGTGCGCTCTGCAAGGACGACGAGGTGCAGGTCGACTGCTACCTTCTCCTTCGGAGCTACGCCACAAATACAAAAATCATACCGAGTGGAGAGCGAATCTCCCACTCAGGGGCTTAGCTGCAGTCCAGTACTCGCCTAAGTAACAAAAAATCCTACCGAGTGGAGAGCAAACCTCCCACTCGGAGGCTTAGCTGCAGTCCAGTACTCGCCTAAGTGTTTGAAATCCTACCGAGTGGAGAGCAAACCTCCCACTCGGGGGCTTAGCTGCAGTCCAGTACTCGCCCAAGTGTTTGAAATCCTACCGAGTGGAGAGCAAACCTCCCACTCGGGGGCTTAGCTGCAGTCCAGTACTCGCCTAAGTGTTTGAAATCCTACCGAGTGGAGAGCGAACCTCCCACTCGGAGGCTTAGTGTTGGGGAACGTAGTAATTTCAAAATTTTCCTACGTACACGCAAGATCATGGTGATGGCATAGCAACGAGAGGGGAGAGTGTTGTCCACGTACCCTCGTAGACCGTAAGCGGAAGCGTTATGACAACGCGGTTGATGTAGTCGTACGTCTTCACGATCCGACCGATCCAAGCACCGAACATACGGCACCTCCGAGTTCAGCACACGTTCAGCTCGATGACGATCCCCGGGCTCCGATCCAGCAAAGCTTCGGGGATGAGTTCCCTCAGCACGACGGCGTGGTGACGATGATGATGCTCTACCGGCGTAGGGCTTCGCCTAAACTCCTTGACGATATGACCGAGGTGGAATATGGTGGAGGGGGGCACTGCACATGGCTAAGGAACGATCCGTAGATCAACTTGTGTGTATATGGGGTGCCCCCTGCCCCCGTATATAAAGGAGGGAGGGGGGAGGCCGGCCGGCCCTTGTTGGGCGCACCAGGAGGAGGAGTCCTCCTCCTAGTAGGAGTAGGACTCCTCCTTTCCTACTCCTACTAGGAGGGGAAGGAAGGGGAAGAGGAGGGGAAGGAAAGAGGGGGGCGCCGCCCCCCCCCCTCCTAGTCCAATTCGGACCAGAGGGAGAGGCGGCGCGCGGCCCTTCCTGGCCGCCCCTCTCTCTTTCCACCAAGGCCCATGTGGCCCATTAACTCTCCGGGGGGGTTCCGGTAACCCTCCGGCACTCCGGTTTTCTCTGAAATTACCCGGAACACTTCCGGTGTCCGAATATAGTCGTCCAATATATCAATCTTTATGTCTCGACCATTTCGAGACTCCTCGTCATGTCCGTGATCACATCCCGGACTCCAAACAAACTTTGGTACATCAAAACTTATAAACTCATAATAAAACTGTCATCGTAACGTTAAGCGTGCGGACCCTACGGGTTCGAGAACTATGTAGACATGACCTAGAACCATTCTCGGTCAATAACCAATAGCGGGACCTGGATGCCCATACTGGTTCCTACATATTCTACGAAGATCTTTATCGGTCAAACCGCATAACAACATACGTTGTTCCCTTTGTCATCGGTATGTTACTTGCCCGAGATTTGATCGTCGGTATCCAATACCCAGTTCAATCTCGTTACCGGCAAGTCTCTTTACTCGTTCCGTAATGCATCATCCCGTAACCAACTCATTTGGTCACATTGCTTGCAAGGCTTATAATGATGTGCATTACTGAGAGGGCCCAGAGATACCTCTCCGACAATCGGAGTGACAAAACCTAATCTCGAAATACGCCAACTCAACATGTACCTTTGGAGACACCTGTAGTACTCCTTTATAATCACCCAGTTACGTTGTGACGTTTGGTAGTACCTAAAGTGTTCCTCCGGTAAACGGGAGTTGCATATTTCTCATAGTTACAGGAACATGTATAAGTCATGAAGAAAGCAATAGCAATATACTAAACGATCAAGTGCTAGGCTAACGGAATGGGTCATGTCAATCACATCATTCTCCTAATGATGTGATCCCATTAATCAAATGACAACACATGTCTATGGTTAGGAAACATAACCATCTTTGATTAATGAGCTAGTCAAGTAGAGGCATACTAGTGATTATATGTTTGTCTATGTATTCACACATGTATCATGTTTCCGGTTAATACAATTCTAGCATGAATAATAAACATTTATCATGAAATAAGGAAATAAATAATAACTTTATTATTGCCTCTAGGGCATATTTCCTTCAGTCTCCCACTTGCACTAGAGTCAATAATCTAGTTCACATCGCTATGTGATTTAACACCAATATTCACATCTGCATGTGATTAATACCCATAGTTCACATCATCATGTGATCAACACCCAAAGGGTTTACTAGAGTCAATAATATAGTTCACATCGCTATGTGATTAACACCCAAAAGAGTATTAAGGTATGATCATGTTTTGCTCGTGAGAGAAGCTTAGTCAACGGGTCTGCCATATTCAGAGCCGTATGTATTTCGCAAATATTCTATGTCCACAATGCTCTACATGGAGCTACTCTAGCTAATTGCTCCCACTTTCAATATGTATCCAGATTGAGACTTAGAGTCATCTGGATTGGTGTAAAAGCTTGCATCGTTGTAACTTTAACGACGGGCTCTTTTATCACCTCCATAATCGAGAAACATCTCCTTAGTCCTCACTAAGGATATTCTTGACCCATGTCTAGTGATCTACTTATTAGATCAAAATTGTATTCCTTTGCCAAACACAGAGCAAGGTATACAATAGGTCTGGTTCACAGCATAGCATACTTTATAGAACCTATGACTGAGGCATAGGGAATGACTTTTCATTCTCTTTCTATTTTCTGCCATGGTCGGGTCTTGAGTCTTACTCAACTTCACACCTTGTAACATAGGCAAGAACTCCTTCTTTGACTGTTCCATTTTGAACTATTTCAAAAATTTATCAAGGTATGTACTCATTGAAAAATCTCATCAAGCGTCTTGATCTATCTATATAGATCTTGATGCTCAATGTGTAAGCAGCTTCACCGAGGTCTTGCTTTGAAAAACACTTATTCAAGTATCCTTTCATGCTATCCAGAATTTCCATATCATTTCCAATTAACAATATGTCATCCACATATAATTTTAGAAATGCTACAGAGCTCCCACTCACTTTCTTGTAAATACAGGCTTCTTCAAAAGTCTGTATAAAACCATATGCTTTGATCAACTCATCAAAGCGTATATTCTAACTCCGAGATGCTTGCACTAGTCCATAGATGGATCGCTGGAGCTTGCACAATTTGTTAGCACCTTTAGGATTGACAAAACCTTCTGGTTGCATCATATACAACTCTTCTTTAAGAAAACCATTAAGGAATGCAGTTTTGTTTATCCATTTGCCAGATTTCATAAAATGCGGCAATTGCTAACATGATTCAGACAGACTTAAGCATCGATACGAGTGAGAAAATCTCATCGTATTCAACACCTTGAACTTGTCGAAAACCTTTCGCAACAAGTTGAGCTTAGTAGATAGTAACACTACTATCAGTGTCTGTCTTCCTCTTGAAGCTCCATTTATTTAACATGGCTTGCTGATCATCGAGCAAGTCAATCAAAGTCCATACTTTGTCTTCATACATGGATTATATCTCAGATTTTATGGCCTCAAGCCATTTCGTGGAATCTGGGCTCATCATCGCTTCCTCATAGTTCGTAGGTTCGTCATGGTCTAGTAACATAACTTCCAGAACAGGATTACCGTACCACTCTGGTGCGGATCTTACTCTATAAGACCTACGAGGTTCTGTAGTAACTTAATCTGAAGTTTCATGATCATCATCATTAACTTCCTCACTAATTGGTGTAGTAGTCACAGGAACGAATTTCTGTGATGAACTAATTTCCAATAAGGGAGCAGGTACAGTTACCTCATCAAGTTCTACTTTCCTCCCACTCACTTCTTTCAAGAGAAACTCCTTCTCTAGAAAGGATCCATTCTTAGCAACGAATGTTTTGCCTTCGGATCTGTGATAGAAGGTGTACCCAACAGTTTCCTTTGGGTATTCTATGAAGACGCACTTCTCCGATTTGGGTTTGAGCTTATCAAGTTGAAAACCTTTTTCATATAAGCATCGCAACTCCAAACTTTAAGAAACGACAACTTAGGTTTACTGCTAAACCATAGTTCATACGGTGTCGTCACAACGGATTTAGATGGTGCCCTATTAAACGTGAATGCAGCTGTCTCTAATGCATAACCCCAAAACGATAGTGGTAAACTGATAAGAGATATCATAGATCGCACCATATCTAGTAAAGTACGATTACGACTTTCGGACACACCATTACTTGTGGTGTTCCAGGTGGCGTGAGTTTGTGAAACTATTCCACATTGTTTTAATTGAAGACCAAACTCGTAACTCAAATATTTGTCTCCGCGATCAGATCGCAGAAACTTTATTTTCTTGTTACGATGATTTTTCCACTTCACTCTGAAATTCTTTGAACCTTTCAACTATTTCAGACTTATGTTTCATCAAGTAGATATACCCATATCTGCTCAAATCATCTTGTGAAGGTCAGAAAATAACGATACTTGCCACGAGCATCAACAATCATTGGGTCACATACATCGGTATGTATTATTTCCAACAAGTCAGTAGCTCGTTCCATTGTTCCGAAGAACGGAGTTTTAGTCATCTTGCCCAAAAGGCATGGTTCACAAGTATCAAATGATTCATAACCAAGTGATTCCGAAAATCCATCTTTATGGAGTTTCTTCATGCGCTTTACACCGATATGACCCAAACGGCAGTGCCATAAATATGTTGCACTATCATTATCAAGTTTGCATCTTTTGGCATCAATATTATGAATATGTGTATCACTACGATTGAGATCCAACAAACTATTTTCATTGGGTGTATGACCATTGAAGGTTTTATTCATGTAAACAGAACAACAATTATTCTCTGACTTTAAATGAATAACCGTATTGCAATAAACATGATCAAATCATATTCATGCTCAACACAAACGCCAAATAACATTTATTTAGGTTTAACACTAATCCCAAAAGTATAGGGAGTGTGCGATGATGATCATATCAATCTTGGAACCACTTCCAACACACATCGTCACTTCACTCTTAACTAGTCTCTGTTTATTCTGTAACTCCTGTTTCGAGTTACCAATCTTAGCAACCGAACAAGTATCAAATACTCAGGGGTTACTATAAACACTAGTAAGGTACACATCAATAACATGTATATCAAATATACCCTTGTTCACTTTGCCATCCTTCTTATCCACCAAATATTCAAGGCATTTCCGCTTCTAGTGACCATTTCCTTTGAAGTATAATCACTCAGTTTCAGGCTTTGGTCCAGCTTTGGGCTTCTTCGCGGGACTGACAACTTGCTTGTCATTCTACTTGAAGTTCCCTTTCTTTCCCTTTGCCCTTTTCTTGAAACTAGTGGTCTTGTCAATCATCAACACTTGATGCTCTTTCTTGATTTCTACCTTCGTTGATTTCAACATCACGAAGAGCTCGGAATCGTTTTCGTCATCCCTTGCATACTACAGTTCATCACAAAGTTCTACCAACTTGGTGATGGTGACTAGGGAATTCTGTCAATCACTATCTTATCTGGAAGATTAACTCCCACTTGATTCAAGCGATTGAAGTACTCAGACAATCTGAGCACATGCTCACTAGCTGAGCGATTCTCCTCCATCTTTTAGCAATAGAACTTGTTGGAGACTTCATATCTCTCAACTCGGGTATTTTCTTGAAATATTAACTTCAATTCCTGGAACATCTCATATGGTCCATGACGTTCAAAACATCTTTGAAGTCCCGATTCTAAGACGTTAAGCATGGTGCACTAAACTATCAAGTAGTCATCATATTGAGCTAGCCAAATGTTCATAACGTCTACATCTGCTCCTGCAATAGGTCTGTCACCTAGCGGTGCATCAAGGACATAATTCTTCTGTGCAGCAATGAGGATAAACCTCAGATCACGGACCAAGTCCGCATCATTGCTACTAACATTTTTCAAGTTATCTCTAGGAAAAAACATAGGGAAGCAACAACGCGAGCTATTGATCTATAACACAATTTGCAAAATACTACCAGGACTAAGTTCATGATAAATTCAAGTTCAATTAATCATATTACTTAAGAACTCCCACTTAGACAGACATCTCTCTAGTCATCTAAGTGATCACGTGATCCAAATCAACTAAACCATGTCCGATCATCACCGTGAGATGGAGTAGTTTCAATGGTGAACATCATTATGTTGATCATATCTACTATATGATTCACGCTCGACCTTTCGGTCTCTGTGTTCCGAGGCCATGTCTGTATATGCTAGGCTCGTCAAGTTTAACCCGAGTATTCCGCGTGTGCAACTGTTTTGCACCCGTTGTATTTGAACGTAGAGCCTATCACACCCGATCATCACGTGGTGTCTCAGCACGAAGAACTTTCGCAACGGTGCATACTCAGGGAGAACACTTCTTGATAATTAGTGAGAGATCATCTTAAAATGCTACCGTCAATCAAAGCAAGATAAGATGCATAAAGGATAAACATCACATGCAATCAATATAAGTGATATGATATGGCCATCATCATCTTGTGCTTGTGATCTCCATCTTCGAAGCACCGTCGTGATCACCATCGTCACCGGCGCGACACCTTGATCTCCATCGTAGCATCGTTGTCGTTACGCCATCTATTGCTTCTACGACTATCGCTACCGCTTAGTGATAAAGTAAAGCAATTAAAGGGCGTTTGCATTTCATACAATAAAGCGACAACCATATGGCTCCTGCCAGTTGCCGATAACTTCGGTTACAAAACATGATCATCTCATACAATAAAATATAGCATCACGTCTTGACCATATCACATCACAACATGACCTGCAAAAACAAGTTAGACGTCCGCTACTTTGTTGTTGCAAAATTTTACGTGGCTGCTACGGGCTTAGCAAGAACCGTTCTTACCACCGCATCAAAACCACAACGATACTTTGTCTTGGTGTTGTTTTAACCTTCGCAAGGACCGGGCGTAGCCACACTCGGTTCAACTAAAGTGAGAGAGACAGACACCCGCCGGTCACCTTTAAGCAACGAGTGCTCGTAGCGGTGAAACCAGTCTCGCGTAAGCGTACACATAATGTCGGTCCGGGCCGCTTCATCTCACAATACCGCCGAACCAAAGTATGACATGCTGGTAAGCAGTATGACTTGTATCGCCCACAACTCACTTGTGTTCTACTCATGCATATAACATCAACACATAAAACCTGGCTCTGATACCACTGTTGGGAAACGTAGTAATTTCAAAATTTTCCTACGTACACGCAAGATCATGGTGATGGCATAGCAACGAGAGGGGAGAGTGTTGTCCACGTACCCTCGTAGACCGTAAGCGGAAGCGTTATGACAACGCGGTTGATGTAGTCGTACGTCTTCACGATCCGACCGATCCAAGCACCGAACGTACGGCACCTCCGAGTTCAGCACACGTTCAGCTCGATGACGATCCCCGGGCTCCGATCCACCAAAGCTTCGGGGATGAGTTCCGTCAGCACGACGGCGTGGTGACGATGATGATGCTCTACCGGTGCAGGGCTTCGCCTAAACTCCGCGACAATATGACCGAGGTGGAATATGGTGGAGGGGGGCACCGCACACGACTAAGGAACGATCCATAGATCAACTTGTGTGTCTATGGGGTGCCCCCTGCCCCCGTATATAAAGGAGGGAGGGGGGAGGCTGGCCGGCCCTTGTTGGGCGCGCCAGGAGGAGGAGTCCTCCTCCTAGTAGGAGTAGGACTCCTCCTTTCCTACTCCTACTAGGAGGGGAAGGAAGGGGGAGAGGAGGGGAAGGAAAGAGGGGGGCGCCGCCCCCCCCCCCCCTCCTAGTCCAATTCGGACCAGAGGGAGAGGGGGCGCGCGGCCCTTCCTGGCCGCCCCTCTCTCTTCCCACCAAGGCCCATGTGGCCCATTAACTCTCCGGGGGGGTTCCGGTAACCCTCTGGCACTCCAGTTTTCTCCGAAATTACCCGGAACACTTCCGGTGTCCGAATATAGTCGTCCAATATATCAATCTTTATGTCTCGACCATTTCGAGACTCCTCGTCATGTCCGTGATCACATCCGGGACTCCGAACAAACTTCGGTACATCAAAACTTATAAACTCATAATAAAACTGTCATCGTAACGTTAAGCGTGCGGACCCTACGGGTTCGAGAACTATGTAGACATGACCTAGAACTATTCTCGGTCAATAACCAATACCGGGACCTGGATACCCATACTGGTTCCTACATATTCTACGAAGATCTTTATCGGTCAAACTGCATAACAACATACGTTTTTCCCTTTGTCATCGGTATGTTACTTGCCCGAGATTTGATCGTCGGTATCCAATACCCAGTTCAATCTCATTACCAGCAAGTCTCTTTACTCGTTTCGTAATGCATCATCCCGTAACCAACTCATTTGGTCACATTGCTTGCAAGGCTTATAATGATGTGCATTACCGAGAGGGCCCAGAGATACCTCTCCGACAATCGGAGTGACAAAACCTAATCTCGAAATACACCAACTCAACATGTACCTTTGGAGACACCTGTAGTACTCCTTTATAATCACCCAGTTACGTTGTGACGTTTGGTAGTACCCAAAGTGTTCCTCCGGTAAACGGGAGTTGCATATTTCTCATAGTTACAGGAACATGTATAAGTCATGAAGAAAGCAATAGCAATATACTAAACGATCAAGTGCTAGGCTAACGGAATGGGTCATGTCAATCACATCATTCTCCTCATGATGTGATCCCATTAATCAAATGACAATACATGTCTATGGTTAGGAAACATAACCATCTTTGATTAATGAGCTAGTCAAGTAGAGGCATACTAGTGACTATATGTTTGTCTATGTATTCACACATGTATCATGTTTCCGGTTAATACAATTCTAGCATGAATAATAAACATTTATCATGAAATAAGGAAATAAATAATAACTTTATTATTGCCTCTAGGGCATATTTCCTTCACTTAGCTGCAGTCCAGTACTCGCCTAAGTGCTTGAAATCCTACCGAGTGGTGAGTCTGCCTCCCACTCGGGGGCTTAGCTGCAGTCCAGTACTCGCCTAAGTAATTAAAAATCCTACCGAGTGGAGAGAAAACCTCCCACTCGGGAGCTTAGCTGCAGTCCAGTACTCGCCTAAGTATGAAATCCATTTCATCCGCAAGGACGATGAGGTGCAGGTCGACTGCTACCTTTTCCTTCGGAGCTCCGCCACAAATACAATGTGCGCTCTGCAAGGACAACTAGGTGCAGGTCGACTGCTACCTTTTCCTTCGGAGATCCGCCACAAATACAATGTGCGCTCCATCCCGATCCGCAAGGACGCAGGTCGACTACAATCTGTGCTCCATCCCTACCTGCAAGAGTGCGTCACAAGCACTAAAATATATTCCGAGTGAAGAACAATGTTCGCTCGAAGGCAAATGTAAACATATTCAACGGCAAAGCCAAGTTCAGATAGCATCCTACGGATTCAGAAGTGCTCAGGCATCAAGCCTGTAAAAGTTCATCGGTTACAAAACCACTCGGCATTCCGAGGCAAATTTAAGGCATCAAGCATAAGAGTTTTTTACTCCTCCGGTGGAGGACTGGAAGGTGCGACAAACTGGTCCAGGTCGATTTCATTTGCAATCCGAGTGGCAGCAGCAATGAAGGTCTCCATGAAAGATTGGAAGTCATGCTTCTTGGTATTGGCCACTTTGAGGGACGCCAGCTTGTCCTCTCGCGCATCCTTGCAGTGAACACGGACCAGAGACAGAGCAACATCAGCACCACACCTGGCAGAAGACTTCTTCCATTCTTGCACTCAGCCTGGAACTTCATTCACTCGAGTCATCAGAGACTCGAGGTCATTTTGAAGCGACTCTCTCGGCCAGAGTGTCGTGTCGATCCGCGACGCCGCAACCTTCAGTCGAGCAAGATAGTCAACCACACCAGCGACACGGGACTCCAGTCGGAGCACGTTCATGGCAGTTTCGTCCTTCACAGGAGAGTTGATGGGATCCAAGCCTGTCTCCACTCGACTGGTCTCCTCCTCGAAGTTTTGGCAGAGTTCTGTAAACACAACTCAAAGATGAGCCAGCAGTTCTATGATAAGTCAGTGATTACAAGTTAGTCGTACAGGAGAGATTACCCTCAAGCATGATGAATAACTTCTTGGCGAGCCCTCCCAGATAAGCCTCCAGATCGTTCTTCTTCCCCACCAGTTCACTAGCCTTGTCACTCAGAGCAATCTTGTCATTCTTCAGACGGCTGACTTCCTTGTTGGCCGCGTCGAGAGCAGCTTTCAGGTTGGCGTTCTCCTCTTCAAGTTTGCCGACTAAAGCCAGCTTCTCTTCCGCAAGCTTTTTTTGTCCGAAGCTGCCTTCTGTGCCTCGGCAAGTTCCTGGTCCTTCTTCTTCAGAGCCTCCTTCGTTTTATCTGCAAAATGACAATGAGATCAGAATCAAGAATGGGCAGAAGGATAAATACAGTCATCAAGTTCTCACCAATCATACCTTTTGCCTCATCCTTCGCCTTCCGAAAGTTCTCCTGAACAAGCTTCAAGTCAAGGTCGAGCTGGATATGTTTGTTTTCTAACTCAGTATAGCGAGCCACAAGCTCGCAAGATTTCTGTGAAGAGTCAGTCGACAGATATCAAAGAGAGGTTGCTTCCGAGTAACTAAGAGAAAAACTGTAGCATTTCTAAGACTATAGTCGAATCAAAATATTCAACAGTAGTCTCGGGGACTACAACCAGTGGGTGCACTCAGCGTGCCCCTACTAGTTTTATCGACTTGATCCGATCAGTTGACCGAAAGGAACAAAGAGATTATGATCCCAAAACTATAACCCTATAGCTAACTACCAGCAGTTAGTCTTGGTCTCATCATGATCTACAAAGAAAAAAAAACAGGATCTTCAGACTACAGTCGACTGCCAGCAGTCCACCGTAGTCTCGGGGACTACACCCAATGGGTGCACTCAGCGTGCCCCCACCGGTTCCAAGATTCCATTCGACATGGTCCGACCAGACCGACTGAAGAAGTTGGAATGAGGAAATTCAAAATACAAAGACTACGGTCGACTGCCAGCAGTCGACCATAGTCTCAGGGACTACACCCAGTGGGTGCATTCAGCATGCCACCACCAGTTCGAAAATCAATCAACGCACCCAGTGGGTGTAGAGACACCCAGTGGGTGCATTCAGCGTGCCACCACCAGTTCGAAAATCAATCGACGCACCCAGTGGGTGTACAGATTCAAAGATCTTCGGAAAGGAAGTCTTCAGATAACATATCCTAACAGAACAAGCGGTGACCAACTAACCTGGACATTGCTCTGGAGGCTTGAGCTAGCATCATAAGCCGCTTGGCTGGCTTCCCGGATCGCCTTCACCTGCTCCATCATGATCCCCGCCTGGCGTATAGCCTCCTTAGCAGCACCCGCTTGGTCCTCTGGAACGTGGTGCATGGCGAAAAGGGAGGGCGGATCAGCAATCGATGATGAAGGCTGGGCACTCGTCAGCGGCACACCGAAGGACACGGAATGCCGAGTGACATCACCACCTTCTTGAACCAATGCCTCAGGCACTGATGCAGTCCGAGTGGTCTTGCCAGCCGGCGCCTTCTTGTTCTTCCTCCCCCTCAATGGCACCTCGTCGTCATCATCAGGGAGATCAATGACATGAGGAGGAGCTGCAGGATAAATCCAGAGTTAGAAACGAAAATCCAATCGACCAGAAGTGAAACTACAGAGAGCATACCAGGGTTGGAGTGGCAGCGTCTTCCATTTCTTGGTCGTCGTTCTTGGCGGAGGTCTCAAAGGTAGCAGCACTGCAGCTTTCAGAAACCAGTCGGTTAATCGATGAGTCGACCAAGAGTTTGTCTGTGCTAAACAAGAAAACACAAGTACTGCTGTTACCCGGAGATAGTGGGAATGGCCATTCTCATCTTGGGCAAGGCCTTCGGCGGCTTTGACGGCTTTGGCTGCTTTGGCGCTTTCTCAGTCGGCGCCGGAGAAGCCACCTGAGGGCGCTTTGACGATTGCCCAACGGGCGCAATCGCTTTGCCGCGCTCGCTCGCGGGGTCGTGGGCGAGCTTGAATCGCCTTTTCGTGCGAGGAGGATCGACTTCCATTTCCTCCTCCTCCTCGCTGGAGCCGTCTTCAACCTCTTCCCCCTTGCCGTCAGATTGCCACTCCTCCTCCTCACTTTCACCTCCACTCGCATCTCCCTCCTCGGCTTGTTCTTACGCCCCGTTGAGCGTCGAATACATCTCAGCCGTGGCCTAGAAGACAACAAACAAGACAAAATTTAGTCAACTGATTTTAAGCAAACAGAATGGAGAAAGAAGAATCACAGTCGGAAATGGAGAATTGGACCTTGTCTACTTCGTATGATTGGTCGAGTGGAACAATCCTCCTGGCTCCTCGTGGGTTGTCTTTGTTCCCTGTGATGCTCGCCATCCACCGCTCCAGCATGGCATCGTCAATCTCCTCCGGGTGGATCCGAGTGGTGTCCTCAGTGCCAGAATACAACCACATCAGATGATCTCAAGCTTGAAGCGGCTGGTTGCATCAACGGAGGAAGACCTCCAAGAGGTACATGCCAGTCACCCCGTCACGGATGAGCTGCATGACACGCTCGACCAGCACCTTCACCTGCGCCTTCTCTTCCAGGACCACCTTCAAAGAGGAAGGCTTCCTCACTCGTTCCATGGAAAAAGGAGGGAGCCCCGTCGACTGCCCTGGCGTCGGCTGGTCTTTGCAGTAGAACCAGGTCGACTGCCATCCATGGACTGAGTCGGGTAAGATCATGGTCGGAAAGGAGCTTTTTCCTCTCAGCTGAACCCCAAGACCCCCACACATCTGAATCACTTGAGTCCTCTTGTCACTCGGATTGGCCTTCTTCACCATCTGGGAGCGACAGGTGAAGATGTGCTTGAAAAGACCCCAATGAGGTCGGCAACCCAAGAAATTCTCGCACAAGGACATGAAAGCAGCAAGGTACACGATGGCGTTGGGTGTGAAGTGGTCAAGTTGCGCCCCAAAGAAATTCAGAAATCCTCGAAAGAAAGGGTGAGGCGGCAAAGAAAACCCACGGTCGATGTGGGTGGCCAAGAGAACGCACTCACCCTCCTGAGGCTGCTGTTCTGACTCCCTCCCCGGGAGCCGCGCCGATCCATGGGGGATCAGCCCTCCGTCGGCCAGGTCATCAAGATCTGCTTGACTAATTGTCGAGCGGATCTAGTCGCCCTGGATCTAGCCCAGCGGCAGGCCAGTCCTCGATGATGATCCGCTCCGACTGGTCCCCCTGCCCTTCGCCTTCGCCATCGCTTTCTTCACCCGCTCCAGAGTCGCTGTCTTCTCTTTCACCATCGTCACCGGCGAGGCGCGCATGGAGCAGCGGTGTTGAGGCAGAAGCAAACGCGGCGAAGTCTTGAGAAGAGAGGGGGGAATGAGGACGCATTGTTCAAAAAAACCCGTCCGGCGCTTTATATAAGGTTGCTTCCGAGTGACTGACATGTAGGCCCGGGCGATCCTATCAAATCCCGCAACAGTCGCGCGCGCGATACGTGGCGAAAAAGGTGGCGCAGAGATCGAGGCATCCCTGCCTTATCCCATCCGATTACTACGGCCTCGCTCTATCCCGCACGCTTCCCAAAATTCGAATCCCACAAAATCAGCGGGCAGCAGAACAACTTGTCAGACGGAGGATCCCCTCCACATCATCACTCAGAGTTTTTCAAGTAAAGAAATTCACTCAACGGATACAAAGAATGGATCAAGGCGACTGAAAAAGAAGTTGGTGCCGTCACCTAAGGTTCATTGATCTAGAACAAGACATACTCATAGCACGAGACATGGGTCGGAAGAGTTCTCAACTCCTTCCCCACTCAAACCTCGATCCATTCGAGGGCTAATGATGAAGCTATGTACCTAGGGTAGGGTCATGGACCTGTCCACACTACCCTACCCAAGGACATCTCTAGAAGAAACCACCTGTCAATCGACCCAGAAGTGTTCCACTCGACTGACTCGAAGACACTCGACCATGAAGTCAACCACTCGACCATGAAGCCAACCACTCGACAGCCAGGAGATCTAAAGTCACTCTGCACGCTAACGGTCGGTCATTAAGTAGCTTTTATGGTCATCACAGCACTTTATGTACAGCGTTACCAGTAACGCCCAACCTTAATGTATCTTAAACCCTGCATAACTGAGGGCCGGAGGGGTCTGGTGGACTCTATATAAGCCACCCCCCTCCTCAGTGTAAAGGGTTCGCACCCCTGTAACTCATACGCATATAATCCAGTCGACCGCCTCTGGGCTCCGAGACATAGGGCTGTTACTTCATCCAAGAAGTGCCTGAACTCGTAAATCTCTTGCGTATACAACTACTCCATAGCTAGGATCTTGCCTCTCCGTTAGTACCCCCTACACTACTGTTAGACTTAGAACCACGACACTGCCCACTCTCCCCTGGAACTGTTTATGCTTTTTGTTAATCTAATGCCGCTGGTAAAATTAAGCAATGCCACTCTCAGAATTAATTAACTACTGAATCTTAGTTCAAAACTGCAATACTTGTTAGGGATTGGCGGGATTACCATTTTTGTGGCCGCATGTTTCATCCTCCTTTATTGGCCAATAATTCATTCCTTTTTTGCCTCTGTTAAAACGAATCAGTCGCATTATTTTAGGAATGGTACTATCTTGTTTTGTAGTTCTTTCTACATGTTAAACCAAGGTATTGTTAAGATAACGTCTCTGTTAAAATGAATCAGTCGCATTGTTTTAGGAATGGTACTTTTCTGCTTTGTTGTTCTTTATACATGTTGAAACAAGGCATTGTTAAGATAATGTCTCAATCAATATGAATGAATTACACTAATGGAGAATTGCTACTCTCCTGCTTTGTTTCCCATTAAGATAAGGTAGATCAGTAGATGCTTTTCTTCTGGGAGTACAAGTCATCAACCGTTATTTCTCAGTAATTGTTTCCCTTATGCCTATTGTTGCTTACAGGGATATCAAAATTAAATCTCGGTTTTATTCCGACTTTGATTTTAGTTGAACTGCACAAAAGGAGCCAATGTGTCCAAGGCAAACTACTGCATTACTGGGTCCAGTTGGTCGTTCCACTTTGCAGAAAGAAGCAGTCATTGTTTGCGCTACATTACAAAAGGAATGACCGAGAAGCTTTACAGAGTATTAGTAGACGCTGGTGACATGACTAGTCTGCATAGAGCATAGGCAACTCTACAACACATGGAGTGCACTGGGCAAAAAGTGCCCAAACAAGTACAAGAAGCCATGACATGACTCCATGATCATAGGCATTACATATTTTGAATGGGAAAGGCTTGTCAAAGTTTAACCATTGATGTTAGCAAGAAGACATTAGTTTAATATATTGTAATTGGAAAACCTTGTCAAAAATTTGCTCATTGATGTTAGCCAGAAGACATGCATTTGATATTTTTGAGTGGGACGCCCTTCGCTGTGAGCAGCGTCGGTCGTTTTTTCCTATTCCTGTCTTCAGTTTAGAAGTAAATAGTTACTCTGCCGAGATGCATAGTCACATGAATGTTGACTTATGTAAGGTATTTTAAGAGTTTGTTCCGAATATTGTCTATGTAATGCCAGGCCTTGTGTTTGATTGCAAAGTTAAGCTTGGAATGTTGTGGCATGCGACATCACGAGCTATTCACCATGCCTCCTGACAATAATGTTTTGTATTGTTTTGCATGTCGATCTAATGCCAGTGATTTGCTTGTTAAGAAGATCATCCTCTTTTGTTGTTTCCATGCTTAAAAAGTTCATCGTCTTATGTTTCATTCATAGCCTATACGACAAGTCGGGTAGGTTAGACGTGAAACCATATGATCTTCCGACCAATTCATCATCTTAGGCCGTGATTGGATCGTCGTTTTCCAACAAAACCGCTTGTAAAACTGACGCTTGTAAATAAAAGCAGATGGTCTCTGGCGAAGCGCTTGATTAGTCGATTTCGACTAGTAAAATATACACTGGTCTCTCAAATTACACGCGTAACCCGCCGGTTTTGCTTACAGACCTCGGGCCCTCGGTTTCATTACGCCTGTATTTTACGCGCTGTTTCTGATGACGAGTAAATTACACTTGTATCTTAATATAGGTGTGAAATAAACCAGAGCTCCCAAGCGCGGCCTTACCGTTTCATGCTGTCTCAGTCTCTCGAAGATACTCATAGGTGTCTGATGATCCTGGCTTCATGAATGAGCAGCGGACGCTGTATCAGACCATCGGTAGGGCCCGCGAGGCCCTCTCCGCCGTCCTTCGAGTTGTTGCGCTCACCGTGGCGTCGAGCATTGTTAACATGGTCAACGAACATGAGGATTCAGGAGATGACTTTATTTTGGCTGGATGATAGTAGGGACCCACTAGGGCCATAGCCATACGTACGCAAGTGCCTCCTTATTATGTACAACTATATATTTTTTTCCTTCCTCCTGGTTTCCTGACATCACGATTCCACACCATTGTCAACCTATGTAGTCAATATAAACGAGAGAATTGCACAAGGTGCGGCCGACAGCTGGGACCAAGAAGCTCGAGCAGTATTTGTGTTTTTGAGGCGTGAGAACTGCAGAGTTTTTCTTAGCGATGTTTTCATTGTTGTTCAAAGGAGAGCATGGTATTAACTGGGCGGGCTGTGGCCGATCTAGTCTAGGCCAGATATCCAGCCCAGATATTAATTTTTTTCAAGATGAAAATGGCTAGCCCAGCTATACGTTTTTTTGAGGAATACCCAGGCAAGGTCAACTTGTTATTCTCCGCCCCGCTGGGCTGCAAATATTTCCTATGAGGGATGCATTAGGCTTAACAGGAAAATGGGCTTTAAAAATAATAAATTGGATGTAATTATAAAAACTGGGCAGTAACTATTAAAAAATGCACCAAACACGAAATTACTTTGTAAAATATTATTTATGGATTTTGAAAATCTTAATTTTTAATTATTGCACGCGCAATGTTTCGTTGGATTTTTACGTAATACAAATTTATATTTAATCAGACTAGAAATTTTAGGATAAAAATATTTCGGATCCCATCAAAATGTGGGGAATTTTATTGAATTCTGTCTTGAACGGTTGGTTGAAATTATTAATCATTGTCCTAGCTAGAAAATGAGTTGTACTTTTAACAAACTGTAAATGGGCTGTAGTAAATTCCATTAGAATTCAAAAATGGGTTGTACATTCTTACAAATCGCAAATGGGCTATAAGTTCTCTACCACACACTTGTGGGCCTACTAAGTTGATCGTCCCCTAAAAAAGAAGTTGACGCGTATGCAAGGCTTTGTCAACTTATTATAGTCAACACACGGTTCTAGCAGCAGTGGTCGTTGGATGTCTATCCAAGGGATGTCGTGCTTCTTCTTCAATCTCGGATATTCTAGCTTCGGACGCCCAAAAAATGATTCCTCCCCCTTGAAAGGATCGATATAGTTGACTAGAGGGGGGTGAATAGGCAACTAACAATTTTTAATCTTTTCTTTACCAATTTAAACTTTGCAACAAGGTAGGTTGTCTAGATATGCAACTATGTGACCAACCTATATGATGCAATAACAACTAGCACATAAGCACGCAAGGGATACAACACAAATAAGCTTGCACAAGTAAAGGCACGAGATAACCAAGAGTAGAGCCGGTGGAGACGAGGATGTGTTACTGAAGTTCCTTCCTTTTAAGGGGAAGTACGTCTTTGTTAGAGCGGTGTGGAGGCACAATGCTCCCCAAGAAGCCACTAGGGCCACCATATTCTCCTCACGCCCTCACACAATGCGAGATGTCGTGATTCCACTATTGGTGCCCTTGAAGGCGGCGACCGAACCTTTACAAACAAGGTTGGGGCAATCTCCACCACTTAATTGGAGGCTCCCAACGACACCACGAAGCTTCACCACAATGGACTATGGCTCCGAGGTGACCTCAACCATCTAGGGTGCTCAAACACCCAAGAGTAACAAGATCCGCTAGGGATTAGTGGGGGGAATCAAATTTCTCTTGGTGGAAGTGTAGATCGGGGCCTTCTCAACCAATCCCGAGCAAATCAACAAGTTTGATTGGCTAGGGAGAGAGATCGGGCGAAAATGGAACTTGGAGCAACAATGGAGCTTTTAGGGGAAGAGGTAGGTCAACTTTGGGGAAGAAGACACCTTTATATAGTGGGGGAAACAATCCAACCGTTACCCTCCCCCCCAAGCAGCCACGCACAGAGCGGTACTACCGCTTGGGTAGGGCGGTACTACCGCTGAGCCAGCGGTACTACCATTCCCTCCCAGCGGTACTGCCGCGCACACAAGGATAGCAAGGACCAGGGCCCAGAGTGGTACTATCGCGGAAGTAAGGGCGGTACTACAGCTTGGAGCGATACTACCGCCACTACTGCCGCTACTAGTACCGCACAACCCGACACGAAAAACAGAGGTCTCGAGTCGAGGCGGTAGTAGCCCGGAACCACAACGGTACTACGGCCGAAGAAAGCAAGCGGTACTACCTCTTGGGGAGCGGTACTACCGCTTGACGTGCTTCGATGCTACTACCGCTGAGGACCGCGGTACTACCGTTGGGATAGGTCAGGGCAGGCAAGGAGAGGAAGGATAGCTCCAATGATGCGGAAAGGAACAGCGGGTGTGATAAGGATGTGTACATGTTGATTCCACCCTAGCCTTACCAAGGCGGATCCCCTCTTGATAGTATGGTGACTCCTACGAAACTAGTCCACCAACAGAGAAACGAAGGAGCTACACCGTCTTGAATAAACCACCGAGGGGAGGGAATCGTCTCGTGCCAAAGGATGAATCTTTGAAAAACTCAACGCACACGGTTAGTCCTCAAAAGCATTGTCATCAATCACCAAAACACCTTGGGGATAAATATGCCCTTACAATCTCCCCCTTTTTGGTGGATTGATGACAATACGGGATTTGCACAAATGGGGAAAGACATAAGACATGCGCAAAAAACCCACCGTCCTAAAATGTAGCTAGGCTCCCCCTAGATGTGTGCTATCTAGATAAGTGCTTTGGACTGCACGGCACACATACTAGGATCAACGCTCCCCCTACATTTTAGAGACCAACAACCTAAGCAGGGTATATGAGAGCAGAGTAAATAACAGGATAAGCATGCAACTCATAAGCTAGGTAGACATAGATAAAGATAATCTAAAGATAAGGTAGCATATGTCTCACACCATATGTCTGAAACTTAGGTCTCACTGACACAAAACCAAACAAAGCAAATGGCGAGAAAGCACACCACAAAGAAGACACATTTACGAAATAGACAGCAACGACACAAATCCCTAAACTCTCTCCCCCTTTGGCATCGAGACACCAAAAAGAGAGGGAGTGTTGCTACGGCTCCAGGTGATAGCAAGGTCTCGAACATCATATCTCGGCGGGATCGTCTTCGCCACCGTCGTCGGTCGGGAACTGCTCGGCATCAGAATCTGTCCACGGGCAGTGCTACTGAATCCACTCCTCCTCCTCAGTAAGCTGGTCCTCAGATCCACTGAGAACAGTAGCACCCAACTGACGCATGAGCTCCTTGTGACGACCCCTGGCCTTCTTCTCAGCAACATGAGTCATGTATTGGTCGTGAGACTCCATGCAGAACAGCTTCTTTATCTTGAGCTTAAGCTTCTTTGCCCAAGAGGGCCCTGCCCCAGAAGGCTCATAGTCATCATCATCCTCAGCCTCAGCCTCCTCCTCAGTCTCCATGGTAGCAGCAGATGATGCACCCCCAGACTTAGGGACCTGAGTGCCCCAGTTGTCCTTCTTCCTTAGACGCTTGACCTCATGAGACACCAACTCACCAACCTCTAGCATAATCTTGGGATAGACATGATCCCAGGCCTTCTCAATAAGCAGCATGATGAATGGACCATAGATTGGGCACTTTCGCTTAGAGATGGCAGATAAGAGTTCAGACCACATAACATGAGAGATGTCCAGGGACTCGCAAGTTTTTTCTTCCTTCTCACGCTGGCAGAAGAGAAGCATGTCCACGAGATAAGAATGAATCATATCCAGATTCCTGATGCGAGGGAAAAGAGTCTCACGGAAGACACGGTGAAGAATATCCAGAAAGGCAGGCAGCTCATATGTTTCCTTCTTAGTCTCAGAGTTGATCTTCAGCGTGCAATAGGGCCAGAGAGCTTGCTTGTGAGTGGAGGTTGTGTTGCGGTGAGGGCGAAAGCCGACAGGAGACGCAAGCCCGTGATCTTCCACCCCAAGCAACTCCATGAACGCCTTCCACTTGACAGAAAAAAACTTGCCATTGGTCATCCAAGTCAGTGTCATGTCCTCATCAGTCCCTAGATGGACAGTGGCATAGAATTGAGCCACAATATCTGCATCATAGTCCTTGTTGAATTGCATGATTGGAGAATGTTCAGCTGAGTGCACATCTGAAGAGCTTCACCAAAGTACTCAGGATCCTTCTCCATATAGTCGGTGTCGATGGAGCGCACATTAGCATAGAGGTTCTTCTTAGCCTTGAGCACATCAAAGAATATGGCAAACTGAAACCTGTTCCAGAATGGATGGTTGACCAAAGTGGGATCTTGGTCTGCCTCATAGGGGTTGCGGCAACACCTTGCCCAGAACTCCTTGGCATTCATCTGTGGCACGGTTTTGCCAGTTTGCTTCGGCTTGACAGCAGACTTCTTCTTGAGTTGAGGTGGAGGTGGAGCACTTGAGGAACCTCTTGCAGACTCAGTTGTGCAGTAACACTTTGACATGGCACGACCGGGGATGACACGTCGAGCTTGATGTTCAGGAAGTTCATCACCTGGAACCAAACACAAGAACACGCAAAACAACCAGAAAGAACGAGCATAAGCCACCAAACACAACAAAAGGATCACTGAATGGTAAGAGCAGGATGGAACTTGGTAGCAAGCGGTAGTACCGCGACCTGTAAGCGGCAGTACTGCTCCAAGCGGTAGTACCGCTCCAGAGAGAGCGGTAGTACCGCTCGAGACGGGGAAACAGCGGTTTCCTACTTCCGTGGTCAGATCCGGCACTACCGTCCTACCAAATTCAAAAATACTACTACCAACCACTAATCCAAACCTCCTAGATGCCTTCTCCATCCTACTCAAGCCTAGATTTGGCCAAAAATCTAGAGATGCAACCACTATTGCCCCTAAGATGCTAGATTGGAAATCTAGACAAGAAGCGAGAGGGAATGGGGGCAATACCGGCATCCATGGCAAGAGGACGAGGTGGGGATCAACTCCACCGAAGGGAATGGAGAGCGACGCCCCGGAGAAGGAGATCCGCCGGAGCCCTCCCTCCGCGACCAGTTGCTGGAGAGACGAGACGGAGCGAGGGGGTGGGCGAATGGGTATGGGGGAGAAGAAACCTCCCCCTGCCCCGATATAATCCCCTGACCCCTCCCCGCAGCGGTAGTACCATGCACCACCAGCGGTAGTACCGCCCAGCAACAAACAGGCCACTAGACAGAATGGCTAAGCTCAAAACAGAAAAAACAAAGGCAAGAAGGAGGAAAGACCAACACGGCAACAAACACACTAGCAAGGGGCCAAAACACACCTCTTCAAGAGAGGGCGGTGGCCGAGGCCACCTATGTTTGAGTCAAGAGGTATGGCGTCGCGAAGATTTTAACCTTGGACCCATGACCAAAACTCGTCCTTGAAGCACAAGTACCATCAAAAATGGTTAATGTGAAAGACTAGATCAATTTATGCATAATGGGGGGAGAGAGAGTTCATTGAGAGAACAACACTCCCCCTATTTCCATGCCTACACCTAAACTAGACAACAAGTTGACTGAGGTGGGGTGTGCAAGGGTTCAAGTCACATTGCTCGAATCGAAGATATTTAGCTCATGCCTTAACTCGCGAAATCTTGCTTCATCCAAGGGCTTCGTGAAAATATCTACAAGGTTATCATGAGAGTTGACATACTTGAGCTCGATCTCCCCACGCCTAATGTGATCCCGGATGAAGTGATACCGAATCTCAATATGCTTCGTCTTGAAATGTTGCACCGGGTTGAGAGAAATCTTGATGGCACTTTCATTATCACACCAAAGAGGCACTTTGTCACAAATGACACCGTATTCCTTTAAAATTTGCCTCATCCATAAGAGTTGTGCACAATAACTACCGGCCGCCACATATTCCGCTTTGGTGGACGAGAGAGACACACATTGCTTCTTGGAAGACCAACTCACCAAAGAGCAACCAAGAAATTGGCACCCTCCGGAAGTGGACTTCCTATCCACTTTGTCTCCCGCCCAATCGGAATCCATAAATCCTTCAAGCTTGAAGTTTGCTCCTCTTGGGTACCATAGGCCAAAGTTTGGGGTATGAGCCAAATATCGAAAGATTCGCTTGACCACCACATAGTGGCTTTCCTTCGGTGGGCTTGAAACCGTGCACAAATTCCCACACTCAACATGATATCCGGTCTAGATGCACAAAGGTAAAGCAAGGATCCAATCATAGAGCGATATACCTTTTGATCCACCGCTTTACCATTGGGATCAATGTCAAGTTGGCCTTGGTAGGCATTGGAGTAGAAGCCGGCTTGACATCACTTAGCTTGAATCTCTTTAGCATGTCTTGAGTGTATTTGGCTTGGTTGATGAAGGTACCTTCTCTTCTTTGTTTGATATCAAAACCAAGGAAGAACTTCAACTCTCCCATCGAAGACATCTTGAACTTAGAGGTCATGAGAGTGGCAAATTCCTCATTGAAAGCTTTGTTAGGGGAACGAAAGATAATGTCATCAACATATAGTTGGCACACAAACAACTCCCCTTTGACCTTCTTAGTAAAAAGAGTGGGATCGATTTGCCCAACTTCAAATCCACGATCTTGTAACAACTCGGTAAGGTGGTCATACCACGCACGTGGGGCTGTTTAAGGCCATAGAGTGCCTTATCGAGTTGATACACATGATCCGGGAAGTAAGGATCCTCGAACCCGGGGGGTTGCTTGACATAAACCAACTCATTAATAGGACCATTAAGAAAAGCACTTTTCACATCCATTTGCTGTAACTTAAAGTTGTGAGGAGAAGCATAAGCAATCAACAAACGAATGGATTCAAGGCGAGCAACGGGAGCAAAGGTTTCACCGTAGTCAATACCCTCGACTTGGGAGTAGCCTTGTGCTACCAATCTTGCCTTGTTGCGAATGATGTTCCCATGAGCGTCTTGCTTTCCAATGATGTTATGGTTCCAATGACGTTATGGTTCCCCGACGGCCGTGGTACCAATATCCACACCTTGTTGTTCTCAAAGTTGTTGAGTTCTTCATGCATGGCATTGAGCCAATCTGAATCTTCGAGCGCCTCATAGACCTTTTGGGGTTCAACACAAGAGACAAACACGTGGTGTTCACAATAGTTTGCTAATTGTCTACGAGTGCTTACCCCCTTTCTTAGGCTTCCAACCACATTCTCCATGAGATGGCCTTTGGTGGTGAGCTTGGAAGCAATCTTCGCGGCATGACGCTCTAATTCCTCCTCGGATGTGGAAGGAGGAGGATCAACTTGATTATCTTGAGCGTCGTCTTGAGCTTGTTCGAGATCTTGAGCTTGCTCTTGATCTTGAACTTGCTCGAGGGGGAGAACTTGACCTTGGGCATCATTTGGTGGTTCACCGCCATCTTGAGGTTGATCTTGCCCTTGGTCTTGTTCATGAGGTTGAGGGCCTTCACTTTGTTCTTCGGAAGCGTGTGGGTCTTGGGGAGGTGATGGCTCCACTTGAGTGGAGCATTGTCCTTCTCCTTCGGCCACAAGGGGTTCCTCAATGGGTAGAATATGACCAATACCCATTCTTCTTATGGCTTGGGGAGGAATTTCATCACCTACATCACAAGTACCACTTTGCTCCACTTGGGAGACGTTATTTTCATCAAACTCCATGTTACACGTCTCCTCAATGAGTCCGGTGGACTTGTTGAGCACACGGTAAGCATGAGAGTTTGTAGCATAACCAACAAATATGCCCTCATAAGCTCTAGCCTCAAATTTAGACAAACGAACACCTTTCTTGAGAATGAAGCACTTACACCCGAACACCCGGAAGTACTTGAGATTGGGCTTGTTACCGGTGAGTATTTCATAAGGAGTCTTGTTCAAGCCTTTGAGGAGATAAAGCCGATTTGATGCATGACACGCGGCGTTGCTGGCTTCGGCCCAAAAGTTGTATGGAGACTTGAACTCCGCCATCATGGTCCTTGCCGCATCCATCAACGTCCGGTTCTTCCTCTCCGCAACACCATTTTGTTGAGGGGTGTATGGAGCGGAATATTGATGCTTGATCCCCTCATAACTAAGGAACTCATCCAAGGTGTAGTTCTTGAACTCGGTGCCGTTGTCACTTCTTATTGTCAAGATCTTTGCATCATGTTGTCGTTGAGCTTCATTTGCAAAGTCGATGACGGTTTGTTGGGTTTCACTCTTCCTCTTGAAGAAATATACCCACGTGTATCTTGAATAATCATCCACAATCACCAAGCAATACTTTCTTCCCCCAAGACTATCAAAGGATGGAGGCCCAAAGAGGTCCATGTGAAGGAGCTCCAAGGGTCTCTTCAAATAGATGATAGTCATGGGAGGATGAGCCTTCTCATGAAGCTTTCCTTCGATACAAGCACTGCAAGCACGATCTTTGGCAAAACTAACATTTGTTAGTCCACGGACATGGGCCCCCTTGAGAAGAATTTGCAAAGATCTCATATTGACGTGGGCTAAACGGTGATGCCAAAGCCATCCCACATCAACTTTAGCAATTAGGCATGTCGCGGTCTTAGTGGGTCGCTCCGAAAAGTTAATCACATAGAGACCGTTCTCGACATGCCCAACAAAGGCTACTTTAAGAGTCTTGCTCCACAAGAGGGCCACAGTATCAATATCAAAGAAGGTGGCAAAGCCCATGAGTGCAAGTTGACAAACAGAAAGTAAGTTGTACGCAAGGGACTCAACAAGCATGACTTTCTCGATCGTTAGATCATGAGAAATGACAACCTTGCCAAGACCCAATACCTTAGAATGTGAGACATCACCCCACTCGACATTGGTGGGCATAGATGGGATCTTTTGCACGTCCACCACCAAGTCCTTGCTCCCGGTCATATGATTTGTTGCTCCACTATCGAGCAATCATGATCCCCCACCGGAAGCAAACACCTACAAGAGATCAATGCTTGGTTTTAGGTACCCATTTAGTAATGGGTCCTTTGATGTTAGTAACAAGGGTCTTAGGAACCCAAATAGACCATTCAATGTACTCATAAGAAGAACCAACAAATTTAGGATAAACATGCCCATCACTAGCACGACACAACACATAAGAAGGGTTAAAGTTGCCGGCTTTGTTGGAAGAGATGGCTTTGCCCCTTTTGGCATCACCACTCTTCGCATTGTTCTTCTTCTCCTTAGGAGCACCCTCTCCCTCCTTCACAAAAGTTTGCTTAAGCGGGGGAGGTTGTTTGCTCTTGTCATTCTTCTTCTCGTTCTTCTTCTTATTCTTGGACTTGGGTGAGAACCCAACTCCCTCCTTGGCCACAACTTCCTTTTGATTGCTCAACAGGTCACTTAGGTTCTTCTCACCTTGTATGCATGGCACAAGGCCTTTCTCGAGTTGTTCCTTCAACTTGGCATTCTCCTCCACAAGATGCACATGCTCACAACACGGGTTAGTAGCATTTGCGTTATCAATTAAGACCATGTGAGGAAAGGTGGCCTTTTCCTTGGTTAGTTTAACTTGGAGTTGAGCATGAGACTCCTTGAGGTTTGCATGAGCACCCTTCAAGACCTTGTGGGCCTTGTCAAGTATATCAAACTCCTCCTTGAGTCTAGCATGATCAACCCCAAGTTTAGCCTTCTCGGAAGTTAGCACACGAGACACAACTAGAGCATGATCAATATCTTTCTTTAACTTGGCATGGTCATCGTTTTGTGACTCCTCAAGAGCCAAACAATTCCCACGCTCTTCCTCAAGAGCATTAGAGAGATACGATATCTCATCGGCATAGTCACGACTATGACCTTCCATCTTAGAGATGGTTTCTTCGTGAGCCTCGATCATGTCATTGGCTTCACCAAGTTGTTCCAAGAGAGCAACAAAGTGCTTCTTGGATTTGCCCTTGAGCTTACTCATAAAGGACTCAAATTAATTTACTTCCTCATTAGACTCCTCACTATCATTAATGCCATCCGTCAAAGAGGGATTAGGAATGGTGGTGGTTTTGATGTTGGGGGTTACCTTGTTGGTGGCTTTAGCCATGAGGCACTTGGCGGTGATGTTCTCGTTGGGTGAATCGAAGAGAGACATCCAGGGAGTTGTGGCAATGGCAACGGATGCCATGGCCAATGCTTCACTATCTTCATCATCATCGTCATCCTCACGGTATTACTCTCGAACCACCAACCCTCGAGTAGGAGTCTTCTTGGTGAAGTTGTTCTTGTTGGGGAGAGACTTGGCTTTGTCTTTCCGGATGAGCTTGCCACCATTGTCTTCCCGCTTCTCGTAAGGACAATCCGCAATGAAATGGCTCACATCGCCACAGTTGTAACAAGTTCTAACTCATTGCTTGCCCTTGAAGCCACTTGAGTTGTTCTTTTTGAAGTTGGGTCTTGAGTTCTTCTTGCTCCAAAATTGCCTTGAAGCAAGAGCCATGTGCTCGTGATAATCATAGTTTGTATCTTCGGGGTTGCTCTCCTCATCTTCCTCTTCTTCCACAATAACCTTGGACTTCAAGGCAAGGTTGGGCTTCTTTGCCCTTTGAGACCGGAGCATCGCGTTATCGGTGGTCTTGTCCAAGATGCTCATTGCAACGAACTCATTCAACACTTCACTTGAGGTCATGGAGTGGAAGTCCGGTCTTTGACGAATGATGGAGGACATGGCCTTGTTGTAGGGCATCATGGCCTTGAGGAACTTGCATTTGATCCAATTGTCATCCGTGTCCTTGCTCCCATGATCTCGGAGTGAGACCGCAAGTTTGGTTACTCTCCTAAAGAGCTCACGAGGTTCTTCATCTTCCTTCATAGCAAACTCATCGGCTTCATCTTGCACCACTTCATAGTTGGAGCGTTGAATGCTCGCACTTCCCAGATAGAGAGACACAACGCAATGCCACACGTCTTTGGCCATGGCATAGGGTCGAAGATAAGGAAGATCTTCGGGGAGAATTGCATCTTGGATGATGAAGAGAGCACTCTCATTGAATTGATTATCCACGGCTTCTCTATGGGTGAAGTTGCTTGGGTCATATGGATAGAAACCTTCTTCAATGATTCTCCAAAGATTAGTATTCACATGATTTAAATGACGCTTGAAGCGATACACCCAAGAATCAAAATCCTCATTTTCACAATCTTAGGAGGAGGACCGGCATGATTTAAATGAGTAGAGGGAATCGGTCCACCATAAGTTGGAGGTTTCACATGGGCATAGATGCCGGTGCCATTTCTACCACTAGTAGAAGGACCCTTTTCACTGTTAGCTTCCCCCTTGTCGGAGGTAGCATCCGTCACCTTGTTAGTGGGATCACCCACTTTCATCGGCGAGGTAGACAGTTTAAGTCCTTCTAGGAATTTAGTAAACATGCTTTCAACCTCGATCGTCATGGAGTTTTTCAATGTGTCTAAAGCCACATTGAATTCCTCACGAGAGACCGCGGTTCCCCCATCGGCTGTAGACGCGGTAGGATTCACACCGGAGGGCTCCTCCACACCGTCTGTGGTGTCAACCATACTCTTCGGATGGCAAAGTCCTTAATATAGAGACGAGGCTCTGATACCAATTGAAAGGATCGATATAGTTGACTAGAGGGGGGTGAATAGGCAACTAACAATTTTTAATCTTTTCTTTACCAATTTAAACTTTGCAACAAGGTAGGTTGTCTAGATATGCAACTATGTGACCAACCTATATGATGCAATAACAACTAGCACATAAGCACGCAAGGGATACAACACAAATAAGCTTGCACGAGTAAAGGCACGAGATAACCAAGAGTGGAGCCGGTGGAGACGAGGATGTGTTACCGAAGTTCCTTCCTTTTAAGGGGAAGTACGTCTCCGTTAGAGCGGTGTGGAGGCACAATGCTCCCCAAGAAGCCACTATGGCCACCGTATTCTCCTCATGCCCTCACACAATGCGAGATGCCGTGATTCCACTATTGGTGCCCTTGAAGGCGGCGACCGAACCTTTACAAACAAGGTTGGGGCAATCTCCACAACTTAATTGGAGGCTCCCAACGACACCACGAAGCTTCACCACAATGGACTATGGCTCTGAGGTGACCTAGACCGTATAGGGTGCTCAAACACCCAAGAGTAACAAGATCCGTTAGGGATTAGTGGGGGGAATCAAATTTCTCTTGGTGGAAGTGTAGATCGGGGCCTTCTCAACCAATCCCGAGCAAATCAACAAGTTTGATTGGCTAGGGAGAGAGATCGGGCGAAAATGGAGCTTGGAGCAACAATGGAGCTTTTGGGGGAAGAGGTAGGTCAACTTTGGGGAAGAAGACACCTTTATATAGTGGGGGAAACAATCCAACCGTTACCCCCCCCCCAAGCAGCCACGCACAGAGCGGTACTACCGCTTGGGCAGGGCAGTACTACCGCTGAGCCAGCGGTACTACCGTTCCCTCCCAGTGGTACTGCCGCGCACACGAGGATAGCAAGGACCTGGGCCCAGAGCGGTACTGCCATGGCAGTAAGGGCAGTACTACCGCTTGGAGCGGTACTACCGCCACTACTGCCGCTACTAGTACCGCACAACCCGACACGAAAAACAGAGCTCTCAAGTCGAGGCGGTAGTAGCCCGGAACCACAGTGGTACTACGGCCGAAGACAGCAAGCGGTACTACCGCTTGGGGAGCGGTACTACCGCTTGACGTGCTTCGGCGGTACTACCACTGAGGACCGCGGTACTACCGTTGGGACAGGTCAGGGCAGGCAAGGAGAGGAAGGATAGCTCCAATGATGCAAAAAGGAACAGTGGGTGTGATAAGGATGTGTACGTGTTGATTCCACCCTAGCCTTACCAAAGAGGATCCCCTCTTGATAGTACGGTGACTCCTACAAAACTAGTCCACCAACAGAGAAACGAAGGAGCCACACCATCTTGAATAAACCACCGAGGGGAGGGAATCGTCTCGTGCCAAAGGATGAATCTCTGAAAAACTCAACGCACACGATTAGTCCACAAAAGCATTGTCATCAATCACCAAAACACCTTGGGGATAAATATGCCCTTACACCCCTGACATTTGAGCGCACCGTTTTGGAGTCTGACCTGTGGGCCTACTAAGTTGACGCGTACCAAGGGCTTTGTCAACTTAGTCAATATAAATGATTCTAGCTGCAGTGACCATACAATGTCCATCCAACGGCCGTAGTGCTTCTTCAACCTCTGATCTTCTTGCTCCAGCCGCCCAAAGCAGCGCCGGTCGTGCCGCCTGCTCCTGCCTCCCGTGGCCGGTTGTGCTGCCGTGAAGGCCTCACTGCCCCCTACTACTCCCACCGCTGGCCAGGCCATCCCTCCACTCACCTACACCCCCTGTTATTCTGCGGCGACGATAGCCTCACACCGCAGCCGAACCAGTGAACACTCGTACTCCTCTCCGCATGGGCATCCACTGTCGCATCTTCCCCGGCTCCGCGTCGTCCCCTTCCTAGGCCTCGCTGTTGTCCACCACTGTGGTGCTCTCGGTGCGGCGTGGTCAATGTGGTGAATGATCGACTTCCATCGGAAGAGTACTGTACGTGGAGAGGCTGACAGCTGGGTCCACGGCAACCGCAAGGAAGTGCCCCCTTATTACACGCAAAATAATTATTCCTCCACCTGGCAGTAGGGACCCACCTGACGGGCCACCGTATTTCGTGAAAAAAATATTTCCCCCCTGACTGTTGGGACCCACCGGACGGTCCAACGTATTCCGCAAAAGAAACTCC